>NC_033797.1:9354161-9428111 GCF_001876935.1 Asparagus officinalis
AGGGGTGTCCTAGATTTTTTTGGGGACACCCCAGGGGTGTCCTAGATTTTTGGGGACACCCTAGGGGTGTCGCCTATAAATAGAAGTCTTAGGCCTCACTTTTTAGGGATCTGGATTTTTGGAGAATTGGCGAAGCCCTGCTGGAGTGAAGAGTGATCGAGCACTTCAACACAAGAGAGTTCTTCATCAGATCTACCTCACCCGCATCCGTTCCTTAGCATTACCCCTCGTCGGTAATCCTAAGAAGAGCAAATATCTCGCTTTATCCGAGATAGGCGCTTCAAGTTTCTAGATCTCCTCGCGGATCGACGAAGCTCTGCCCGATTTTTCTGGATCAGATCTGATTGCCAGGTAGTCCACGGATATCGACGTCCCCGTCACAGGCTAAAGACTCACGCAAGCAAGAGACGATAAACGGATCTTGTGTTTATTTTCAAGAAAGTTGTAATTTTTATTTTCGTTATTTGAATTCATTTGTAACGTTTGAAGTTTTAATGAAATCAATGATGAAGGCAACTTTTGACGAAAACAACCTATAAGGCTATAAATTGACTTGATGCGTAGGAAAGTCATTGGATTTTTGACTATTAGATAACTTTTAACATCCAAATAACAACTAAAGCAAACAACTTAGAGATGGTTGAAGAAAGATATCAATGGTTGTCTAAAATAATTAACAAGAAGTTTTCTAATTAAACTCTATAGATAAATAGGACCATTTCAAAGAAAATTTTGGATGTCCATCGCGTATGTGGACATGATATTCATGTCTGTATATTATCCGTCACTCACAAGTTCACGACTTTGTAACTTTCATTTACTTAAAAATTATAATATGAAACTGACAGTATTTTAGGCCATTTATAATATTAGCACTTGATATTTTTAAGCACCCTTTTGAGCATCAAACAATAAGTGCATACTACTTTAGGGTTAATATTAGCACTTGATATTTTTAAGCACCCTTTTGAGCATCAAACAATAAGTGCATACTACTTTAGGGTATAGTTTTGTCTGCTCATGACGTGAAGGCCCTTTTGAGCATCAAACAATAAGTGCATACTACTTTAGGGTATAGTTTTGTCTGCTCATGACGTGAAGGTTGTCCATCTATAAAAAGCCATCTTCATGTTCACCAATAATCTGACTTTGACATGTGCATTGTTGGATATTCCATAGCCATTGAGATGGAGAAAAATCAATACGAATTGTTTCACGTGTATGTGTATATGCATGCATGTCCGATTGTTTGCATTCACATCTACTATATCTCCTATTCTCAAAGACCTTCCATGAGCTGAATATATTCAAGGCTTGTATCTGGTTATTTTTGTTAGTAAACATCTACTTGTGAAAGTAGTCAGCATTTCTTTCATGCAATTTACTCTCATGCTGCCATGTATCTTATGCCCAGTAACAATATCTTTGCAAATGTTTACTTGTTTATTGTTTGCCTCATTTATAATATTAGCACTTGATATTTTTAAGCATCCTTTTGAGCATCAAACAACACGTGCATACTACTTTAGGGTATAGTTTTGTCTGCTCGTGACATGAAGGTTGTCCATCTATATGAAGCCATCTCCATGTTCACCAATAATCTGTCTTTGACATGTGCATTGTTGGATATTCTATAGCAATTAAGATGGAGAAAAATCAATAAGAAACTGTGCATAATATAGAGTTCATAAATCACTGTTATTAGAATTTGCATGTTACCCATTCATTTTCTGTCATTGGTTGTGTCCCCCTAACTACATCATCTTTTGCTGTCACGGGATATGCTTTATTAACGGTATCAAGGTCTGTGAGAAGACATGATTGAGGCACATTAAATTCTAGGACTTTGGAGACAAACGTATTTACTTCAGGTCAATCTTTGCTCTCGTGAGCTCAGATCTCAAGTCATTTCTATGGAAACTAGGATTCATCAGTTCACTTGATTTACCCTTGTCTCACATAAACCTTTAATAAAAATAAATGTAGAACAGAAAGTAAAAAGGAATGCATACTAATTGCAAGTTTATGTATTCCCATTATCAAGCGTATGACGTGGACTAATAGTTATTATTCTTTATAAATGCAATTTTCAGTAAGTTAAGATTATATCTTCTTACATTCAATTTATGATATTTTCATACTTTGCGAAAGATAATGAGCTTTTCATGTCTCGCATGTAGCAACTTATACATCCAACTTGATGTATAGTTGTGTTTGTGGAAAATTTTGCAGTAAAAGAAACGAAGAAAAATTGATTTGTATTCCTTTAATCTCAGTTACAATTAGATTTCCTAATTACAAAATAGAGGAGAATGAATTTGATTCTCCCCTTTGTTTAATTCTGGGTTCTTCACGGTGGCGATGGAGTGTCTCCCTCGAATGCTCGCGTCGAGTTTGCTCTCCATTGACGATCCGAACGTTTTGATTCACTAGAACAGTATCTCCTCCTCACGATTTGACGCTGTGAAGAACTTGCAAAGCAAGTTTTAGAACTCTTGATGAGTTGATTGATCTTAACCGTAATTGGTTAGACAAGCCAATGATCTCTTCTATGTTGCCCAAGAGCAGGATCCGAACTAAGCTGATTTCTTAGTTATTTATAGGGGATTAAGGGGTGTAACCGCCCTCCTTAATTCTCTCTTATGTGGGGCTAATGGGATGTAACCGCCCCTTAAATCACTCCTGAGTAGAGTTGTGATCCCCTCAGATCGTGGAAAACGGTTTTGAAACTGTTCAGCTCGTGTTTGAACGAGTCAAACACAAAATCCACGTTCTGACATGAATTCTGCGTTCAAACGCAGTGTCTGGAAGCTGCGTTTGCAACAATTTGGAAGCTACGTTGGCAGCGTTGGAAGCTGCTCGTGAGCTGCATTTGCAGTAATTTGGAAGCTGCGTTAGCAGCGTTGGAAGCTGCGTTGGCAGCAATTTGAAAGCTGCGTTAGCAGCGTTGGAAGTTGCGTTGGCAGCTGGATCCGAGCTGCGTCTGTGGCTGTGAACGCGATGCGTCTTGATGTTGGTATGCGGGGAGGACTTCCGTGTCTTAGTTTGAAGAGACCGTCGATTTGTAGTCTCTTTCTGTCAGAGCGTTGCAAAGATCGTCATTTTATAATCTTTGTAACTCCCGATGTTGATTGTGAAGGCTGTTGATTAGAGCTTTCATCAGTTGTTGTGAAGATCGTCAGATTATAACCTTCATTGATCTACGTAAAAGTCTTCAAATTAAAGTCTTCTGAAAGCCGTCGAATTGTAACTTCCATCATCGGTGTTTGATGGGGATCAGCTATCTGCAGTGATTTTTAGACAGCATACAAGTTGTAGTATTCATTCTAGTATTTTGTTCATTGTTTCTTTCTTTCTTTCTTTTTTGAAAGTATGATAATCTTAAAGTTCTTATAGCCTAAAAGTATTACTTCTTGAAGGGATAGCGATGCTGAAAATTAGTAAATTTGTACACTTGAAGACTCTATAAGTAGTCATTCAAATTAATGTGCTTTCTTTTATCATCGACAGATGGTTCTTGATTAGAAAAAAGAGTTAGATTATAGTCTGAGTTAACCTGACATCCAAATTTGAAATAATGAAGAACATAAATATACTCTAGAAAATCTGTACTGGTTTTCCAGATATCTAGATTTTTTATAAAATCAGAATATGCATGACGAATCATAATAGTATGAAGTTGCGCATGTTCATGTGCTTAATTGTCACACAAAATCATTGAATCATGAGGGAACTTTTCGTTTGCAATGAAAAGATTACAACCATAAAATTTTCTCAGAAGGTAAAACATTCAAAATTCAAAGAAAGTATTACTTGATACTAAGATGGAAGGTACGATTGCAATCATTATTTTTTAAAATAAATTATGGATTGTTTATAAATTTGGCTGATGTGCAAATATGAATGTGTTCTCAAATCAGTAAGCAATCCCTTCCTGTTTAAGGCAAGAGCAAAAAGTGAAGTCGTGCTGCGAAAATACATAATTTATCAGAAAAAGTTAGCACATTACTCATTTTTTTTAAACCTTTTCAACTTGTATCTGTTTTGAAATTATGCCTTGACTGATTTCATCTGTATAATTGTGAATAGAGGGGAAGAGATAGGATCAATGAGAGGATGCGTGCACTTCAAGAGCTTATACCCAATTGCAATAAGGTACATTCCTCCAGTTACCGTTCATCTTTTAGTGAAGTTTACAATGTGAAAGAGATTGGTTATTTAGGAATTACTGTGATTTGTTCTCTTTATGTTCAGCTCATTGGAAATTTCCATTAGTTCCTCAATTCCAACGCTAACAAATTCATCGCACAAATCCGAGAAGAAAACCTTTCAGAAGTGCATTATCTGTCTGGGATTGAAAAATGGGATTGATGTTAAAATAATAGTCTATTTGTGTTATACTAATTGCATAGGTGTAGCTTCTTCTGCTTTGCAACTCTGGATCTTAAAAAAATGCGTTCATTACTGAGCTCTACAAATTAGTCAGAAGTTGTTTATGTTAATTATATACATCACATGAAAACAACAATTCCAGAAACTTGAAGCATCTAGAGTTTCTGCAACTTCAAATACATGATGAACTTGCATGAAACAAAAAAAAAAATTCGATACAAACAATGTATAGAAAAACATATAGTGGTGACCTATGTTAGAGGATCAATAGAGTAACAGATGGAGATGAATGCAGAAGATAATATGGTCTTACCTTTATGAATTTGTGAACACCATGCGAGCGCAAGGGTACCATCAAGGCCTACTTCGTAAATTTTAGTTTCAATTCAAGGCATCACATGTCAGAGTAAAATAGTAATAACTATGGTTCTCAGCAATGGATACCTTTATCTATCTCAAGATTTTTGACCCCTTTGTAAGACTATTGATCTGAGACAATCCCATTTTCTTTTTCCCCTCTTTGCCTGAATTTTTGAGGAAGCAACAATCAGTTCCTTTTCTACCTTTGCAATTAAGCATCTTCTAGCATATTGAGACAAAAAAGAGCATGGACTTGTATTAGTATACAACAATAATGACCGAAAACTGGAGAGCTACGTCATTTTTCAGGAAGGCTGCATGTTTTGTTCTGTTATTACTGGTTATTGATGCTGTTTTTGTTCGGCGTTCAATTTATCATCCATCTGATTCTTATGTGCTTTTCCAATACAACCATTGTAGCATGTTATAGCTATAATTGTAATCATAGCCCTTAATTATATTAAATTTTTCTGCAGATTAGCAAAACTATCTGAAGGTCAGCTAATTGATGGACCCAGTTATGAAGTTTCTCCCTAAATGGTTCTTCCATCAAAATATATGCATGGTCCTGGAACAAGACATGAGATTCCTTTCATCTCAAAATGAAATCCTAATGAAGGAAATGACTCCTGTTGGTAAAATGTATATTAATCTTGGGTCATGTGACACTTGGGTCTTGGAGTATCGAAAGTGGAAGGATAGAGTAGGGCATGGGATGCCATACTATTTTGGGCATAGTTCAATCTCATTGCCAAATGATCTAGCTCTTGTTGAGCAATACAGAGCTGGACTTGATGCGGGGATTTTAGCTTCTGTGCCTGCAAAAGGGGGAAACGCAGATATTTATGCCTCAAATCCAATAAACTAATATTTCAGACACCTCATTGTAAAAAGTGTATAATAAAGCTATGTTTTCAATCTATCATGTTGATTCTTTTTTACTCTCATTGTATGTATATCGTCATGCTAATTGAATACTTTGCTGGTTTGTAATATGATGCTGAATATTAATTATTTGCAGTTAAAATCAACTTACCTCTTCTTGATTGTGCGGTCACTTTTATCACGCGCACTATATATATGGTTGATTAGGTTTCTTCTCTATGGACAATATCCCAAGTCTTGTGAGATAATGGTTAATTGGCATTCATCTTGTGTATTGTGTATAAGTTCAATGCATAATTATGGAAACATTATGGATTTTGACTCTTATAGTTTCTTAATATGCATCACGTGCAACGCACGTATTGCATACTAGTGTCTGAAAATCGCAATTCTGTAAAAATTTTCTGTAGATTTTTGTAAATTGTTTTTGGTTCAAAAAAAAATTACAGAAATATTTTCTGTAAAGTAAAAAAATTATCAAAATTTACAGAAATCAATTTCCTCTCAAAATTGGCGGAAATCACCTAAAAATCTGACACCACATTGACATTTTTCTATAAAGTTGACACTTTTTTATAAATTTAGGGGTTGTTCGGTACAGTTTCTACAAATTATAAGACATCTTGCTGATTTCTATAAAGTTATGGATCATTTTCTTGTTTTGAACCAAACAAGCAAAGTAAAAAAAATAAAAAAAATTGGTACTTTTTGACTTCTCAAAACTTTTCCTATAATTTTTTTAAGAAATACAAGGAAATCATATTTTGGGTGGAAAACATTTTCTATAATTTGTAGAAATTAAACCAAACACCCCCTAAATATAAATAAAACCTATGAGTCCTTTAACAATCAAGCCTACAAACAATTGAAATTTAAAACCAAAATACATATAAAACATTTCAATAATAGAGATTATAAAAACAAAAGATTGATTGATTTAAAACACCAAAACACTTCTATTGAAATTAAATATTAAATTACAAAAATTAGATAATAGTTGTAATGGTCAAGGTTAGTAGTAGAAAAGTTATATAAAGGACAAATTTTTAAAAGAGCCCTATTTGCAAACTTATTTCCAAAAACGATCCCTTTCAACTTTATTTGTCAAAACCGACCTGGTTTCAGCCCCAGTGCTAAAACCAGGTCGGTTTTGACGAAAAAAGTTCTCAAACTTTACGGGACTTCAAGTCCCGTGAAGTTTAGCAGCCATTTTGTTAAGCTGCTAAACTTCACGGGACTTGAAGTTCCGTGAAGTTTCAAATTTCAAAAAACTTCACGGGACTTGAAGTCCCGTGAAGTTACAAAGGTAAAAAAAACTTCACGGGATTTGATATAGAATACGAGAGACAGCTGTTGACTACACAGCGTATATACGTTGGTATTGGGATGTCACATGTAATGGATCATGCGTAACTCACAGCCATCAGCTGGACACCTGCCACACCCACCGACAGATAGTTACATCCCTAGTGGGATGATCGACAGAGATTATGTAAGTTTCTAATCTAAATTAAAACAGTGATTTTTTTATTAAGATGTTATTTGCTAAATTGTGTACATATTGTTTAACTCGCAGGTCCGTGCTTTTGATGACATTGAAGCTGATATTAATGAGCACATGAGATTTAGGATCCGACGGCGTTAGGGGTCTTCAACAGGATCAAGCAGAGAATAGCACAGGTGCTTCATAAGACTCATGTCGATGAGTTTGCAGGTCGTGAGGACAGGTCTTGATCATTTGGGCAAATGTACATGCGACGACGTAGGCCACGCGACGATGACGATGGAGCCGGTACTTCTCAGCCTCATACACAATCAGATACTCAGATAATCGAGACTCATCAGCAGTGCATGTGATCTTATTTTGTTAAAATTTATAACTTTTATGATTTTTCAAATACCATACTTTTGTGGATCAATTATTGTTTATATATGTGATCTTCGTGAGTATTGTTTGATTCGTGTTTAATTCATGACTGAATTTTAAGAATATTGTTGTAATTCAGTGTGTATGAGATCCATTATTATTCACAGGTGTATTTTCGTGATTATTGTTTGATTCAGTATATATTGTTTGATTCATGTAAATCGATTGATTCATGGCGAAAATTTCATGTATATCTATTGTGTAATGCATTTAGGAGTTACGTTGCGTATATAAAAAAACATGCACAGCCTGTTATGCATGTTTTTTAAAACCTGCAGCTTCACGGGACTTCAAGTCTCGTGAAGTTACAAGCTGAATTTTCAGAGCGTGGAAATTCAGCTCAAACTTCACGGGACTTCAAGTCTCGTGAAGCTTTTTTTACCTTTGAAACTTCACGGGACTTGAGACTTCAAGTCCCGTGAAGTTTAGCAGCTTAACAAAATTGTTGTTAAACTTCATAGGACTTGATGTCCCGTGAAGTTTGGGAACTTTTTTTGCTAAAACCGACCTGGTTTCACAGCCTTGGAGTTGAAACCAGGTCGGTTTTGACAAATAAATTTAAAAGGGGTCGTTTTGGGGGAATAAGTTTGCAAATAGGGCTCTTTTAAAATTTTGTCCTAATGAAGAAAGAGAAAAAGTGATAAATGAAAATGAAAAAATAGCTAGCATTGAAAAGCTAATTGGGCATGCCTAATATAGAACTACATCAGTTCACAGCAATGACTCATTCCTCCCTTAAGTGCTATGTTGAATTACTTATACAATAGCATATGAATGTTAAACTAGGACAGAAAATCATATATCTACATATATAACAACTACTATCTAGTCTTAGTAATTAAGAATCAAGTGTCATATAATGAAAGTTTTTATCAACAGTTGAATTAGATCTTAGGTCCAGATATTTGAAACCCTCTAAAATTTTGGGTGAAGGGGTTAGTTATAAAATGTCTCGAGCATATGATTGACAGCCTGGATATGCAATTTATGTGAACCAAATAATGCTTCTCTTCAACTGCCTGTTTAAACTTGCTTTCCTTTCTGAGGCAAGATGCATAGAAAAAATTAGAATTTCTTCTTATCCTACTATTAAGATCTGTTGAGTTTTTTAGGAAAATATTAGGGTTACATTCACTCATAGAGAGATACCCCTTTTATATAAGGGCACTCTTACAAATAGGTCCTCACAGCATTGACTAATTTCTATCTAAATAACTCAACACTCCCCCTCAAGATGGGCGATAGATATCAATCATCCCCATCTTGTTACAAAAGATATCACACTCTCTAGAACCTAATCCTTTTGTTAAACAATCAGCTAACTGCTCTTCTGATTTCACATAGCTCAAAGTCAGAACTCCTCTATTCAGTTGCTCCTTGATAAAGAACCGATCGATCTCCACATGTTTGGTGCGATCATGCTGAACTGGATTGTTTGCAATATTAATCGCCGATTTGTTGTCACACCAAAGTTGTAAGGAGTCTCTTCTAAACAAGCGCAGCTCAGATAATATGTTTTTGACCCACATCAACTCGCACAGACCAACTGCCATAGCCCTGTACTCCGCCTCAGCTGTAGACCTAGCCACCACATCTTGCTTCTTGCTACGCCAAGATACGAGATTGCCTCCAACAAATACACAGTAGCCTGTAGTGGACCTACGATCATCCATACAACCCGCCCAATCAGCATCACAATAGCCTTCAATTCTCAGATGTCCAAAACTCCTGAACCATAACCCCTTTCCTGGGCTTCCTTTAATATATCTAAGAATTCTGCGAACTGCCTCCATATGCTACTCTCTGAGATCATGCATATATCTACTCACCACGCTCACTGCATGAGTAATATCAGGTCTCGTATGGCATAGATATATAAGTCGTCCAACCAATCTTTGATATTGCTCTTTACTCACAGGGTCCCCACCCTCGGCACTCATCTTATGATTCTGCTCAATAGGAGTAGATGCAACTCTGCACCCCAACATAATCCGCCAGAATGTTAACTCCTGGACCGATGATGTCCGGCTTAAAAAATGTTGGGATCGGCCCGGTTTCGTGGCAAGATGGTTAAGCAGCGGAGGAGGCGGTTCTCAAGGCAGCGGAGAATAGGGAACCTGTAGATGCGTGATGAAGACGCGTGATGATCCTCTTGGTTGCTGGAGAATAAATAAATGAGATTTCCTCTTTTTTCTTTCCAATTTAGTGTGGAGTTGTTCTTCCGAAAATACCCCTCCTTTAATTAATTCATGCCACATCATAGATAAAGAGGGAGAGTGTGTGCAGACACTCACACGATACTTTATTATATAATTGAGCTTATAATTCTATCATTAATCAACTGTTAAATTCGTCAATAGATAAAGAGGGAGAGTGTGTGCAGACACTCACACGATACTTTATTATATAATTGAGCTTATAATTCTATCATTAATCAACTGTTAAATTCGTCATATATTGTTCATTATAAATAAATTCATAACATAAGATGATATAAAACTAACGTTATAACCATAACAGCATGCATAAATTGACGATCCGAACACACCCCAAAACAAGTTTCTTCCGCTACACAACGCACTGGTTTTGGGAACTGGAAGATAGAAGGTGAACTCGGAGAGAGGTTGTATCCTGTCAGCTTATGCGTGTATTTGTGTTGCTTTTGCATCCCATATAGATACAGGAGCACTGATAGAAGAAGAAAAAAACATAAGAGAGAAGTGAATTAGACTACATTGGTTGAATATTGAGAAAGCATCCAGCAGAGATGGTCAATTTCATTAAATGTGCACCTAAAAAAAATGTCTAACTCTTAGATCGAATGATCCAATGTTTGTCATTCATTTAATGTACATTTAATGTCATAAACCCAAATGCAAGAGTGCACCTTTAAATGCCATAAATTCAAATGTAACGGATAATTTTCCTTGAATATTTCAAGGACATTCGTATTAAATAAGTATTCGGTCGTATTAAATAAGTTTACACATGCAAACAGCTATTGAGTAACCCGTATCTATCAATAATCAGAAGTATCAATGCAGTGCTTTGTCACAATAATACAAGGAAGCACGACTCTACTCTAAGGAAATATATCCTGCATTTGCTTCTATCACAAATTCACAATCACATGCAAATGTTTGAAGCATTAACCAAATCAACCGAAATAGAGAAACAAACGAACAAACCAACAAATAACAGTTCACACCCTTAAGGAACCAGAAACCAAGTGTAACAAACATCCAGAAACTATACTTAAATTAGAGGGGAATAACTTGACCAAAGTACTTGACCAAAACCCCTAACAACTTTTCACTACGAACATCTCCCCCTTTGGAGATCAACCCACAAAAAATCTACCTTCTAACAAAGAATGTCAATAAAAATAACATCTGTAAATAAATGGGAAAAAAAAACTCACAACCTCTCTATCTACACGAGAACTACACTTTCTCTAGCAAAAAATTATGGACACTTCAATTGCAATCCAATCCACAAACCTCTAACACGGGACCATCATTCTTCGCTAAGAAGGGGTTAACCCTCACCCACAAAAGCGAACATATCGAAACAAGAAGCAATGTCCACACAATGACAATCGTCGGAGCTCTGTCTTGCTTGCCTAACATTCCCTTAACGAACGGGTACAAATGGATAATTACCCACAGAGCAAAAAACAGCTTGCCAAACAAAGGCCCCCAAGATTCGTACCCGTTATTGATTGCGTTGGATACCCCTGCAACGACTCCAACTACATTTATAACGACAAGGGTCGTTGGAGGGATTAATAGGTTTGTCCATTTGAAGAGATAGAGGTCTGAAAACTCTCCATCGTCGCCTCCTTTGGATGTGACTGTGAAGCTTGTGTCGACCCCTGCAATGACTTTGAGAAGGCCTTGGAAGAGGGCGAAAAGATGGGACGAGACTCCACCGATGACCCAGAATTGCTCATTTCTCCACCAGTCATCGACGCCCACTCCTCCCCATTGCATCTCGAGGATTCCAGTAGCAGCAATTGATGCAAAGAGAGCCATGAATATTATGCTAGCGTAGATGCTTATCTGCAGAGATGGAAGTGCACATTAATTTCAGGTTACCTATGTCAGAAGAGACATTTTTGTAAGAGCATATCAAATTTCACATGTTCTTGTCCTGAAACAAGGTTTCATGTTATGTAAAAGGACTAATTTGTGGGGCAACAGAACTTCTGATGGAATAAGGTCAGATCACACTATATATTTCCTTAAGAGGAAGCAACAATATCTCAGCAAACTTATATTGATGTAATAAAATAGGATGTGATAGTTCTCTCTTTAAGAGAGAAAAGCACTTTATCGAACTCGATGGGAAAAAGAATAGAAAAGTAAAAAAGGATTCATGTAAGTATGTAACTAACCCCAAAGATGAAGCCTAGCTAGCCCACTAGTCGTAGCATATAGTTGCCAGATAGGAAATGATTAATTGTTAATTTGACATAATATATTTTTGGTAGTCTTCTTTCCTTCACATATATATTTGGAAGCTTTTACACCGAGAAGAAAACATTTATTTCCACCAAGTCTGAAATTTCACTTGAACCTCAAACGGAGATAGTTGTTATCATATCCTACTATACCAAGTTCAGATATATAAATTCATGAAAAACCTTGCAAGAAAAATACCTCAGGGACTATGAATTTCCCAGTCAGAAGACAGATTGCAGGCAAAGTACAATAGACAATTAATGGAAGAGCTGTCCAAGGATAGATGACCGAGTTTATGTATGAGAGTCTTTCCAATGACTTCAATCCACCTCCATACCCATACCAAATAGGGCAATGCTTGCTCAAGAAAATTTCTACAGATCCAAGAGCCCATCTCAGTACTTGGTGAAGACGGTCAGAGAGATTGATGGGAGCTGAACCCTTGAAAGCCGGCCTTTTGGGTATGCAGTAAACTGACCTCCATCCATGACAATGCATCTTGAAGCCGGTCAAGATATCCTCGGTCACAGAGCCATAAATCCATCCAACCTGATCAAGATAAAGGAGTCAGGACAAAAAACAATAGCCAAGTACTCAAGATGCTAGACTGAAATTGATGGGTTTACCTCTTTTCCCCATTCAGTTTTGTCCTCATAACCACAACTGATGACATGCATAGCTTCTCCTAGAAGTGAAGAAGGATCCAAGCCCTTGACCATTCCACCGTTCTCTTGAAGTGTGGATGCCACAAAACCCGGTGATTGCCCAAATTTTTTCTCAAGTTTCTGACGGGGCACTAGCAATGCGCTCTCATTTTCTAGTCCTACAAAGAAAACATGTCTTGATCAGTATCTTTAAAATTCAGCTTGCAAATATAAATGGACACTAGAAGATTAATCAAACTATACAAGTAGCGAGACACTTATTTCAGCAAAGTTCACAAAAGTTAGGTTTGGGCTGGGATCAAAGCCAGTGTTTCCTACCAGATCTAGCCAAATTTGTAGTGATAATTGGAGTTCCAGCTACACGCTTCAAAGCTTTTGATATTTTTCACCACTTGACAACCCCTGTTAAAAAGGTTATCTATTCGAAAGGCGACTTCTACTTTTTTTTAGCGCTGCAGATATAATATGGTTCTGGTACTACCCCCCCCCCACCCACCACCCACTCCAAGAGCTAGATAAACATATTTAACAGGAAGTACAGTGAGCGATGTGTTGAGTGTGTGTGCTGAGGGGGCGGCGGGGGGGAGGCGGGATACCAGACCTTATCTATATCTGCAGCACTAAAAAAAGTAGAAGTCGCCTTCTGAATAGGAATGGATCTCATATGATGATCAAGCACATTCCAGTTTACTGTCTAGAAGTTTATCCTTTCGCAACAGATTGAATATAATGACATGTGTACAAATTGACATGTAATTTCGAAGATCAACTATTGGGATTTTCCCCTGTTTAGATTTAAGTTATCGTTCAATATAATACTGACCTTCAGGTTCTTCTCGGATGCTCACAAGTGCGTGAATTTGTCTAGATGTCTCTCTATGCTTCACCTTCTGCTTTTTGTTCCCTTTTCTATTCTTCTTTCGAGATCCACAACACGAGCAGCACCATTTTGGCCAACAGTTACATGTCTTTCCCGGAGGCTTCTTTGTGACTGGCGCATCAAATCCATACAGAGCTTGCCTTCGGAACACACAGCCAGTTCCCACATATATCGGCCCTTGAAGCCCATCGAGACCTTTCATGTTGATCTAATACAGTAAAAAGAGGAGACAAATTAAAAACGGAAGGTAATATAACAGACAAGGAACAATAAATTCAATAAATTAGTATCCTCACATCAAAAAACACAACATTGCGGTTTGAATATCGGTCATGTTGATCAATCCCGTCAAATCTCTGAGGGAACTGGACATAGCAAATCTTGCTTCCAGACGTGGGGTCCATCATGAAGCACATGGCTTCTCGTAAAGCTTTACTGTTATTTATATAATGGTCACAGTCTACATTCAAAATGTAAGGGGCATTAGAGAGAACAGCTGAGACACGCACCTGAAATAATCACACTAAGTAGTCAGCAGTGACGGAGAAAAACCGTAAAATAGAAAGAATTTGAACTAATACAGCAAATCATACCAAAGAATTCATGGCACCAGCTTTTTTGTGGTGGTTAAATCCTGGTCTTTTCTCACGAGAAACATAAACTAAGCTTGGCAACTTGTTTCCCTCGTTGTCCACAACACCATTGTGCCCAAGAAATATCTATAGAGCAACCATTCACTCAATATTGTATGGAGTTAGGAAATGCAGAGTGCAGTTAACAGCTTCAACTGATATGTTTAAATCAAATGGGGGTATGCATCTTTATTCACCTGAATCATTGCCGGATGGTCGCGAACATTGTTACCAGGCCATGGAGTCCCATCCTGCATTGTCCATCCTTCTTCAGGAGCTTTTTGTGCCATGGCAACTAAACTGTTTATACGAACCTTAAACTCCTCATATTCTCTCTGTTCAAAGAAGAAGTAAAAACGCATTTAAGCTTAAAGTTAGAAACAAAAAGGTCAAAAAAGAAAATAGGGATTTCTGAACATATAATTACCTTCATGGCTCTCCGTTCTCTGACGAACTCTGGATGTACTTTGTCCTTTAGATAATCAATTTTCTGAGCAAAATACCATTCAGGAGCTCGGGGCTCAATGCTGTATTTTTTGCAGAATGGAACCCACTTCCGTGCGAACACAGAAGTCTCAGAAAGTGCTTCGAAGGTAAGCATTGCAGCGCCATCATCTGAGACATAGCATGAAACTTTATCGACAGGGTAGTCCACCGCAAGAATGGAAAGCACAGTGTTTGCAGTTATAAGAGGAGGTTCTTTCATCGGATCAACGGTGCTAACAAATATATCAATATCTGCCAACTGTGATGGTTTCCCTTCTTTCTCATATCTGAGTGAGAATTTTCAATTGAAAATAGGCAAGTAAAGTTAACACCAAACAGGAATATAGTAATATTAGTTGCAATTAGACAAAAGAGTAACACCTAAGTGAAAGACGATCCAAGTATGTTTCTCGCTCTACTGGATACCATTTTGGAAATTGATCCAAGATCCATGAAATAGCAAACCATATCTCACAGATAACAGAAGTCAGCCACAGTCCATATGCATCTGAAAGTGGGTTCAAAAGTCTATAATGGAAGAAAAGGCCAAGAATCAGAAGCCTAAGCAAGATTATTATCCTGTAGGGGTTTATCTTGTTGGAAGAGATAGGTAGCTTTCTCGATAATGGTTGTCTGCCTTCATCCGACCTATAGAAAATTTGACAAATTGTAAATAGGAAGTTTGAAATAAAATAGAGCATTAAGAATTATCAGAAGAGAAGACAGACTCACAGTTGTTCAGGAAAAAAACAACAGCATAAGGAAATCAGAACATTCAATAAACACTTTTAGATATGTTCATCATTCATCAATCAGACTGAGATGAGATGGCTCAGTGACCAGAAGCAAATCTTTATCATAAGGGACAACCTACTTTTCCCAACTTTTCCACCTACATCTACTTAAGATTGCAAATTTTCTCGTCTCCATCTACATTTAGAAGATTACTAATTGTGTCAAGTATTCTTAAACTACTCGATTTTGTCTTTAAAATTTACACCAACACGTCAATATGGTGACAAATAAGCAACTAAGAAATAATTACCTTTCGATATGGTGAATTGGCACATATATAATTAATGAAGATATTTTCAGAGCTGAAGACTTAAATGCTAATCAAATAACTTACGTGGGTAGGTCAGGATCGTCCACCTCATCTCCAAATAATTCCCCACGATTTCCATTTGAAGCATTTTGCATCTTTTCAGATTGCTTTCTCTTCCATTCATCAATCCGGTTTTTCCATGCAACACTTCCATAGCCATACAGTGATATATCCTTGTTAGGGTTTATTGGTCGAGATTGCGCTGCAAAAGGGAACAACATGAGTATGGTGATCAGCAACGAAGAGATAAAAACTGTCACACACATTAGGAGGAAATCAAATGATTCGAGCACTTCAACTAACTCACCGGAGCACAATGATGATCCTGAACGAGAAATTGTATGTCCTGAATCCATATGATGTGGAATGATAAGAGCATGGCTCTCAGGAGAAATCCCTTCAACCTAAACATAAAATTGGACTACAATTACAACCAACCCTCTTTTAAATCAATTCAGTAATGCACATTTTTACGATAATAGAAAATTCTACCCCTTCACCATAAGTTAATAATGGAATGTTGGAGTCCATGTTGTAACCGGAAGGGTCCGTCCTAGGGGTGGCTCCATATGCACTGAAAGAGCTATCCCCTAAACTGAGCTGCTTTCTAAACTTTAGGCCAGAAGTACTTCGAGTCTCCCTCCCATCAAAACTACTGAAACTAAACTCTTTATCGATATCCTCATCTCCATCTTCTTCCTCATCACCCTCAACTCTAGCACAACCTATAAGAGTTTCAAACCAATCTGATCTATCCTGAAATAGACCTACATGTGTATGATGAATATGAGGAAGGCAAAAAAAAATCCAAACCTTTGTGACGCTTGTATCGGGTTTTGCAGCGAGGACAGGATTGACTGCCCTCTCTTCTCTCATACTCGTAGCAACCTCTACACACGGGGAACGCACATTCATTGCAGGCAACAAACAACTCCTTTTCCTCCTCTAGCACCTCAATTTCATCGCCGCATATTTCACAAATTTGACCAGCCAATTTTTCATCTTCTCTTTGCTGCGAATGTTCCAAGTTGTTATAAGATATGATGCAACTAGACTTATAGATTAAGAAATTAAAACATTTTTACAGATTCCATATTCAAAATCACATATCTACAAGTAAGAACATAGTTGAACTTGTGAGCTTGAGTGCAGGTATATAATTCCATGACAAACCAAACAGCAAAAATCATCAAAGGAAGGGGGAAACCACCGCATGCAAGAATATGTTTAAATAGATGTTAATTCTGTATGAATATCTTTTTTTTAACTGAAGAAAATATATTTATTCTGTAAAATCATATTTTAAACGGACAAAATCATCTAGGTTCCATGTGAGAAGCAAAAAAAAAAATGCACAAATGGGCAACTTTGAAATCAGAAGAAATGCATAAGAAATGAGGTGAAAATTAAAAATGGGGGTTTAAGGAGAAAATCTGCAGACTTTCATCACAAAATAACTTTCTTGAATCAAAATGAGATGGGCATCATCGGAACTAATTTAGAAATTACGGAAATCCCAAAAAAAAAGAATGTAGAAACCATGGGAGGAAAGTCGCATCAATGAAAACAACTTTAGCCCCAAAAAAATCTTTTAAAAAAATACAAAATCAACAAAAACAAACTAAACCCAAATTAAAAAATGGAATTTTTTCATAACTTACCTTCACAGAATCATCCGCATTGATGACCACAAACTCGTTTCGATTCCTGGAACCCGCAAACAATCTTCCCCCAGTCTCCATCGATCAAAAAACCCTTATCTTCTCCCTCAAAAACCCCCAACTCTCGCTATCTCTTAATTAAATTCTTTATCTCTCAATAACAAACAAAGCCCAAAATGCAAAAAAAAAAGGAAATGGAGGAGATTTTGGCGAAAAAAAAGTTTTTTCGAGAACAGCACCAATTGATTCCAGCTGGGCCAAGACGAGACGACGCGGCGACGAAAGTAAAGAAAAAAAAGGAAATAAATTTGGAAACAGTATGGCTGTCGCCTCAACGCGTCAGAGCTCTGAAACTGAAAGTGATCAGACAGGTAACAAAACAAAAACAGAGATTTTTAGAGAGAGAAAATAAAAAAGTGCTGCTTTTTGTAGAGAGAGAGAGAGAATGGATTGAGGTGGGTCCCGCTTAAGGGTGGAGGCCAGCGGGGCCGAGGTAGCCAAGCCACCGCTGCGCTCTCTCTCTCTCTTCCCTCACCGCTTCTGGATGAAAAAGGAGCAAGCTTTCTCTCTCTAGCGGTTTTTGGGTTTTAAGAGAGACAAAGGGGGTTTTTTTTTGGGTTTATGTAGAGGGAGAATTTTGAGATCCACACGGGATGCCAGCTTTCAGAAATTAACGGGAAACGGGGGGAAAAAAGGGGAGTAGACTGTAAACATCAAAGCATGAGATGTGTCCTGGAGAGCAAATTTCCTATAATATTTTGCATTCTTCGTACCAAGAAATTTTGTCGGTGTACTTCATATATTTTTTTATTTTTTTTATGTTTTTTTGTTGTATTATGTAGTGGGGGAGGAAAATTGGAGAGTAATTAATCACAATGTGGTAGCGGGGTCAAACCCATGCTTTATCTTTTGCTTGAAAGTAAGCTGTTTAGCAAAACTAGCTGAAAGCTGCGAGATTATAGCTGAAAGCTGTCAAGCTAGCTGAAAGCTGTGAAATTATAGTTGGAAGATGATAGCTGTGTAGCTAGCTGATTGACTAGAGCTGTTTGACAAAAGAAGCTGTACAACTAGCTTAAATTTGTTAAATGACTAAAAAGGTCATGTAATATTATTGATTTAAAATTAGAATTATTAGAGGTAAAAACGGAAGAAAAAATTCACAGTTCCTTCCCAAAGACAAACGCTACTTGAGATGGCTTTCCAAAAGCTACTTGCAAAAGACACAATCTTCAAAATAATTTCCTCATATTTTTTGTCACCAAACAGCTTTACTAGCTTGTTGACCAAGTCAATAAGACACAAGCTCCTAGATAAGATATTTTTTTGGTTGCCAAACAGTGCCTAAGTAGTGCCAGAGATTTGCAGAAGTAATTCGTAATTTATTATTTGCAATTACAATTACAGTTCTAACCGTGGCCGTTTCTCAAAAAATTAACTTATTGTTAATTCGATGACAGGTGATTTCCTCAAAAGTAAGTTTTCTACGATTGAAATATAAAAAAAACACTGTGTGATGGAACATTAAAATGTTGGGGATTTTTGTTCTTTCATAAACTCGATATTTTAATTACGGTTATAACTTCCTGCACACCAAATTAACATCCATTGCGGCAATAAAATCATTTACAAACTACGATTAGAAACTGATCCAGGATTAGATATTTGGCCTGTGGTAAGAAAAACAAATAAGCTTTCTTTGAAAAAGAATGATGATAAATAGGCGATCTTTCCTTAATAAGATAAATAAATAGGTGGTCTTAGTCTTAAGGTTCTCTGAACAGATAACCTATTTTGTACTTGGATTTAAGATCTCTAGCAAACTGATTACATCTCTAGACCTTTTGACTAACTTTATATTGATAACTAGATATTGGGTAGAGATACAACTTATAATACCCAAAGTGTAACTAAATTAGTTACACACACATGAAAAATACATATTTGTCTATTTATACCGTAAATCCAAATGTTCATTGCTATCTGCGTGTCATCAAGATCGCGTGATAAAAAAAATATCTATTTTGAAATTTTCTATCTTATAATTTAAGGAACGTAAAATAAACGATATTTTAGACCGTTGCGGACTATTCATTTCTATCTCATTGGATATATAAATTAAAAATATTTAGTTTGTATGCTTTTTTATATCTATAAAGTTTCTAATGCATAGATCAAAACGAACAGTGTGGATCTTTAATGTCCACGCTCAAACCATATAGTTTTAGAGATGTGTGTAACTTAGTTACATTCTATATATTTTGTAACCCTACACAGATATCTTGAGGAGGTTTACTAATTTTTATAATCGCTAAAATAAAGTCCATGTTTAAAAAGCCCAATAAATGTCGTTCCTTGTCGATAATGGGAAGGGGAAAAAAGAAGAATAATACATAAACTGGTGTTTAATGAATTCTAGAAACCTCTTTCATGGTAAATAATTGGTTATAAGAGAAAATCAAAGAAAAATAAAATTCAATAATGCATTTTATTTCAGGATTGATTTCAATTTTAGAAGCAAAAGAAACAGAATTGAAGTATATAATATTCTAGATTCAACATTATAAACGCAATTCTCCATCAAATTATTACTAGTGTGGCTAATTAGTGACCAGTCCCTACCATCACATGGCTTTTTCGTTTTAATTAATATCAACCCACCATAGATGAGTTCTCAAGAAAATTCAAGCAAAGTCTAGAATGAACAATTTAGGAACTGATTAGAGACCAATGGGTACTTTGGTGAGAATATTGACAATCGATAATTGGCAAAATTGAAAACAAACTAACCGCTCATTTTTTGCTAAGAGATAGGGGCTTTGCGGGCCTCTTAATAGTCACATCGGTAAATCTAGTAATTTAACAATCTACTTTTAAAAATGGATGGTCTTATTCATAATGTGTGCCCTGTTGATAATAACCTTACTATAGTAATTTTATTAACAAGCCAATCTTATTTAATCACTATTAGGTTAAGACTGACCTTTTAGTAGTCGAGACTGGACAATCAGTGTAACTGTCCACTTTTAATATTATTTTTCCCTCGCGCGTCATATTATACTATAAATTGGACTATAAACGACATTATAAGTGATGGCAGTATATAATTATTATATTCTATTCGTTAAATATAGAATTGTCAGCTTTGAAGAGGTCCAAGCATGACTGTGGGTTGTTTGAGATCTTTTGCTCAGAAGGTCGTGGATAAACAAAGAAACACTCACACAAATTTTCTAAAGGATTCGAATCATTTTCATTATCCAATGAGTCATAGAGAAAACAATATAATTTAATTATTTAGTAAAATATTGTGACTTATTTTCCAATAGGAAATCGAAAACATTTGTAAGTCATGGAACGTACATAGAATAAGTGTTAGATTTAAAATAAATTAAAATTAAACCATCTGAATATTATCGTCGTTGAAACATAAGTCACCTATTGTTTCATACGTTGGAGAGAACTTATACCCTGTTAACGAAAGAAAAAATGAAGATAAATACACCTACAAATTTGCTCATAATTGAAAAGAGGAAATATGATTTTATTAAATACTGTTGCCTTTAAATATGTATTACCTAAATATGATATTATATTTTTTTGTATATTCTATGGCTATAGATTTCCTTTTACCGTTAAAGCTTTTCTTTTATAGAGATTCTACAAAATGTATACTTTGAAAAATCATTAATGAAAGTGCATTTCGATCATTTTTATTGGCAAAAAGTAGTCGAGCGAGTATTATTTTAATCACAGTGATTGTCTTGTATTGTGTATGTTTATGATTCACTATAAGTTTAACACTACTATAGGCTGCAAGTTAACCAAGTATTAATATCTACTAGGAAGCCGGCATGCGTCCACCCCCCATGCTTAATCATGTTATTCCAGAAACCGACAATTCGAGTTGTATCTGCGACCGATTCCGTAAGCTGATAACTTGCGTAGCCAACTAAAAAAATGGTACTTATCAGCCTACGACCAGATCAATCTTATGAGCACTCTCACTCGGCCTATTGTTCCAGCCGACAACTTGCGTATCCGATTAGAAAGGCAGCGGTTGTCGACCTTCAGTTGAATGGCTAGAAAGACGGTGTGTCTTCAAACCCCCCGTCGACAACTAACTAACCTCGCATTAACTACTCTAACAAAGTTATCATTACTCTAGCCATCATATTCTTAATGACTCATCAGATCCAGTTAGCTCCAACACCTACTGTCTTCCCCACAACAAACTACCAGATGACTCATTTTCGCTAGCGGCCGCATGTCGGCTGCCTGTTTTGACTCGGCTCAAGTTAATTACCAATCTGTCATTCTATTCCACTATAAAAGGAAGTCATGCAACTCAATGTAATGGGCTAGTTATCCATGCAACTTTGAATCTTCTTTATCATCTCACATTTTCTCATTCAAGTTCATATATATCGTCAGAGTAATAACCGGAGAACCCAACTCTGGTCTCTTACGAATTCTTTGTGTGTAGGAAAGAACAACAGGTTCCCCCAGCCCAGCCGTCTAAAGAAACTTGAAGACCCTAACCCAACACTAATCCTTAAATAAACCTTTTGTTCAATAACTGACATCAACAAACACATATCATTCTTCCTTAATTTACACTCAAATATGAATCACAATGTAATATATAATAACAATGATCTCTCCGCCATATTTTTTTAGCAGAAACAATCCAAATCTAATTAGAATATATAATCTATATTTGAATATTTTTAAAAATTTAAGATTGATTAAATTTAAAATCTCAAGGTATCAAAACATAAAAAGAAAACGTGCTTAGATATATCAATCTAACCTTATGCGGTCACTATTTATGTTCCCTTTCGTTATATTTCCTTTGTCTGCTTTTATTTTTTGTTTGTTTATATATTTTTTATTTGCTCTGTCTTTTTTATTTTTTATTTTGGGGGCTTTGTTTATTTTCTACGAGCAGCTAGTAAGGACATATGGTAGTGGCTAAGGGGCTGTTTGGTTGCACACTTTTTGAGAAAATTTTTCTTAAAATATCTGACAATGACAATTTTGTAATTAAAAGTTTTCTATAGATTTCTGTAAATTGTGTTTGGTTCAACAAAAAATTTATAGAAATATTTTCTATAAAATATCAAAAACTACCAAATTTTACAAAAAACAATTTACTCTCAAAATGAGAGGAAATCAACATGAAATCTGACACCTTCCTTATTTAATCAACAAAACTCGTCCCATACCCATTTTATTGTTTTGAACCAACCAAGCAAAGTATAAAAAATAAGAAATTTTTTATTTTTTGACTTCTTAAAATTTTTCCTATAATTTTTTTAAGAAATACAAGGAAATCATATTTTGGATGGAAAACATTTCCTATAATTTATAAAAATTGAACCAAACACCCCCTAAGTTTAAAGTATTCAGAGTGTTTCGGCATCTTCATTATATAATTGATTCGTACAAATTCATTACATGTAGATTAATTAGCTAAAGGAAATTCTTATAGTATACCTGTTTTATTTTTATTTTTATCCTTTACATTACAATTAGGAGCCGTGCATTGCCAGCTCGCGTTTTTCCTACGAATAACAATACGTACTTGACAGATGTAGCAAACTATGCAGACGTTATCATAAATTCCAACGTTAGTCAATACTATAATGCAACAATCTATGGTATTTATAAAAAAATAAACATAACAAAACTTTTAATTTTCTTTTTTACCCTCTTAATTTTTGATAATTCATAATTATTATTATATTATACATAAAACTAATGATCCATAATCTTTTATTAACTACGCGTCTCTTCATTTTCTCAAAATATTTGGTCATTCACTTGAATAGTTAACAATTTATAATAATTATAATATATTATAAAGAATTATTAATTATAATAAAATGGTAATAATATTACTTAATAGATTATTGTACATAATTATAATTGTTAACAATATTATAAATAAAGTCATATGATATTAAAAATTATTGCCATTATTTAATAAATGTTATAACGAAATATTTGCATAGAGTAAATATTTAATAATATAAATCGTTTAGTTGTTTCTATAGTGTTACTTAAACTAATGATTATATTATTATTTAGTAATTATACTCTTAAATAAATTGTTTAATAACATAATATTAAGCTAATTTAAGTAACTTACAATATATTTATACATACTTTATCGAATAATATAATATTAAATAAAAAACATCCACATGCAATATATAAACGTGTATAATACTAGTGTCATCAAATGTGACAATTAGGATGCATGGCTATTCAATTAAAACAAGCAGAAAAAAAACCCAAACAACTTCTCAATAGGTACATATGAGCAATTAATGAGCTCTTAGACATATATATCAAATAGTTCATTTGAGCTCGCTTACATATCAAATAAATTTTATGAAAATTATATACACACACAAATATGAACTTCGTACTAAGCATGGTATTTATTTTTTAGCAGTGAGGTGGCTCGTTTCTATCTACTCTCTAATCCATATGTATGTGGTTCCTATTTGAATGAGTGGATGAAAACGTGCCACCTCATTACCAAACACAAAAACTGGTTTTTGGAACCAAATTCGTCCATATTGCTCATATATAAAACACTCATAAAATCAACAATTTATATTTTGTGTATAAATTGCCGCCATTAATTTATTACATAGTTGTTCTTATTGAATTCTTACACGTTCATGAAAAATGAGTTTAATTAGTTTGAATTACAAGTCAAGCAAAATCAGCATTTTCTTTTTTCTTTTCATAATGGTAACAGTTACCAACGTATGGATCCTTCTACGAGGGTCACTCTCATGAATATTCTCACGTGAGCTTTTTTGCTGGATTCCATTATCCTCCCGTGATTACATTCTACATAGCCAAGGGTAGTACATAATAATAATGTTAGCAGGGACTTAGGATTGCGTCTAATGATAACACTTTATGCACTTTAATTTGGCACCTAATTCTTGATGATTAGATCCTCTTCGCTTAATTTGCAAGTAAGCTCCAATAAGCATATCCACGTGAGCATATTATCGAATTCAACAATGCCATGCCAAAAGGATGCGATCGGTGAAGACGGTGGACCCCCCTGGTTCATGATCAATTCAAGCTAGCTTGCTGCCCTATTTCTAAATAGGAGATTGGTAGAAAATAAAATTATAATCTTAATCCTTACTATAACTTTAGAATTTTGAGACTATAACGGCGTCATTTGATAGAAATAAATTAAAATGTCGATACTATATATTTCTATAATAATTTGGAAATCATTGTTTGTGGTCAAGTCGAAGCTGAATGGATAATTAAAACAAAAGGTTTTTACGGTTTTGCTGAGGATTGAAAAAGGGTATTTTGCAGGAACTCATCTTCTCACGGTGTATACAGTCGAAATTGGGTGAAATATATGGAACTATTTATTTGTATCACTACACAATCACAACAATTAATTATCTAGTTGGTGGTTATATATGATTTGAAACTATGATAAATGTTAAATTTAAATTATATCATAGCGGTCTATTAAATAAATAATGACTACGATTAAAAACAACGATCTCTTTTTTTTCCGAATTGAAAGGATTCAAATTCTTACACAATAAGGAACTATCCAACGCTCAGGTTGCTGTGTTCGAGGGTGAATCACCTTGAGTTGAAGATTTGACTAGACTGTGTGACTTCAAATGATCTTACAATATTTAAAGGATGAGCTTTCATGAAAATGGTCGGTTATTGTTGCATCTAGGGGCTGTTTGGTTGTATGTTTTTACCATGTAAAAGGATGGAAAGTGTAAAAAAATGGGTCCCAATGTTAGCTTTCATCATTTTCAATTGTTTGTTTGTAGTGGTGAAAATAGTGTAAAGTGATTTCATATGCTGATGTGGCTTTTAAAGTGATTTCATAAAAAAAATGACATGATTTTAGGAGAAAGCTGGCATTGAAGTCAAGAAAAAATAATAAAAAATAATTCCAACCAATATGATCATTTGAGTAGGGACCACTTTTTACACTTTTCAAACAAACAATTAAAGTTACATTTACAAACCAAACAAGCAATTTATGATTCCAATGGAATCAAAAATAAACAAAGAAAAATATAAAAGTAAAATTGATGAGGTGGACAACAACTTTTCAAGTTGTGTCATAAATACACAACTTTACCAACAACAACCAAACAACCCCTATTAGGGCCCGTTTGTTTCAATTTTTTTGAAGGAGAAAGTTAGAGGAAAGCTGCCAAATCTGACAAAAACTATCAGTTTTGACAGGCTTTCTTGCAAAAACGCCTCTTTTAGAGCCGTTTTTGCAAGAAAGCCTGCCAAAACTGACAGTTTTTGTCAGATTTGGCAGGCTTTCCCCTTCCCATTTTTGCAAACAAACAGCCCCTTATTGTTGGCCAATTGTTTGCATGACTTATCCCCTTAAAATATAAAAGATGTTATTAGTTTATGGTGTGAATTATGGTCAAGAAGTATCATATAGATAATTTTTAATTTCTATACTTTATCAGAACAAATTTTTTCAATTATATAACCGCTGATTCATTTAGTCGTTTATAGATCAGAAAATAGCGTGCACAAAATTTCTATATAATTTTCACGAATAAAATCCAAATTTAAAATTGGCTTAAATATCCTATAGTTTTTCACTTATATATCTTATACCTATTTTTTGCAACAATTTTATACCGTAAGTTTCCAAAATTTTTATTTATATATACCTTCATTTTTCTGGCAGCGTTTAAATACTCTCAAGTATGAGAACAATAAATGATCGGGATGATTAAGAGGTTTGAATGCCACCCCCAAAAATTTAGGTCCGATTCATATATTAAAAAATAATAAAAAAAATAAAAGGATACCCTCCAATTTTAAATTTTGGTTAAAGATGGATTGCGCAATAAATCCCTTCCATTCAGCGTCAGCTTTCGGCGTGGGCCCCATCCCATGCCTGGAAAGCTGGTCGGTGCAAGAATATTTACTCCTCCCCAAACCGCGTGGGCCCCCCCGTCCCCCGAAGGACCAGCGAGCTTAGATCCCAAGCTATTCGCCACCTGATCTCAGCCCTACACGTGTCCAACATCGCGCGATCCAGGCCCTTCGCAAGGGGTTCGGGTAGGCGGGCTGGCCCGCCCGAGTACCCGGTAATGTACGGGCGCGGTTAAATAGGGAGGGGGAAAGCAGAATCGCTCGCATCCAAAACTTGTGGGCCCCACTTTCGGACGGAAACGCTCAAAAGCGATAGAGTAGCGGTCAGCTCCGCCTTTTTCGGTCGTTTTATTAACAGGAAAGAAATTCGTTACGTTTATTAATTTTATTAATAATTCAGCGCGGTTTTGTGATCCGTGGATAAGTGGGGCCCAGAATGAGGAGGGCGGGAGTGGTATTTATTGATGGACGCGGCTACCGGGGTGGGATTTGGGATCGGATTTGCGTGTTTGGTTGCCATTATTTTTGTGAAGAATCTAGAGACGCGGCGATTGTTGAAATTTGAAAAATTTTCCGTGGCGCCTTGTGATCTCCAAAACTCAGGCTTAGAGCATCTCTAATAGCATCTCCAACAGATTTCCTAAATTTTTTTTCAAAATGAAGAAACAAAAGTCATATTCTTTAAATTATTTTTGCTCCGACTCCAACAGCTTCTTCATTTTGAAAAATTTTGCATTTATTACAATAATAAAAATATTCTACATTCCTATTTTTGGATGCTCTTGTGTATTGGAACTGCCCCATGGTTTTTTTTGTAATTACGGATTTTATTTTATATTTATTTTCTCCTCCATCCCGTCTTGAAGAACGTGCTGCATTCATGACCAAGCTTTTCCCAAATATTTGAAGAATGCCCCAGATTTGGGGAAGACTCCCATTTTTTTCTCCTCCATCCCAATTTTGGGGAATGAGATGGAGAATCTGTTGGACAAAAAAAAAACCCAAAATTCTTCAAAAGTGAGAATACCAATAAAATAGGGAAGCTGTTGGAGATGCTCTAACAATCTCGGAGCTCTTGTTGGAATGCTCTCAAGTATGGGCTCACTTAGAAGCTCCCTACTAGGAGAAATATTCTAACAAACTCCTAACTAAGAGCTCAAATATTATTTAAAAAATCTATTGTCCTAAAAATAATATTTTTAAACAATAATTCTAATAAAAAATATAAAATTTAGTGGGCCCTGCCTCTTAAGAACTCCAAAGTGCTTCACAAATTTGTGGAGCTTTTAGGAGCTCCATGGTGAGCCTTACCACTAACTAAGACTTAGGAGGATGCTTGAGAGTTTGTTAAAGCACCTTAGGAGCTTTTTTATTACCACATCACCCTTAAAGCCTCATTAGGAGGCTATTGGAGATAAGTCACCTCAAGACGTTGGACAACATAACTTATTTTTACTTGTAATTCATTAAAAAGTAAACTAGATATCCTAGTTTTTAAATTATAACTCGTGAATTTTAAATAAGTAAAGGATTATTATATTCTTTTTTATCTCACAAAATTCAATGTTATACTTAATAACTCGCCATCAATTTCATATATCATTCAATATAGAAATCATGACGGATTATAATCTAGGAAAAAAATGCTTCTAGCCCCCAAAAGCTAAGGAAACGTGCTTCCCACCCCCAAGACTTTGTCAATGAGTGTTTTACCCAAAAAAAAAAATTCTGTTCTCTGAACCCCCAAAACACAAAACCCAAGACATTAAAACATGTGAAGACCATAATACCATTCTCTCTCTCTTTCTTTTTTTATTAAAATATGATGATGATTATTTTATTATTTTTGTTTTCTCTCTCTCTTTATCATGATGTACTAAGATGATAGTTGAAATGATTGATGATTATTATTTTATTATTTTTGTTTTTTATTATTTTGGTTGTTTGTATTGGGAGATTGTTAAAGTTACGGGTTAATTGTTAAGGTTACGAGTTAATGTTACGGGTCAATTGTTAAGGTTATGAATCCTCTCTCTCTCTCTCTTTCTTTTTTTATTAAAATATGATGAGGATTATTTTATTGTTTTTGTTTTCTCTCTTTTTTTATCATGATGTACTAAGATGATAGTTGAAATGATTGATGATGATTATTTTATTATTTTTGTTTATTATTATTTTGGTTGTTTGTATTGGGAGATTATTAAAGTTACGGGTTAATTGTTAAGGTTACGAATTAATTGTTAATGTTACGGGTCAATTGTTAATGTTATGAATCCTCTCTCTCTCTCTCTCTATCATGATGTTTCTTTGATGATATTGAAATGATTAAATAGGATTATTATTTTATTATTTTTGTTTTTTATTCTTTTTGTATTTTTAGAATATTCGTTGTTAATGATAATGATTGGTTGTAAAGGTTATGCATTGATTGTTAAGATTACAGGTTGGTTGTTAATGTTAAGGGTTTGTTGTTAAGGTTATGGGTTTGTTGTATATTACAGATTTGTTGTTAAGGTTACGGGTTTAATTGTTAAGGTTACGAGTTTAATTGTTATGGTTACGGTTTATTAATTGTTAAGGTTACAGTTTAATTGTTAAGGTTACGGGTTTAATTGTTAAGGTTACGGGTTTAATTGTTAAAGTTACGGGTCAATTGTTAAGGTTATGGATCCATTCTCTCTCTCCCTCGTAACCTTAACAATTAAACCGTAATATTAACAATTAAACCGGTAACCTTAACAATTAAACTCATAACCTTAACTATTAAACTGTAACCTTAACAATTAAACCATAACCTTAACAATTAAACCGTAATCTTAACAATTAAACCCGTAACCTTAACAATTAAAACCATAACCTTAACAATTAAACCCGTAACCTTAACAATTAAACCCGTAACCTTAACAATTAAACCGTAACCTTAATAATTAATAAACTGTAACCGTAACAATTAAACCCGTAACCTTAACAATTAAATACGTAACCTTAACAGTTAAACCCGTAACCTTAACAATTAAACATGTAACCTTAACAATTAAACCTGTAACCTTAACAACAAATCCGTAACCTACACAACAAACCCATAACCTTAACAACAAACCCTTAACCTTAACAACCAACCCGTAACCTTAACAATCAACCCGTAACTTTAACAACCTCCCAATACAAACAACCAAAATAATAAAAAACAAAAATAATAAAATAATCCTCATCAATCATTTCAACTATCCTCTTGGTACATCATGATAAAGAGAGAGAGAGAAAACAAAAATAATAAAATAATGCTCCAAAGAAACATCATGAGAGAGAGAGAGAGAGAGAGAGAGAGAGAGGATTCATAACCTTAACAATTGACCTGTAACATTAACAATTAATTCGTAACCTTAACAATTAACCCGTAACTTTAACAATCTCCCAATACAAAGAACCAAAATAATAAAAAACAAAAAAAAAATAAAATAATCATCATCAATCATTTCAACTATCATCTTAGTACATCATGATAAAGAGAGAGAGAAAACAAAAATAATAAAATAATCATCATCATATTTTAATAAAAAGAGAGAGAGAGAGAGAGAGGATTCATAACATTAACAATTGACCCGTAACATTAACAATTAACTCGTAACCTTAACAATTAACCCGTAACTTTAACAATCTCCCAATACAAACAATAAAAATAATAAAAAACAAAAATAATAAAATAGTCATCATCAATCATTTCAACTATCATCTCAGTACATCATGATAAAGAGATAGAGGAAACGAAAATAATAAAATAATCCTCATCATATTTTAATAAAAAAAGAAAGAGAGAGAGAAGGGTATTATGGTCTTCACATGTTTTAATGTCTTGAGTTTTGTGTTTTGGGGGCTCAGAGAACAGAATCTTTATTTTTGGGGGTAAAACACCCGTTGACAAAGTCTTGAGGGTGGGAAGCACGTTTCCTTAGCTTTTGGGGCCTGGAAGCAATTTTTCCCTATAATCTATCCGTTTTTTAAATTTACCAAACATTCCCGATGATAATCCACATATGCCCTGTTTGGATGGAGGGTAGAGAAGGGGAGAGGAAGAGAAATATAATTTTAATCTTGTTTGGGAGTTCCATTTAGGAGGGTAAAGGAGGGGAATTTGTTTTGGGGGGGGGGGGGCCAAGTGAAGGGAAGTTAGGGGAACCATTCACCTCCATTCACCTTGTTTGGGAACACTTAGGAGGTGAAGTTAATTCACCTCCATTCACCTTGGTTCACCCCCTAATAGTATAAAAATTGTTACCCCCAAATTGGGGTGTAACCAAAGGGAAGAGAATTCCCTTCCTTTCCATTCCATTCCCTTCACTCAGTTTCCCTTAACTTCCCTTCACCCCCTACGAATCCAAACAGGCCCTAAGTGAACTCGCAAACATGCCAATAAAATAAAAATTTAAAGTTCCCATACATGTTCTTAGTTTAACTTTCAAATGAGAGAGTTTATGGTTATCTTGTTATTTGCTGCGTTAAGGGGGCGGTAAGTCCTCATGAAATTTTAAAATTGAAGCGCGAAAGTGAAAAACTTCCACCAACCCAGTTGTATATTTTGATCAAAGTTGTTCTTCAGGGTGAAACACAAAGAGGAAAAATGAAAAATAAAAAAAATAAGAAAAGCACGGTGCATGAATGAACAATATGGGGCCTGTTGCGTATTAACACTAACGTCATCTGTCTTGCCTCAATGAATTTGGGACCATAAGAGGCTGTTTGGATGCCTTTAGGAAACCATAGTATTTATGACACAAAATAGAAAGTGGTTATCCACCTCATCACTTTCCATTCGAGTATTTACATTGCTTGGTTATGAATCTTTGTGAATCATAGAATAATAGTATTACATTGTTTAGACAGTATAATATAAACTAGAGTATTTATGATACAAAATGAAAAGTGGTTATCCATTTTACCACTTTCTACAAAGTTTTGACTTTTTTATTATTATTTTGGACATATTTATGACATTGTGTCAGTTTTCCAACAAAATCACTCATAATTTTTGTGATTTTGTTTTCGGTGACACCTCATCAAAATGTGTAAGTTTTTCATGTAAAAGAGAATTTAAACAAACAATGTAAAGTGATGAAAGCTGATATTGTGATCCACTTTTTTACACTTTCCATCCTTTTACATGGTAAAAACATACAACCAAACAACCCCTAAAAAGGGTACAAATTTTACTAAAAGACAGTGCATACCATAAAAAATATCCGGGTCATTTACGAACCGTTGAAATGCACCTTTTAATGGTTCAAAACGCTCCGTTCATGCGAAAAAATTATGATAATTTTTTTTCTTCATAAAAAACAAATTCGACTTTGATATTTACCCTTACACACTAAAAATCCAACACAATTACGGAATTTGGATCTCAATGACAGATAGCGAAATGAGTTTTGCTTTTTGAAAATTATTGCAATATTATATACTTGGTTCAAAGCTTGAAGGTTTGCATCTTTTTTTGCAAGTTTATATTAGCGCTCCAAAACATGCAATTAACGTGGTAGGTAGGCTACTCGAATGAAGTTGCTAATATTAAGAAGTCATGATGGAAATTGTTTGAGTGGAAGCAATCGTTGTTGTCTTTACGATGATCATTGGTTCAAATGGGTAAAGTTACCAAATATAGATATCAGATGTGACACGTTTTGGGTCGAAAATGTAACGAGGGAGAAAGTGGTGACTAGATTGCTTGCTATCTGCTCCAAAAGGGTGGGGGGGAAATAAAAAAAATAATTTTTTTTTCTAAATTAAAAAACAAAAATAAATTTATTCCCGGGGGTGGGGGGTGGTCTTGATATGAATTTTATTTTTTAAAGAGATAGTTTGATTTAAATGAACTAATGTGCCGGACAAATAAATTTACTTTTGATAATGATATAACTTTATATATCTAACTAGATAATTCTAAAAGGATTTTTTTCGAAATAGACCAATTTTGCTAAATATTTAGCAAAATCGACCTCTTTTTTGCCAACATGCCAAAAGAGGTCGATTTTAAAAAAAAACGCCCAGTTAAAAACATACGAGATTACTAGTCCCGTATGTTTTCAAGGGCACTAATCTCTCAGAAAACATATGTTTTCTGAGAGCACTACTCCGTGATTAGTACAGTGAAAACATACGGGACTATTAGTCCCGTATGTTTTCTGAAAGGTGTTTTTTAAAATCGATCTGTTAGTAAAAAAGAGATCGATTTTGCTAAATATTTATAAAAATGATCAATTTTGCTAAATATTTAGCAAAATCGGTCTATTTTTATAAATATTTAGCAAAATCGGTCTATTTTTTTAAAAAAATTCCAATCCAAAAACTAAGGCCATATTTCCATAACCTAACCACGGTGACATGTCTCGCTTGTATTTTCTTTGAAAGTTTGGAGAAAGAAGCGGGCTACTTTGTGGGCCCTTTTTGGGCTTCATACGGAGCACGTCTTGAGCGTAGAATTCTTCTTCTTTTTTACTTGTTTTATTTATTCTCCTAAATTTCTTTTTTCCTTGTCCATGATGCACGTTCAAATGCTACATTTGAAACCTGCTCCAAAAGTCTAACGACCTTCGAATATCAGCCCCGACAAGTTCATAACACGAATGAATCTCATAACTACAAGTTTAATCTAACAATCTTTTCTCAAAATTATTATTTTTGAGCAAATATTCTTCAAATTAATTAACACAGACACATAATCATACAACTTCCTTACCAACGGACGCACTTCTTTACTTTTCTACTGCTGCCGTTATCAATAATGATAACCTCTTTAACTTCATCTTACTCTAATGAAAGTACTTAAGAGTCAAATCCAATCTCTTCACTTTCTCCATGAGTTACAAGTTCACAACCTAGAAACGTTTCCGAAGACCGTTCCCCTTCCCGCCAAAAAAACCTACATAAACCCCCGGTAGCTCTCCTCTCTAATTCTACACCAACTTCCTTCACAAAATCAAATCAAACACGAAAAATGTCACTCCTCCTCAAATCCCTCCTCATCCTCACAATCTCCACCACCCTCTTCTCCCTCTCCGCTGCCCGCGCCCTCGCGCCCGCCGGGTCCCACCTCTTTAACGGGCTAACGGGCATGACCGACTCCAAAACCGGGTTAGCGGATTGTTGGAGCGCGCTGACGGAGCTCCGATCATGCACTAATGAGATTGTGCTCTTCTTTCTCAACGGAGAGTCTTACTTGACGATAGGATGTTGCAAGGCTATAAGGATAATTACGAGGGATTGTTGGCCTTCGATGCTCGATTCGATTGGATTTACTTCCCAAGAGGCCGATATACTTAGGGGTTATTGCGACGCTGAGACTGCGCCTGCGCCGCCGCCTTCTGCTATGTCGCCTGCTGGATCGGTAGCGGGTTTCGGGTATGATATGGGGGAGGTCGTGGGTTAACGGGTATCGGTGAGGTCATGTAGTAGGGAGATGGGGGGATAGTAGTAGCAGTACTAGTTTGTTTGGTTGTTTTGGTGTTTTTGTTGCTCCTTCGCTTGTTGTTTGGGAGAATTGGTGTTGAATCTCCACCTGTGTTTAGTTTTTGGTAGTGGCTGGTGTAAGTTTCTTATGTCGGTATAAAGCACTCCCCTTATCTTCGTGCAGTTGCATGGATTTAATCTCTCTTCTTTCTTCTTCGAGAGTAAAAGCATAAATTACAGAAAGTCTTACCATAAACTATGCTAATTTAGGCGACAAATCCTTTTGTTATATTTTATCATAAAATAAGCATGTGGTTTGTATTATATATCACGGGTCACAACCATTTCGTCAAGTCAACTAAGAGTACTTAGGGTATCAAAGTGCTACCTTTTACCACCTAGGATGTTTAAATGTAAATATGGTGAAACAACAAGGCATTTCAATGCCATTTAGCGTAGGTTGATAAATTTTTGACGGACATTGAAAACGATGAATATATATATGATCTCTAAAAATGATGTAGAAATTAGGGTGCAACGAGGGTAAATTTTTTTTGAAACGATAGCGATATGAATCCAACAGCCAACAAACGATTTCCCTCCCCTTCCACATCTTCTCCCCTTCTTTTTCTTTCTGTCGTTAAATTTTCCCAAGCAAGTGCTTTAAAAAAAACATCCCTAAATTGTGTGTTTGCAGTTCAGATGAAAAGTTAGCACCATCAAGCAAATAGAAATTCCAACATTCACTATGATAATATGAGCTACTTGCCCAAAAACAATCTCAGCACATTGTAAACAAAATAGTCATAAAGAATACCATCCATCTAAATCAATACAATTATCAACATTGTTGAGCATCATCAAAACACAACCGAGATGGAACACCTTCTCACAACCCTTGCATATCTATTAAACCAAACAAGTATGTTTTCTACATGACCAACCTGGAAAAAAAAAAAAAAACATCCGTCTAACACCGCAAACCACAACATATGATACACGAGACAAAATTTTACTTTTCCTAGCATCCACATAACCACCCGCATAACAACATAAAGAATGATAAATAAAGAAAATGAAGAAAACAAACAAATTATATGTACACCAACCAATGAGATGAGATGGCTACAAGGTGAAAGGAAGACAACACCACCTCTCGATGACCTGAAATATCCATTGGACTTGTTGTGGAGGTTCATCAGAAGGGACAAGAGGGATGGGTAATTCTGCAGGCAAGTGCTTATGGAATGCATCCACAGCAGCTACAACACCATTTTCGTTCTCAATTTGTTTCGCGAGTTCCATGGTTCTTAATTTAACCTTCAATACACAAAGAAAGAATGGAAAAATATTGATTACTTGCTCTACATATGTACACATAAAGGGTTAACTGAGGATAGACCCCCTTTACTATTGCCCAGTTGCAGATAGCCCCCTTGTAACTCTCTTGTTGCAGATAAGACTCCATGCGTAATTTTTTTGGGGTCTCTTTTACCCTCCGAGAAAGAGAATAGTTTTTTTTGGCAAATAGACCAAATGAGGGTAAAAGAGTCAAAAAAGTTTCACCAGGGTGCTATCCGCAATTGAGGGATAGTACAAGAAGTTAACCCACAATTAACCCAAACATAAAAGATATTATCAGCATGATTACCTCTGGATCAAGCATGAACCTTAGAGCGTTTGATAGTCGTTCAACATTTAGCTCATATATGGGAATTGGTGCAGGCCCGACTCCTCTTTCATGAATTCTATCACCCCAGAAAAACTGGTCCCCGAAGAAAGGGATAATAGTTGTAGGGCACTGCAAATTTTTGTAAAGTTTGAGTGGTTTTCATGTAAAATTCAATCACCATAAACCAAACTTGATGAGCAATAAGTTGACATCTAACTGTAGAAACAACTGCTAAGCCAAACATACAAATTTGACCTAGGGATCTGAAAGCTCTCTTCCATCACATGCACTATCCTTTTAGTCCATGGGTACATAGCCACTCAATGTGAGTTCAAGATAAGCCAAACTACAATTACTGCTTCACTATCATCATTTTAGCATCATGAATCATCAAAGTACTCATGGCTTTAGATTAGATGACACCCTGTGAAGCATAAGTAGCATAATCCTGTCTAACTATGAGATACAGGACTGTAGACAACAGTTTCTTATATGACAAACCATCTATATATGTCATTTGAAAGCAAATAAGTCAGAAATGGTAAAAAATGAAAATGAATTTTCAGGGAAGGGATACAAGAATATGATTCTTGTCCTAGAAATGTTAAGCCACTAAGAAAGAAAAACATGAAGCCATTGGATTTGATTGATGAAAGCTTAAAACAATGATGATAACCAAATAAAATATACGAAAAACCTTCATATACAGAACATTTCAATCCCAAAGACAACTGCTATACATAGGTTTGTGAATATAAAAAAGTTTTCTAGAATAAAGGCAGCAAAATAGGAGTAGAATATAGCTAAGGTCGCCCTGCACAAGGAACAAAATATGGAAAACTAAAGTTCAAGCCACTATGCCACATAGTTTTAGTTGCAGAAACAGGCACGCTAAGAGTCAACTTAAGAGGGTGATGCAAACAAGTAGGATCCATAATGAACTTCTGAACTTCCATTTTGTGACTCAAGATAGTTCTTCTAGACAAAAGAAAAGAAAACCCAAGTGGCAGAAAAATTGAACACCAACAAAAGAGAAGGAACTTTTGGATGATTATAGACGAACAAGTTTTAGAATTAATTTTCGTGAACCGAGGCATTTAAGGATTAAGATTGCAAACTTAATTTAGCTTCTAGAAGCCTCCACAAATGAATGGGAAAGTCATTGTAATGACAGGTACATGGTACTATTGCCCAGTCATGGACGACGGTGTTGAAGAGCCATTGGACAAATAAATGTTAATAGGTATTATATTGAAGCATTCTTTAATTAGAGCACTCAAATGTTTCGTTCTAGGCGGGCCTCAATGGAAAGGCAATCAGATGCCATTAAGGCTTTCAAATGGTCAGCTAAGCATGTGTCGTGGTTATGAGAAAAAACTAAGAGTTACTACTTTCATACTAGCTTAGTATTAATCTATAGAGAACCTTCTCTTATCAAGGGTTGAGCGAATCTAGTTGGGGAGTTAATCTAACTCTTGGGTGAGTCCCCAATTTATCATCCGCCTCTCCACTATCATTGTGTCCTCTCCATCAATTCAATTAATGATAACTACTCTAGTTTTCTTCTTTTAAAAATCATCTGGGCATCACATCATATAGCGGAATGGCAAATGAATTTAATAGAGAAAACCTTTCAAACGAGCATTACCCCAGATCTTAATCCAGTAGCTGTTGTGCCAGCACCTCCATGGTGAACCTGAGTATGTTTGAACAGTCAGGATATTAATATATAAAATGTGTAAAAACAGCTCTCACAGAACAAAACAGGTAACTGCTAGTTAGTAAACAGCATTATAATTTCACCAATATATATTCCGAAATAATACTTCTAGATTGAATTTGTCCAAGCGGACAAATCAAGAAAAGAGGAAAAGAAAGAGAACCATCAAAAGGTCGTTGCAGGAGAGCCAGAGGTCAATATTTTTTGAAACTATCATGTTTTCAATTTTATGTAACAGAAAATATAGATCATAACACACTACTGTGTCCATGATCTGATGATATTTCCAAGGAAGACCAAGCAAAACCAACAAATGAACATTATAACCTTTTTGGTTCCTTAAGAAACAAGGAGTGTTGATTTACTTTGTAAACCATTATTCTGTTTGCTAGTTGATTTAATATTTTTAATGTGGGAGCATAGTGCTGAGAGATGTTCCTGGTCTTTTCAGGGCTAGGCATCACATCGCATTCTGTCAGATTGGCTGTTCAAAATGAAGAAAAGAAACATGCCAGTTGTATCTGTAGCAAAAGTTAAAACCTCATAGCAGCTTATTTAGCGTTATCTGGTCATGACAACGTAAAAGGCATATACAATCAGACTCTCAGCATGCTGGTAGAGAAATTTAGAGCATTAATCTGAAGGGGAATAATTGTCACAGTACATGTCCAAATGTCACAAAATCTTTCTGTTAAGCAACATAAATAATAAATAGACTACTTATGAGACTATGACATAATTTATGAGACAGGCAAGCTGCACAATGACAAGAATAATTTTTAGGACAAATTTCGGAAATAGATCTTTTCAAAAAAGGTTTATCAATTTCGACCTACTTGCAAAATATTTATCAAAATCTACCTAATTTCAATCACATCAGCAAAACGAGGTCGATTTTGAAAAAAAAAAGTTTCTGAACTCCATGGGATTGGCAATCCCGTAGAGTTAGCTTGTGCACTAAACTCTATGGGATTCCCGTAGAGTTTACAATTTTTTTTATTCAAATCGATCTAGTTCCCCAAATATTTATCAAAATTGACCTAGTTTCAGCCAGTCGCAGAAACTAGGTCTATTTTGATAAATATTTTGGAAATAGGTCTATTTTGATAAATATTTTTGGGAAAAGGTCTAATTCAAATATTCATCCTAATTTTTAAGTCATGGACTTGCTATCAGATCAGGTACTTGCTTATCCATACACAATAAAAAAACACACACAAGATTTTCAAGAGTCATCTTCTACATAGTTTGCTGCAAATTTTTTTGGAACTCACCACTGCAGCACACTGAGGAAATAGCCAGTCATGAGGGCAATCTTCAATAAGATAGACATCAGCAGGTATATCGGAACCTGCAAATACAGAACATATGCTTATTAAAAGGAAATTAAATTTGGAGGATTTATCATTACTGATGGTAAGAGATAAGAAAACACTTCTTAGCATAACTTCCTAACATTCTCCTAAATACAAAAGTATCTTCACTAAACACTACTGAAAAAATTAAAAGGCTCAATTCGATAATAACCACAATGGAAGAAGTTATTAGCATTACTGAAAATATAAAAGCTTGTATCCTAAAAATCCTGCAAATTGTATTCCGCAATAGAACACAAACATGCATGACAAAGAACGGAGAGCCCTCTATCCAGCATCTGAATTCTGGCAGACTCCCAGTCACTCCACCTAACTCGTTGATCAAATTTAAATACATTATCAACAGAAAAATGACGGGAAAATGCATATGCACTTTTTCCCTTTTTGTGCTTACTGTAATAGATAACATATAAGTACTATGTAATGAAAAAAGCAACAAAATGCATGTATATATAAGCATGCCAATTAAGAAATTAACTACAAATAAGCCCAAATGAAGGTACAGACTTCATTCGGGATTTCTTCTGGTTACAGCTAGAGAAATCAAGCTAAGGAAAATTCAATAAGTTAACTAGAAATCAAGCCAAGGAAAATTCAATAAGTTAAGCAGTGCACAGCTGAAGAGAAAAATTACAACTGGATTATTTACTTGTGACAAAATGGGATTTCATCTGGTTACATGACGAGATCAAGCACAGTTACTGTATGTGATAGAAATTGTGCTGTGCACTATGACAAATGACAAATATTCTATGTTAAAATTGAAGGGTATACAACACAAAAGTATACCAAGCAGGGTAAATACTTACTGATTCCAAGATCTCCCCAACCACGGCCAATTATTGCTCTTTGGCCTGTTTCTTTTAATGCCTCCAGGATGATGTTCATCGTCCTTTTGCCATCTTCGAGAGGCTGAATATAAAAAAAGAGGTCTTGGCTTAATAAGAAAAGAAATCTGTAGCACTTCAGTTAAAGTCAAAGAGTACATTCTAAACAACATTCACAGTTGAGGAACCAGGAAGAAAAATTATTTGCTTATATATCTTCACAACGTATAGCAAGAAAGATACCATGCTACCAAACCCTATATATATAGGCTTTGGTCCTTGTTGAATCCATTCTGCAAAAGCCCTTTGTGGTTGGTACTTTGTGCCAAGGTTGAGGAAACAAAAACCAGTGATATCTACTAAGAAACCCCAATCTGCACATTTATATTACTAGTCAATAGCAATGCATGAAAGCTGGTGTTTCTTATTATTTTTTATGTTGACCGATACACAAATAGCGAAAAGGATTCATACAAGAGCAAGCTCTAGCAGCTAAGCAAACAAAAAGGAAGACAGGTGCATATGCAGCTTAACAATAATCAGAATTGAATAACCCAATTTTGCAAATCACATAGTATGAACTATTTAGATGATTAATCCAAAAACAAAGTCATAAAAACTATAGAACGGGCGAAAGTTAAATGATACTCCTCAAACATATATACTCTCCATAAAATCTGATATAATGTGGAGCCAGACAACTATCCTCTATGTCAATTTGTTCAACTTCAGAGATATTATAAGGATCTGCAATTTAATCATTGAGCATTTTTATGTTGAATATACTAATTTTCCATGCCAATATGCTACTGAATAACTGAAATAACTTCCTTCTCCAATTTGTTTCTCTCAAACTGTGGGTTTTAAGATTGAATACTATCATACAACTAAAAAAACAAGCAACAGTTTTACCATAGCATTTATTTAACTCGACACTATTGTTGATAAGTGATCTCGGTTCGTAGGGAAGAAAACATCTTCATTTATATATTTTGAAGGTAATAAGTTAAAAGTCTTTCGCTACATAAAACATCCCAATACATTTAATTGAAAATACAGGAGGCTGGAAGGATCAGCTTCCATAACAAGCTGAGCGCACAGGAATTTAGAAAAAAACAATAGTTTTCAGGAAATGACTGGTCAGGAATTAGCCTATGTATAAGTTATAACCACGTCCTACATTCTCTCCCCGTCCATCTTAAGCTGTTTCTTATTTAGTAGAGTAAAAATTGAAATCAGAAATATGGATTGTCCTTAATTCAGGAGATAGTTCCCTCCTGACATCTTCTATATCAGGACATGTTGAACATTGCTTAATTGTCATGTTTATACATTTTCTATACAGCAAAAAAAAAAAAGAAGAAGAAGAAAAAAATTATCCTCCCTTCTATTTGCCTTGTTGTTTTGTTTACATTTCCACACTACCTGTCACTTGCAAGTTGTGATCTATCCACCACAGAACACAATTCAAACACATCTATTTCATTTGTTAAACACAAATTTTATTAGAAGTGACTCCTTTCTGTCCATGCGTCTGCATTAGTATATCACTATGTCAATATGTCAGAACTAAAATGAGTAAGTTATTTCTGGCATATATTGCAAAGATTTTTAACAAATTGAAATTCATTGCGGAAAACTTATAAAAGTCTTCCTCCAATTTGAAAACCTCAGGAAAAAGATCTAAAAAAATGGAAATGTATCCCATTTAATATCAATATTAAAACATGTCAATTTCAATTAGAAAATAACATGAAACTACAAACGGTCTGCAACAATATGTCACACAAATCCATTTCAATAGAAACAAAGTGCTGAAGAAAGTGAATACAACATTCAATCCGTCAAAAAGAAAGAATGTCGAAGGTGTAAATTATGCACTCCCATAATTACCTTTTGGTTTGGGAGCAAGATAGGGACTCCACATATATCCTGTTGGCAGATGTGATATGGATCCATAATATGTACTGAAGTATGCAATAGAAGGCAAATTCAACTTCTTCCTGAAGTCATTAATAAATCCCCTGATGCCCAACCACACCACTAAGTCCACAAGAATGTAGGATAGCTGAATAGTGTATAACACACAAAACCTCCATTTAATAATAACCCAAGAAAATTAGACAGAATAAATGATAAGAGTCTGAAAATATATACCTTGTTTGCTGCACTATTTGGCACACATGACATAGGATGTGGAAATTCATTTGTTGGCCTGCCTACATGTATCGGAATTAGGAAGGTGAATCATTATCTCCAAATAATCACATTTCAGGGATTATGAGCTCCACTGAATTGCTTGCATTTCCAATTAATGTTATTTCCAGAACAGTTAAATATACTTAAAAGAAAGACCAGAAAGGCTGTGAGCATGACAAGGGATGCTCAATCTGGCACAAGCTAAGATCTTGTAGCCTAGCACTGGAGATTACACAAAACGAGATATCACTTCGACAGATAGGCAAAACCATTTGGTATAGGACTGGATCTACCATCGTCTACTATACTGGGTAACTGCTGGAAAAAAAATCGACCAAGCTCAAAACAGATCAAGGCCAGAAAAACGTAGTGATGACACATATTTCCGTTAAATTTCTATAAAATAAAACACTATGTAAATGCAGTACAACGGTAAATGGGGTTAAGCTGTCCATGCTAAGGCAGAAATTAGAGTTTGTTTTAAGATTTCTTGAAGTTCCACTTACCATTACACCAAGTTGTGGTGGGAATTGAGGGTTATATTTTTATATTGTAACATGCTCCCGTAGGTTGACCGCCCTTTCTATTGGCCGAAACCTAGACTCACGCAACATTATTAATTTTTAGAAAGTCCACTTTAAATTCGTGGTCAACGGGATTTAAACCTGGACTGCTCTGATACCATCTTAAAGTCCCTCTCACCATTATACCAAAACTCCATTATACCAAAACTCCGTAGTTGTGATGAGAGTTAAGAGTTATAGTTTTATATTAATTCCAATATTGTTAGAATATGAAAATGTAATCCTCAACTCTCATCACAACTTCGGAGTTGTTGTGTAAAGGTCAGAGGGACTTTAAGATGGTATTAGAGCAACTTAGGTTCAAATTTCACATGCCACAAATTTAAAGCGGATTTTCTAAAAATTAACACCGCTGTGTTAGTCTAGGTTTTGGCCTCTATTAAAAGGGCGATCAACCGGGAGGCATGTTGGAATTAATATAAAACTATAACCCTCAATTCTCACGACAACTTTGGGGTTTTAGTGTAATAGTTAGAGGGACTTTAAGAAGATTAATTCTAGAAAATTTACTTGCTTCATTTTGATCAAGCAACAGGTGAGTTATTCATAAATCCTACATGATGGAAATCTATTTGCTTTTATCCGAGACAAAACATCATAAAATGTTTTCATTAGAAGGTACTTTCCACTAGATAACAACAGTAACTACAAGCTAAAGAATAATCTGTTCAATAACAGTAGTAATAAAACAGAGATAAATAGTGTGGGGTACTTCAATATAGACTTACGTCCAAGGCATTGTGAACAAGAAGTGAAGTGGCACACCAAGAGCTTCAGCAACATGCGTGTGTCCTGAGAGCATCACAGTAGATGCATCAGAGAAATTAAAAAAAAATGTTTTGTCGAGATTAGATAAAGCAGTGTCTATTAACAGAGCCAGACACTTCATGTTAGGGGATACATTTTGTGATATTTGTTATGATTCAAGCTCGGTAACTTCAAGTTTTCTGTTCATCAGCCAGTCTAATCAACCTCTCAAACTTCATATAACAAAAATTGAAATATCTCATATTCATTAAATTTCATAACATGAGAATAATGCACTTCAAAGGATGATGACAATTAACTTGAAAAAGAAAATCATAATGTTCAAACTCTTCTGATTGTAAAAAATAAAAACGCCACAAGTAAACCAAAAATATTCTATGATTTTCTTAGCCAGACTCCTAAAAAAGTCAGGTTATTCTTCAAGCCTTTTAAACAACATAATGCGGACAAGAGTAAAGCCTTCACCATGTTGCCTGCGTAGCTCAGTTGATATGACCAAACACTTTGAAAATTGATAAATGATTTTCCAGTGACCATCCAATTTTGAACAGATTTCAGGCCTTTCACATCTTGAGTATATCTCAAATGACCATGAAACCACTAAATTTGAACATTTGATAACTTGATTTGATCTCAATTTTCCTCTGAGTATCTCTTTGAGTTAAGTCTCCCTAACTAAACTTATTACCATACATCCTGTATATTTAAGAACAACACTGAAAGACGCCAGCCATCTAAGAATATAAGTTGCACCACCGGATCCCACAAGTAACTCCTGCAAATTTTAACTTATATTCTGAGTCCAAGAACACCAGAAGCTAGCACTTATGAAATATGAAATCTGCTAGACTTCGCGATGAAACAGTCCTGAGGATGAAAATAGCAATACAGAAGCAAGTGCATATAATGAAAATCCGAAGTTCGTTTCTTAATTAGCAATCTTATTCAAATAACAAGACAAACATAAATCAAAAAGCTTCCTCAACTTTAGAAAAAGAAGCACAACAAAGACAAGGATATGATGAGGAGTTGGATAATATGTAGCTTTTTGAACAATAATCTCACCGTATGCAGGAGGATTTGCAATAATAGCCTGAGCCTTAAAAGGTGCTCCAGTTTCCAGATCAGGTGCTGTACATGCTGGAAGAAGGGAAAATATAATCTCCTTCAGTTGCTTCAGTTGCATGGATATTTCTGCAGGTCCTGATAGCAGAAAGCCCTTGTTCCGAGCCATATCTATTAAAAAATTAGGTCTCCAACTAAGTAAAACAGTACAATAAGTTTTAAGAGGATAGTTTTCAATTAAAGTTTTCATTCATCAGTACTGAAAACGGACCAAAGAATGAGAAAATGGAAGAAAAAAAGATCAAACATTGGCGTTTATAGCGAACAAGCACAGTCAAAATTCAAAAATTAGAATTTGTTCGATCAGTTTCCTAAATGCTCTCCTTTTGTATGCTTAAGATTTCTACCTTGGAGTATTTCACAACACTTACAGTTTCATAAGGAGTAGTTAGGCACAAGGTGGCCATTGTATCTCAAATTCATATGGAACTTGGAGCAAAGAGAAATGTTTACTGAGGAAAGGTCCCAACTCCCAAAGGCCAAAAGAAATATATATGATACAGATTGAGTTAAATTATAAAACAAAAAGGTGATCATACATATATATAAAAGGGAGGTCCAATACAAAAAATTAATATAACAATTAATCCACTTACATCCAGCCATGATTTGCGGATCACCACCCAAAGGATAAAACTCAATGCCATGTGACTGCACGAAATTACGAAAATTGACATGAGTTGCCAATCTGACACGATGACCGAACTCCTGCAAGCATTGTAATGGAGAGCAAAAAAGTAAGTGCATATACAGGCTAAATTCTGAGAGGACAAATAATTCAGTTACCTAAAATAGTATGTTATGGACCATATGTCATCAAATGCTAAGTCAAAATGCACGTTATGGCTAATTAAAACTTCATTTGTTATCATTATCAAAAGGTTATAGCCAGGTAGATGAAATATTCTTACTTTCTCGTGTATACAATTGAAAGTTTTAATGAAATCTTATAGATGTGAAAGAACAAGCATTTTCGACTTAAGCCAATATTCCTATCATTTCAGATGCTAAAATACAATCAAATTGAGTACGACCAGCTGTCTTAGACATGATAGCACCAATTATGCAATCACCAGAACTAAGAAAACAAGTTACAGATGAAGCAACAGAAATTTTTTATAACAAACTGTGTTCCTGGTGAAATGTACACTCCTGGCAACCCTTGTACTTTGAACAAACAAAGCAATACAATATGAAACTAGATAACCAGCTTCATTTAACTATTGGTAGCTGTCACGGAATAAATATCATCAGGAAGGAAGAACAAACATGTTGAGAGGGTAAAAGCTCCAAAAAGATCAAACATTTTGGTGCCGTCCCATTTACACCGACAATATTTCAGGGCCATTTAATCAGGCTCTTGATCCTTAACGAAGGACATTACAATTTTCAGCCGAATACTGAATAATCTATGGTAATATAGTAGAACTTACAGGAAACAATCATTCTAATACCAGAATAAGATTCTTTAGCTTGCTAAGTTTCTAGCAAAGGTGACTGTCTTCTTTCAGAGTCGTTGAAAAAAGTCAAATAGTAGACTGAATTCATGAAGATGCTAGCACATGTATCAAAAGTATCCCAGTGTAACTATTAAAGTAGTCAGTGCAACAGCACATCTCATGAGAAATACAGTATAACAAGCAGTTACTTTCTTTTTGGTGTAAAAATATCAAACCTTTTACTATAGTGATGAAAGGGAATATAAAATTTTGCATCTTTACATACCTGAAGTCTCTTTGCAACAGCTATGAAAGGTTGTACGTCTCCCCTTGTCCCAACGACAAGTATAGCAATCTTCAGTGTTGGACCTGTCTTGCTGAATTCAAAGATGGTTTCTCCACTATCGCACGGTTTAGCATCAACAGCATCAAGCTCTGACAGATCTCGGGCTGCGGGTGCATCATCCACCACATCAACCTCCATGGTATCATCATTCTCGATTTTGACGAGATCCTCAATGACTTTATTCTGAAACATGCAGTGAGTTATCAAATAAAAAGAAAAATACGACCTTGAAAATATGATCTGAAACCAATGGCTTTTTTATTGTTCGAATTAAGAAATTAGGAAGTTACATGGTCATGACAGTACTGGCAGAGTTCATGCAGGTCAGAGAGGTACCAATAAGTAGTGCATATGGAAACATGCATCACCGTAGTAAGAGGGACTTTATGTTTCTATACTCGCTAGTGATGGAAGAGGTCAAATTTTCCGTGCAGGCCAGCAACATAATAAAAGGAATTTTCTTCCATGAAGTGGATGCGTAATTGTCGAATTTTTGTGCGTACCTGTTCACTCTCAGATAGCCCATCCAGCTGGAAATCATACTTGAGAGATTCGCTGTTTGATTTAGATAAGATAAGGTCACGGACTTTGTATAGAATACTACTGCTATTTGATCGCGCCGGTAAGGAGTTACAATGCTCCAGGCCTGTCAAGTTAATGTCCAAAGAAAACCATCTTAACCATGAATTTAGGTCTATGACCATCTTAACCATGAATTTAGGTCTATGTATTACACGTAATACATATATCGGTTTATCAAGACTTATAAGATATTCAGATATTAACTCATTTCTTATTATTATTGGGACTTATCAGATATTCATGTATCATTTAATACAATACTCTTATATCTGCAAAATACATGGTTAATTGGTACCTACAAAATGCCAGCTAGTAAGCTAAAATATTCAAAATTCTAGCAATTTGTGCATTGAGTAAAGTAAGTAATCAATATAGCATCAGGACTTTAATTCATCACACTAACACCCAAGTAAAAGACCTTCGATTGTTTAGCTCTAAGTTAATCATATGCTAATTTTTGGCTCCAGGAGACAAGTCTATTATCTTGAGAAATATTTATTTATTTTTTAACTGACAGCCATAATGCTGACCCCCACTCAGAATCTACTCCTCTATACTTAAAAGGGAATCCAAAGAAATTGACACAGTAATTACTACTGTACTTAAAAGGGGAATCCAAAGATATTGACACAGTAACTACTACTGTAGCATAACTAAATGTTGATGAGATTGTAGCAAAAACAGAAATAAAAAGAATTGCAAAAGATTCAAATGAACCGGCCTGTACACGCGAAAAGGGTATCTTTAGTTTACAAATAAAATCAGACACTATTCTATGACAACAGGAGAAGAGAGAGAAAAAAAAATCTTTTTCTTTAAATTCAAATTCATGAACCTTAAAAATAGCGCCAACCCCCATTAGAAATGAGGACATACGTTGAATTCAGACAATAAAATCAAACAATTAACATGCCCTTAGCAATTTAAACCCATTGAAATCCAAACACACCCTTAACAAACAATTAACAGGCCCTTAACAAATTCAACAATAAAACCAAACCCTAATTAACCAAGAGTAAGAAACTCTACAAACCTGGATGCGGCGATTCCCAAAACTCCGAATCTTCCGTTCTCAAAATCCTAGAATCCAAAGAGTTCGACCTCGATTCCCAACCCTTGTCCTCTCCTGTCCTACCTCGAGCTTCGAAATCTCCGCTCCTCATCTCATCCGCTGTAATCGCATCAAGAACTCAAGCTTTCTCTACTTCCAAGAAAACTCCAACCTCAACCGGCAATCAAATTTTGCCACCAATTTCCGACCACCAAATGAACAGTGAGATCGCCAATCGTGCAGAGTCCCCTGGAAAACCCTAGAAATCGAAGCTCGACCCCTTTATAATGACTTTAAATAATAATAAGAAAAACCTAGAAACAAGTAGATATAGAAGCCACTGTTTAAACAGCGAGATTGACGGAGCCATCGAAGGACTCTCGACTGATTCGGGCACGAGAGTGAAAGCCGACAAATTTTTTATCGAGGCGAAGACGAGATTAAAGTCTCTCTTTTACTTGAAATGACAAGTGTGTCCTCATAAATGGACGGTGTAGATTTCCTACCTGAAATGGACGGTTGGGAATAAGCGGACGTGGCCGGATCGGAATCTCGGATGGGGTCTAGTCGAGCACTGTAGTTTCCAGCGCGGTCCAGTTGAGCGTTGTCCGCCCATTTACAGCCTGCAAAGGCCACGTGGCGGATTTATTGCGCTTCTGAGCATTTTTATTAAAATATTATATTTTTATTTGAACTTTTAAGTAGGAGGGTGTTTGTTTCAAATCCTATAATTTTAGGATATGGATTTCACCATGGGATTTGAAATCCATAGGTATTTTGTTATGGGTTGGGATTTTTAAAATGTTATTTGTTTCATTAATATTTTAAGATTTGGAATACTACAATTTGTAATACTTTATTTGTTTCAAGCTCAAAGTGTAGCTTTAACAAATACTAAAATTTTATAATATGACGATTACCTCCCACAAAAAGACAAAATTGAGATTTGTCAAATCCTCTCCAATTGAGAGGTAAGCACACTCATTTATGAAATTTGTCAAAATCCTCTCCAATTGAGAGGATTTTGTAAATTCTAAAAATTATGCACTTTTTATACTTTTGGGATTCAATATTCTAACTTTTTAAAACAAACACTATATATGGAATCCCAAAATACAAAAAAACTCACTTTTTGATCCCAAAATTTGTAATCCATACCAAATGCAAATTTTTTTGGTGAAACAAACACCCCCTTACCTACTTATCAACAACTACAACGGGGTAGATTAATGAACATGTTTTTTTTTGGAGCTACGCGCAGTTGCCCCAATAGACCTGTAAATTACTTTATGAGCCCTGCTATTTGGCTCGCGCGAGTTGCAACTCGCGTGAGACAAAACAGGGGGGTGGGACCCACAGCTGTGGGTCCCACCCCCCTGTTTTGTCTCACGCGAGTTGCAACTCGCGCGAGCCAAATGGTATTTTCCTTACTTTATAAAGGGAGATGGCATAAAAGGCCATTATAAAAGGGGCAAGGAGGATTGTTCCTTGAATGGATGCGGGGAAACAAAAGGCGATTGCAAAAACCCAACAGAAAACAAGATACACGTAGTATAATCATATAAAAAAAAAGAAATATGGGTGACGCTTAAAACTATGTATATCTTCGAGCTCCCAAATACAGAGATCTAATTTCCTCTTTTTTAAAAGAGAGGGGAAAAAGAAAATTTATTTTTATTTTCTAATAAAAATATAGTGCTGCTAAAGAATCGGAATATTCTTCTATATAAAAAAAAAATATTCTGAGGCACATATCAAATTAAACACTTCAGATTGAAAAGTATTTGAGGATCTGGGTAATGACTACTTCAAGTTGAAATGACAAGTATGGTGCTTTATAAAGAATAGTTAGAATACCAAAGAAACACCAGGAAGAAGAGTTGTGGTGCTCCATAATGTCATATGTTGCAAACAAATAGAGGGAAGCTCTTCTAAATCTCATTTCTTGGAAGCTTGGTTCACGTAACAACATTCGTTTTTGGGAAGACAAATGGCTAGGGAGTAATACTCCTGTTGGGGATTCGAATCACACAATCGAAGCCGTGCCCTTCCGGATCTCGTGCTAAGAGTTTAACAAGTAGGAAAATCACCGCAAATAAAAGAAAAAACTTGCATGAAAGAATAATCAAACCAGAGAACACCATATTTAACGATGTTCGACAAACGTGCTTACATCCTCGGCAGCCACACCACAAAAACTTGATTAATTAAAGAAGATTACAATACCCACAAATAGGTTTTTATCTCTCTGAGATCTCCCTGAAAGAATCCTCTCAAAACCCTCTTTTCTATGTTCTCTTAACCTAAAAACGTCCATGATGGATAAAATTGATTAATACTATATATTATAATATAGTATAAATATATAATATATTATAATATGTTAACACCCAACCCAAATAGCAAATACTCAAATCAATTAGGAAACTGGAAAAACAGATTTCGGTCGACCGAACCATGTGAGTCGGTTGACCGGCCAGAAAGCAGTTTCATACAGGGTTTTCGTGCACATTTTCGGTCGATCGGTTCATCACCTTCGGTCGACTAATTTGTCACCCTCGGTCGACCGACAACACAACTTCGGTCGACCGGCCAGAACGTGTTCCTAAGCTCGTTTTCTGCAGTCTCTTCGGTCGACCGGGGTCACTCCGTCGGTCACCGACCCAAGATTTTTCAGCCTCGCGGATTTGTTTCAGGTTTCGGTCTGTCAGGCATCGGGGATATATGCAAGGACATCGATAGCATTGGTACCCTATTTTAAGAAGAATTACCTCTACTATGGTACAATACTCGAAAAACAGCTCCTGGCTTTACTAGCTTCTTCCTTTCCCACTAAACAATTTGACAGTGTCTCTTGGTCACTAACCAATTCAGGTATCTTTACAGTTAAATCTCTATACATATTTCTGAATTTCAGATGGGTTATCTCACCCTTGTTCAGAATTGTGTGGAACTCTATCCTTCCTAGGAAAGTTAGATTCTTCACTTGGTTGTTATCTGAAAATAGATTAAACACAAAAGACAACCTAGTCAAAAAAGGTTGGGAAGGAGATTTGTCATGTCCCTTCTATGATGAACAAATCAATCTAGAGGACACCTCTTCTTCTCTCACCAAATGGCAAAACTAGTTTGGAGCTATTTTTCAAATATTTTACTTCCTTTCTCAAGACCATATTCTTTTGAATAATTAATGGATATCTTGGAGAACTTACATCTATCAAGTTCTAGACGTTTTTTATTGCGAACCGTATTTTCTTTAGTCTGTTGGAACATCTGCAAATCGAGGAATGACTGTATTTTTGACAAACTTAATATCTCACATATCTCTATTATCAATTCTATTATCAAAGCTATTATTGAATGGTCAGGTGTGACTAGTAGAACTACAGCTACAAACATCTCAAAAGATTTCTTAGCTAACTTGTTTCCTATGGCAGTTGACGCAGAGAGCAAGGGATTTGAAGGGTATGGGTGCAACTCAGGAAGTCGAAGCTCAACTGAAGTTTTGTTTATAGTTATATGGACTTTAGGGGTCTCCTCTTGGTTCATAGTTTTTCTACGTAATACTTGTGGTTGTCTTTTATTTTTGTAGTTAGAATTTAGAAATCTCTGCATATGTCTTCATACGCATAGCTGCCTTTGGTTCTTTCCTATATTTATGCATGTGATGAATGACGGCAAGACCCAATCTTCACCCTCAGGGATGTTTGGAAGAAGAAAGTCATGTATCCTTATGGACAGATCTTAGGCTTTCTTTTTCTTTAACTACATGACATATTTCATGTCATCTTTTGTACATACATATACATCTTTTTTAATGAATGAACAGGGCATTTTGTCCCCTATTTTTAATCTAAAAAAAAAATGAGAGTTGATATTGTAGAAGAAGAAGAGATTTAGAGTCGTGAAGAATGAAAGGAATTTAGGTCATGGTGTATTCATAGGCTAGGGGGGAGCAGTGGGGGAAGGTTTTATTTATATATTTTTTAGTTGCACCCCACCCAAAAAAAAGGCTTAATCATGGCACTCGCTCACTTCCAATGACTCTTTTTTGAGCTTAATTTTTTTTGGACTGCCTATTAATTTGGCAGCCCTTCTCTCTCTTTTTTAGCCGTTAGGGTCCTTCTAAAATTTTTAACTTTTGGGCTGACCATTATTTTTTTTATCTAATCAATACTTGTGTAGAAGGGCCTTAAAAAATTACTACCGAGAATTAGGGTAATTTTACCCGATCCAACTCATCCCCTGACTCATCATGAGACAAATCAGACTCATCTCGTTTACTGTTCACGAGAAGACTTGGGCTAACTCGTCTCATAAACGAGTCTGGTCTATACTCATCTCGTACCTAATTGAATCCGGTTTGTGCAGGTTCATGGGACAAATTTGGGCGGATCAAAACGGTTCGACCTGCCCCGCTAGCCATCTCTAGTCTTCCACACCCAAATTCATAACTAACTCTAACTTTTGTTAGGCAAAAAGATTATTATATGAAATACAATTAAGTAGAGAAACTAAATCTATGATCGGTTGGTTAGAAGTCTCCAACTAATCAATCACATCTTTAATTTTACCGTGCCATCAAATTGTTGCGCGTTGTGCGGAAGCATGCTCGACAACAAAACGAGTCGATAAGACACGAGAGAAGAGAACCAAATCAAATCACAAGTGCAATCCACCAAAAATACGACACAAATCAAACCAAACACAGAGATTTATATGGTTCGGCAATTGCCTACATCCACAAGGAGAGGATGGGGAGATTTCACTATATGGAGGAGAAATATAACAGGTTACAACTCACAAAATCACTCAAATATAACCATAACTAAAGCTGTCAACTCTCTCACAATATCTCCCTCTCAAAGTGCTCAAAAGTCTCTCATTTCTCTGATTTAGAAATCCTAAAATCATGTTTCAATTTATATCAAAACACAAACCAAAACCAACTGGGAAAACCGAACTGGGCCCATAACTGCATCGCGGTCAACCGGGCACAAGAGTGCGGTCGACCAACCAGAGAGCTGAAAATTAGCCCTGTAATTGTGCACCTTTTCGGTCAATCGGGCATGAGCATTCGGTCGACCGACCATGTTTTCGGTCGACCAGTAGAACTCGTTCGGTCGACCGACCAGAACAGGGTTTATGCCCCTGTATTTCCACAGTCTATTGGTCGACCGGGCCTATGTCGTCAGTCGACCGACCCGTAGCCAATCCTGTGCACTTCAAATTTCCTGTTCTTCTTCGTCGTTTCTTCAATTCTCCACCTCGGCAAAGTTTTACCAAAACTGAACCGACACCAAACATGAGTACCACTACGTCGTCTCATCAAATCCGGCTGCACCAAAGAGGTTGCCTACGTACCCCCTTTCCCAAGGGATCAAGCCGTCCGTAGTTAATGGCCGCGAATGACCTCAACAATTACGAATTTGTAACAAGGTTCTACAATGATCAAACTTGTTGCTCGGAACCACTTTTGTGAGCATATCCGCTGGATTGTCTTTTGTGTGAACTTTCACAATCTCCACATTCCTATCTTTAAGAACATCTCGAACAAAGTGATAACGAACATTGATATAATGTTTCGTCCTCGCATGAAAGACCCGATTCTTCGCTAAATAGATAGCACTCATGCTATCACAATAAATGGTGACGGATCACTGCGAAACACCAAGATCCTCTAAAAGTACTCGAAGCCTAATAGCCTCCTTAACAGCCTCTGTAATCATCATATATTCTACCTCCATCGTCGACAAAGCCACCGTAGACTGCAAGGTGTATCTCTAAAACACTGGTGTACGGGTCAAAGTGAACACATACCCCATCGTCGACCGGTGTTTATCCAAATCTCCAGCGTAATCCGAATCTATGTATCTAATACATAGCCGTCCACCGCTAGTGTCCCGCACAAAAAACAAACCAACGTTGAAAGTACCTTGAATGTACCTCAAAATCCATCTCACAACATCCTAATGACCCCAACCCGAGTCGTGCATGTATCTCAAAACCATGCTCACTGTTTGTGACAAATTCGACCTCGTAAAGACCATGTCATACATCAAACTTCCCACTATGCTCGCATATGGAGTCTTCGAGATCAACTATCTATCTTCAACTGTCTTCGGTGAAAGGTCAGCTGAAAGCTTCAAATGGGCTCCCAATGGTACACTAATTGACTTCGTTTCCATGCTCATATTGAACTGCTATAGAACCTTCTTCAAATAAGCCACATGTGTCAAGCATATTGTACCATGTCTCTGTCTTTATCGATCTCCATTCCCAAAATGCATTTCGCTTCACCCAAATCTTTCATCTCGAACTCGCTCGAAAGCTAAATCTTTAATCTATCTATCACGGATCTGGAAGTAGAAGCAACCAACATGTCATCGATATAAAGCAATAAGTAAATGTACGTACCTCCATTCAACTTGCGATAGTGCACACAAGGATCAAACTGGCTCCTAATGTACGAATGGCCGATCATAAACCCATCGAATCATTTATACTATTGTCGAGGAGATTGCTTCAGCTCGTATAACGATTTCTTCAAGCTACAAACCAATTTTTCCTTCCTTGCAGCTAGGAACCCCAATGGATGAGTCATATATATTTCCTCATTAATATCACCATGAAGAAATATTGTTTTCACATTTAATTGATCTAATTCCAAACTATATTGTGCCACCAAAGCTAGCAAAATCCGAATCGAAGAATACTTCACTATCGGAGAGAAAACCTCATTGTAGTCAATACCTTCCTCCTGTGCATATCCTTTTGCAACCAACCTAGCCTTGAACGCCACGGGAGTGCCTTCAATGCCCCCCTTCTTCGTATACACCCACTTGCAACCAATAGCCTTCCGTCCCTTTGGAAGGTTAAAAAGCTCTCATGTGTCGTTCCTATGAAGAGACGTCATCTCCTCATGCATAGCCACCTGCCACAAATCAGCCTCCGAACTCTGCTCGGTCTTTCTGAATGTAGTAGGAACCATCTCATCGACACTCTCCACCGGAAGTGCATATGCAACGATTATGTCTGTATACCTTGTTGGCATTCGTATGTCTCTCCTCGGTCTCCGAACCTCAATAGAATTCTGAACTTGAGCCGTCGGTCTCTGATCCTGCTAAACTGTACATGTATCCTCCAAATCATCGTTGTGCTCGTCTGGCATTACCTCAGTCGGCACTCTAATGGATACGGTCCTATCTGGACAATGTGAAGCTGCATCAATCTTCACCACATGCGATATCTCCTCTGTCTGGGTGCTCTCCACCTGATGAGAGCTGGGAAGCTTTAAGATCGAAGCCTCATCGAAAGTGACGTTTCTACTCAGTATAATCTTCTTATTAATTGGATCTCAAAGCTTGTATCTTTTGACATCACGCTTGAATCCCACAAATATGGCATTCCTAGCTCGAGGTTCCAATTTATCAATCTTCACATGATAAAATATAGAGCACTCAAATGCCTTGAGCTGATCATAGTCGTGTGCTGGCTCTCCCGGCTATATTTTCATAGGGGTTTTCCCCTCAATCGCAGATAAAAATAGTCTATTAATAAGGTAGTTCGCATAAAAAAGTGCCTCAACCCCAAAGATCTTCTCCAAACCACTCTGTGACATTAAACATCGAACCTTCTCCAACAAAGACCGATTTAACCTTTTTGTCACCTCATTTCTGCTACAGTGTGTGACTAACTGTGAAGTACCTCTCTATACCCTCGTCTCGACATAGCTGCTGAAGGGGTCAGAAGTATATTCACTATCGTTATCGGATCATAACGTTTTGATTTTTCTCCCAGTCTACAGTTCTAATTTATTCTTCCACTTTACAAATATCTCTAGGACTTCACTCTTCTTCGTCATGGTGTACACCCAATAACACCTAAAATAGTCATCTACAAATGTGACGAACCAGTGTTGACCACCAAGTAATGACTTCTTGGTGGGACCCCAAACATCTGTGTGCACGTAGTCCAAGATGCCCCTCATCCTATGGATGGCTGTCCTAAACTTTATCTTCATCTTCTTGCTAAAAATATAATGCTCACAGAACTCAATTTTCTCACTCTTGGCTCCCTTCAATAACTCATGTTTACACAAAGCCTGCAGTGACTTTTCACATGTGCGCCCCAACCTATAGTACCAAAGTCTGCTCACGTCCGCCTCTGAAATACCTGAAGCTACCTGGCTAATCTCGGTGCTTCCCTTCAGATAATACAAATTCCTACCGCGGACTCCCTTCATCATCACCAAAGATCCCTTAGTAACCTTCGTTATAGCGTTCTCAAAGGTCACCTTGAATCCCTTCGCCTTCAAAGCTTCAACTGAAATAAGATTCTTCTTCAACTGAGGAACAAATACCACTTTATTCAATTCACGAATAACTTCATCGTGTATCCGGATCCTGACGGTACCTAACTCACAAATACCACATGATTGATCATTTCCCATGACTACCATGCCCCCATCGAGTTTCTCGAACGATGCAAACTAATCTCGCCGGGGAGTCACATGATAAGTAGTACCAGAATCAAGCATCCAATCAGATGCATCCACATGGTTCACCTCTGGAGTAATCAATAGAGAAAAACACGAATTATCAGAATCATCACCTCTAGCGACGTTCATCTCATTAGCCTTCGACCCCTTCTTCTTACTATTCTCCTTCTCTTTGAGCTTCGGAAAATCTCTCTTCTAATGTCCTTATTCTTTACAGAACGCACACTGGTTCTTTGGAAATTAGTAGTGGCCTCTTGACTTTGACCTGCCTCTATTGTTACCTCTTGGATATGGACTTCTTCCTCTCGTCGACAAGGCCTCTCCTGAAGTGCTAGCTCGGAAAGTCTCTTTGTCCTTCCTCCTCAAATCGTAATTCGTCAATGCATTAGTCACTTCACTGTAGGTGATGAAAGATCTTCAATTTAATAAAGTAAGCACGAAGGTATCATACTTCTCATCGGGTAAGGAGCCCAACAAAATAATCACCTTGTACTCGTCCGTTATCTTCTCATCCACGTTCGCCAAGTCTTACAATAACTTTGTATAGTTATTCACATGAGAGGCAAGTGAAGTACCACTGGACATCTAGAATCTGAATAATCTCTGTAGCAAGTGTAACCGATTCTCAACACTCTTCGTAAGGTACTTGTTGTTAAGAATCTCCCACATCTTCATCGCAGACGTCACCCTAATCATATCATATTTCAGATCTTATTCCAAACAAGACCTAATCACCCCACAAGCGTTCTTATTTATCTTGTCCCATATCGCCTCATCGTATTTCGGTGGCCTCTCATAGACTATGATGGTCTCTTCCAAATTTTGAGCATTGAGAGCGTCCTGTACGTTGCTTATCCACAAACCAAAATTGATTTTGCCATCATACTTCACCTCACTAATCTTAGTGTTTTGAAATCCAACCTGAACTGTACTCGCCATCATCTTACTGCTTTCACCAACTTCTTCTCCTATGCTTATGAACTCCAAATTATAAAAAAAGATTCAAACTTTGATAGAATTGGGAAATTACTCAACTAAACTCTAGATAGGATTCCAACATGATCTCCTAACCACACAAGGAAAGCAAGATCCCAATGGCAACTCCACAATGCTATCTCCACCGAATCCTAAAACCTAAGAACCAAACTTTCACAATGAACATTTCTCCACCCAATGCCAAAACCCTAGATCTCAAATCTGGAGCTCTAATACTAATTGTTGTGTGTCGTGAGGAAGCGTGCTCGACAACCAAAAGAGTCGATAAGACACGAGAGAAGAGAACCAAATCAAATCACAAGTGTAATCTACCAAAAATACGACACAAATCAAACAAAACACAGAGATTTACGTGGTTTGACAATTGCCTACGTACACGAGAAGAGGATGGGGAGATTTCACTATATGGAGGAGAAATACAATAGGTTACAACTCACAAAATCACTCAAATATAACCCTAACCAAAACTCTCAACTCCCTCACAATATCTCCCTCTCAAAGTGCTCAAAAGTCTCTACGTTCTCTGAATTAGAAACCCTAAAATCGTGTTTTAATTTATATCAAAACACAAACCAAAACCAACTGGGGAAACCGAACTGGGCCCATAATCGTATTGCGGTCGATCGGGCACAAGAGTGCGATCGACCGGCTAGAGAGCTGAAAATCAGTCCTGTTATTGTGCACATTTTCGGTCGATCGACCATAAGCGTTCGGTCGACCGACCACGGTTTCGATCGACCGGTAGAACTCGTTCGGTCGACCGACCAGAACAGGGTTTCTGACCTTATATTTCCACAGCATGTCGGTCGATCGGGCTTATGCCGTCGGTCGACCGACCCGTAGCCAATCCTGTGCACTTCAAATTTCATATTTTTCTTCACTGTTTATTCACAAATAATAACTCTGCTCTTTTTAATTCTTGCACAAATCAATTAATTTAAACACTCAAAACTCTATTTTCTTTCCTTTGCGAGTTAGAAGGGAATTTAACCTATCCAAATTTTGTTCCTTTTTCTTTTGAAATTGCTTCCTATTTATAATCTATAATTGGGTTTTCCCACAAGAATTCTTCCAAAAAATATTTAGGTATCATATCATTTTCTATCTTATATTTATTTTATAAATGATTAATTTTGTATTAAAAATTCTAAACCTTATATGTTGAATGTTCAACAAAAAGTGGGCCATTAATTACTTTCTTGAAGAGAAGAACTATAAAAGGTATCTAAACCTTTTAAAAATTTTAGTTATGTATAAAACAATGTGGTGATAATTGTTCTTTGAATCTACAAAATTATTAGATTATGGTGAAAAGGTTTCAAAAAGTCGCATGATGCAATTTATTGACTAAATTAATACATCAGTAGATGGTAGAAATGATTTCTTGAGGCAAAGCGAATGAGAAATAAATGGAACACTGCAAGACAGTCATTTTGTGATAGAGAGAAAAATTAGGAGAAACATATAAATAGACAAAATCACTCTTTCTTGCTTTAGCTCCTTTTTTTGTCAATTTAAAATATTGAAAAAAAATCCTATTTGGAGCACAGAAGAAACCATCTTAGTCTAATTTTATATCAATGCCTTGAAAAGGAGTTGTATATGGTAGGCCTCAATTTATTAGAATATATAACGATAAATAATAGGCATGATGGCACTTAAATGCTCTATACTTTCTCCTATTTTGCACTTATATACCCTCTATTGTTTTTGGCAAAACTTACATATCATAAATTTTTTAAGTTTTACATTTTCACGCCTTAATTATGCAAACGTGAGAGTTTTTCCTTGGAAAATATCATGTGACACTACTATTCTAATTTTAGAACTTTTAAACCCATAACTATTGTTAAAACTATCGTAGTTCGATATTAAACCAACTCTAATTCCATTTTAAAATAGAATTTTAATAGGTTCAATAGTAAATTAACAAGAAAAAAGGGGCGGGTTTGTGTGATGGCGCAGTTTAGCGGACGAATTCTCTCCTGCTAACGTGCTCCCCCGCCAAGATCTGGATGGCAAAAAAGAAGAAAAAAGTGGGAAAAAAATCTTTAATATAGGATTAAGAGCTTCAAATTCAAGTATACAATATTATGAGGATCAATCTGATGTAAGATTTGTGGAAGAAGATGAAGATCTGGATCTCGGTGTAATGGGGTCAACGGGTCCTAGAGGAGAAAAGAAGAAGAAATTGATGAAGTAAATTCTTAGCTCTAATGATTTCCTGGTGGATCCTCTTCATTCTCAGAGTTCGTCAAAGTTGATCGGAGTTCAATCGCGCCATCTTGGTAAGTCATCGATCTCTGGCATTAGAAGCTATATTAAAGTTTCTTGGGCTGATGAACTTGAGATGGAGGATGTATATGATCTTTCTATGATTCAACATCTTTCTACTAAATCTAAGAATAAATTTGATCCGAATTCTTTGATTGCTTCGATTTGGGATGAGATTATTGTTCCGTTAGATTCTGCTAGAAAAGAATCTGATTTTGATGTGTTGTTGTCTCATGATAATTTGAATGTTGGCAATTTTCCTACTAAAGAAGGTATCAATCTAGAATCAATTAATGCTACTAATGGAAATGATATGAATTTGAGAAATAATAAGCGAGAACATAGAAAATCTTTTGTGAGCCTCTTTGCTGATAACATGAAATCTGATAGAGGTTTAACATTAAATTTTGTGCCTCATTCACAAACCATTACTGCTACATTCTCTGCGGAGAAGTGGAAAGAAGGGGAAGATCTTTGGGAAAATGCTTTAATTGGCCATGTTATTGGTATTAATGTTAAGTTTAAGGCTATGGAATCTTATGTTTCCCAACTTTGGGGTGCAATCTCAATCTCGAAAGTCTTTTTAATCAAAGAAGGAGTCTTTCTATTTAATTTTTAAACTGAGCAACAAATAAGGGGAGTACGGGGGGGGGGGGGGGGGGGGGTGATTAGGGTCTTAAGGTAATAATTGTGTAATAAAAATTAAGACAAGCAAACACCACAAAATATAATGCTAAAATAAAGGAGATAAGATAGAAATTGTTATCCAAATAACACGCGATGTGTTCACGAGGTTCGACTCTCTAGCTTACGTCCCCGCTCCCCACTCTCGAGGGGAATCCACTACACAACCCGGTTTGGAAGCCGAAACTTCTTCTACACAGCGATCTCCACGAGATCTCATGACACAGTTGATCTCTACGAGATCTCACGACACAATTGATCTCCACGAGATCACCACACAATCAATGGTAGAAAATAAAGAATTGCTCTTTCTTACAACAGCCCTATGGCAAGGAGAGAGATTGCACTTGAAGCTATGGATGTGGGATGTGCAAGTATAAAACAAGGAATTGGATTTTGAAAGTTTAAGGCTCTTGAACTCAAGAATTAAACACAATTGATTTTTTTCTTGTAAAGTTGGTGGAAAAAAATAAATGGGGTAGTTGGGTATTTATAGTGAAAAATAACAGCAGCCAAAACCCTAAAGAAATCATCAAAATCTCCCAAAATCCGGTTTTTTGAAACTGTACAAAAATAGTCGTTACAGTGTTATGAGTCGACTCGTACTTTTCATGAGTCGACTCGTAAGTAGCCGTTATAGGCTAAAAATCAACTTATGGGTCGACTCATAAAATTCATGAGTCGACTCATTATGCATGGGTCGACTCATGAGGTCATGGGTCGACTAAGCAGAAACAAAACACATTTTTCAGTACAGTTTATGAGTCGACCTATGACAGTCATGAGTCGACTCAACCTGATGGGTCGACTCATGATATTGTGAGTCGACTTGTCAGAAACAAATAACAACTACGGGGCTGTAAGGACCATGAATTTTGATACTAGTTAAAATAATTTTTTGATATTTTAAAATATTTAATTATGATTTTAAAAGAGTATTTATATTTTTCTCGATTTCCTATAATTTTCTATGATTTAAAAATCTGATTATATATTTATTTAAATGATTTTGATATTTATAAATTTATTTTGTGTGATAAAAATTTCTGGAATTAATTTGTTGTGTTATCGATACTATTACATACTATTTTAAATAATATGTTGTACTATTAATATTATTACGTAATATTTCGTATAATACTTTGTATTATTAATTACGTATTATTTGTATAATTAGTTGTATTATTTCTATTGTTACATATTATCTGTCGTATTAGTATAACTAGTATGTTTTACCGTGTACGTACTTGTCCCATAATTATTTAATTTTAAATTTAAGTAGAAATATTTTTATTATTAATTATTTTTGTTTAATTATACAATATGGGTATATTTCGACTATTTCGTATCAATTGTTGTATTAGCACAACATGTACATTTTTAATTGTACATAATTATTTTATAATTAGTTTAATTTTTAAGTACCCGAAATTATTTATTATAATTATTTTCGTTTTAATTATCTAACCCTAACCCTAACCTATATATATATATATATATATATATATATATATATATATACACACACAAACACACATGGCAATAAGAACTCAAATTAATGGAAATGACATTATCTCAAATTGTATGAGGTCCAAAAAATCCAAGAGTTCTCTGCATATCCAATAGAAGAATCTGCAAGTACCTACAACTTACATAACATATTTTCTTTAATATAAAATAAAATAGTTAGGATTAAAGATAAAATATTCAACACTCATATCTACATAGATGCTAGCTTAAAAACTAGAACTCTTTTATCCTGAAAAACCGAGTTCGTCGCCGCGCTCCACCGCGTCAAATCCGATCCGCGCCGTCAGCGTCGATTCGTTCGACGAACCCCGAGGCAAGATCCCGCTCCTCTTGACTCGTCAATTCCTATTTATATCTGTCGTTAATTAGTTGCATAAATTAGATTATGAATTGTTATTATCTGCGTGGGCTTGTTGATGAATTGGTGAATTATCTGTTTATGATAATTTATAATTTTTATTATCTGCGTGGGTTTGATGAATAATATTGAATGGATAAAAATTATGTGATAAATAGTATTTTCAGAACCAATATAATAAATTAAAGAATTTATTTTAGGTAACAGAATTATTTTAGATTAATTATAATATTTTTAGAATTTTTATTGTGGAAGGAAATTATTTTAGAATGATAAATATTTTTAAAGAAGTTATTTTGATAAAAGATTATTTTGTGTTATGATTGTGTGATTGATAGTTGTAGAACACGACATTTCATGTACATTGACACTGATTTGTTGACACTCTTATTTACACTCACTCATGTCATATATGCACGCCTGATTTCATCGCTAGCTATATAGTCATGTTCATCATATAATTTGCATAAGATTAGTTGTATTTATTTATTATTTCTTGTTTTATTGAGAACCGTTAGTAGTTCATGTCCTTAGTTGCCCAACGTATCGTGTATAAGACCTAGATACCTGTGTATTGTTAACTTAGAAAAGCAAGATGAGTTGGGATGGGGAAGTCCATGTTCATGTTATCGGATATGTTGTTGTTTATTTCCAGGCTCGCACCAGTGAATCGTTTCGCACGGGGGTGGGTCTGATGAGCAGTGATCGGATGTGTTTATTGTTTATTTCCAGGCTCGCACCAGTGAATCGTTTCGCACTGGGGTGGGTCTGAGGAGCGGTGATATTGTGATTATTGATTATTTCCATACATGCACCAGTGAATCGTTTCGCACTGGGGCGGGTCTGAGATACTAGTGAGATGTGGTTGTTAACCAGATATCCGATAATGTGAACTTTGACTCTATGTGAGATGTGAACCAGTGACCTGTTATAGGATGGCTATTTACATGACCTCGTTTCTTGACTAAGTATGAGTTCTTGTGAGATATAGACTAGTTGTGTTTCTTTTCATACATAGATCATGATTAATATTTAATTATTTACAATTCGAGACATATGGTATATACATGAGGGTTTCCTTGTTTGGATTATTTCGCTCGACGTACTACGTCTCTTGTTGTAGATTTTTAAGTATTAATTCCATCTATTGTATGATCTTGTTGCTTGGATGATTAGACTGATCGCTAGCTGCATGATCTCGTTACCTGATCGATTTTGGATGCTTTATGTTAACATGATTTAGTAGTGTTTTCATGTTGATTTGTGGATTTCAGTTGTACGTTCTTTTATTATTTTTGTTATCGTATCGTTTTTCGTATTGGATTTCCGTTCGTTCTATTTTCTTTGTGGGGTCGGGTCTTGCCGTGTGCCATACACGCTGACGTACACCTGTTTTCTTTGGTGTACGTCAGACTTAGAAGAAGAACAGGTCCACCTGGGAGATCGCCAGGAGCTAGAGGATTCTCAGCAGGAGTGCAGACGTAGCAGAAGAAGATGCCGAAGCTTAGTCCTTCCCTTCAGTTTGTTTTGTAACACTTTCATTTCCTTTTGATCAGTGTATTTTTATATTCTCCAGTATTTCATTCAGATAGTTTTGCATAAGGGCATGTTGACCCGATTATTCTGTCTGGGAGGAATATTCATTGTGATATGTATTATTTTATTCTGTGTTGTTATTATAATCTTGCTGACTGTGATCGGGGACCTGTGCCTTTACATTGTATTTATTTCCAGACGCTTAGCGTATTAGGTTGAGGAGAAATATTTATTTTTATTTATTCTCCTTGATCTAATACGTCGTGGGCTTGTTCACATTCCGATTCTCGGGTATTTTAGGAAGCGGGGCGTGACAGGGGCAGTTTATGAGGCGACTCAATACTGTTCATGAGTCGACTCATAAACATGCACACATAAAATATCACTTTGAACTTTGTTAAAAATTATCAAATAAATTCAGAAGAATATAAAACTTTAAGAACAGTTTATAAACATTTTGACAAACTTGTTTGAAAAAAGATTTTGCAAAAATGTCCTCGTATTTATGAAAAACATCATTTTGACAAAAGAACCAAAATACAAGTTTTTAAAGTGTGCAAGTGTGTGTGATATCCCGAATAGCTTTAAATAAAATCTACAACTACTTGCCTACAATCTAGCACTAGAGAGAAAAGAAAAACTAGCAAATATCCTCACATAGAATGACATTTCTTTGAGTCTTGATATTGCTTTGATTTGATGAAGCTTTCACTTGTATATGTTGTTCTTGATTAACATTTGCTTCATCACATTGCCTCCACCTCCTATAGATATTGACGTTGTAGCTCATATTACATCCAATCCTCCATATATGGTACTAACAAGCTTGATATACATATTAACTATAATATCACTCAACAAGTAATTAGTACTGACAATGGTGGTTATAAATCATCATCAAAACATAAGGGCTAACAATCTCCTCCTTTTTGATGATGACAACCAACCATTATTTATGAGCTAAATAAATATAGCTCATGGATAGGTGCTCCCCCTATCTATGAGCTCCTCCTTACTATGTGCACAAATGTGGAGATTTCTCTTCCCCTTTGTCATCATCAAAAAGTGGGGAAATGAAAAGAGAAACATACTTAAATACATAAAATATACCTCAAGTGTTGGTCCTCACGTATCGCCTCCCTCAAGTGCTCGGAATTATCACCTCTCACTAGGCCACCGACGCTACTTCTCTCGGTATCGACTACGTCCTCACCACACACTCCTCTTGGCAATTTGTATGTGCTTAAGCATGTTATGAAAATGAGGCATATATAATATGTGACCAAGCAAACAAGCAAGCAAAAATATTTTTAAATAATGCATAGGTCTAAACCATTTCTTATGCGATAAAAATCTTCTTCACTAAGAGGCTCGGTAAAGATGTCTGCTAATTGAGATTTAGTATCAATATGAATAAGGGATATATCTTTCTGCTCTACATGATCACGTAAGAAGTGGTGGCGTACATCAATATGCTTGGTTCTAGAGTGTAAAACGGAATTTTTGAAAATGTTTATAGCACTAGTGTTATCACAAAAAAATTTTGTATTTTAAAAATGCAAGTCATAATCAACCAAACTTTGTTTCATCCATAAAAGTTGGGCACAACATAAGCCGGCAGCAATGTATTCCGCTTTCGTAGTGGACAAGGCAACACAATTTTGTTTCTTGGAAGCCCAAGAGACAAGAGAGTTACCTAAAAATTGACATGTACCACTCGTACTCTTGCGATCAACCTTACAATCAGTAAAGTCGGCATCACAAAAACTATAAAGATCAAAAGAGGTGCTTTTTGGATAAAATAAACCAAGATCAATTATACCATTGACATATTTAATAATTCTTTTAACCGAAATCAAATGGAATGTTTTAGGAGAAGCTTGAAAACGTGCACATGCACACACACTAAACATGATATCGGGTCTACTCGCGGTAAGGTAAAGAAGACTACATATCATATCTCGGTATAGTTTTTGGTCTACATCCTCACCACTATCATCCGCATCAAGTTTGATACTTGTACTCATGGGAGTTTGTGCATGCTTAGAGTTCTCCAATCCAAACTTCTTCACCAATTCTCTAGCATATTTGCTTTAAGAAACAAAAATCTCATCCTTAGTTTGCTTGACTTGGAGCCCGAGAAAGAATTTGAGCTCTCCCATCATACTCATCTCAAAGTGATCTTGCATAACTTTAGAAAATTCTTTGCATAAAGTTTCATTAGTAGCACAAAAAATAATATCATCAACATATATTTGAACCAAAATAAAATCATATTTTCTTTTTCTTACAAAAAGTGTATTATCGATTTTCCCTTTAGAAAAATTATTTTCAATAAGAAAACTAGAGATGCGAGCATACCAAGCTCTAGGAGCTTGTTTTAACTCATATAAAGCTTTTTAAACCTGGTAAACATGATTAGGAAAAGAATGATCCACAAAACTGGGGGGTTGCTCAACATATACTTCCTCTTCTATAAAACTACTTAAAAAGGTATTTTAACATCTATTTGAAATAATTTGAAATTCTTAAAACTTGCAAAAGCTAAAAACATTCTAATAGATTCTAACCTTACAACCGGTGCAAATGTTTTATCATAGTCTATGCCCTCCTCTTGATTGTATTCTTAGGCAACTAAACGAGCTTTATTTCTTGTTACAATACCATGTTCATCAAGTTTGTTTCTAAAAACTCATTTTGTTCCAATCACACTCACATTGTTAGGTCTAGGAACTAGTTTCCAAACATTATTTCTTTAAAAATTCTTTAAAAATTGTTTAGTTCATCATGCATAGCTAAAACCCAAAACTCATCTTTTAAAGCATCATTAATCTTTTTAGGTTCTATTTGAGATAAGAAAGCAATGTTACCACATTCACTCAAGGCCTTTGAGCAGGTTAGAACTCCTTGTGAAAGACTCCCTATAATTTGCTCCTTTGGATGATTTGATGCAAATTTCCATGCTTTGGGAAGTTCTACTTGTTCATGAGTGTTGATGCTTTCTACATCCTTTTGTGCGTCTATTGACGATGTTTCATTTAGTTGCAAGCCTTCCAATCCTCCCTCAATATCATTCTATTGACGATGTTTCATTTAGTTGCAAGCCTTCCAATCCTCCCTCAATATCATCATCATCATTATTCCTAGGCAAACCATCTTGGCAAGCCTTCCAATCCTCCCTCAATATCATCATCATCATTATTCCTAGGCAAACCATCTTGTAAACCAACATTAGTCTCATCAAAAGTAATGTTTATAAACTCTTCAACAATAAGTGTTGTTTTGTTGAAGACCCTATAAGCCTTGCTTCTAGGTGCATATCCTAAGAAAATGCCAACATTAATTTTTGAATCAAATTTATCATGGTGATCTTTTGTATTTAAAAAAAAATATTTACAACCAAAGATATGAAAATACCCAATAAATGGAGTTTTGTTATAAAAGAGTTCATAAGGAGTTTTCTTGAGCTTGGGTCTAATCAAGACACGATTTAAAACATGGCAAGCCGTATTAACGGCTTCCGCCCAAAAATATTTTGGCAAATCAAAAGACTCTTGTATGGTACGATTTTTTCGTTCAACAACACCATTTTGTTGTGGTGTTATTGGGGCGGAAAATACATGAGTTATACCATGATGTGCACAAAAATCATTGAAAAAATTATTTTGAAATTCATCACCATAATCACTTCTAATTTTAACAACTTTTAAACCGTTTTCATTTTCTATTCTTTTTACTAAAAAGGAAAATTCCTCAAAGCATTCATCTTTATTTTTAAGAAAGATTGTCCATGTAAAGTGAGAAAAATCATCAACAACAACAAATACATAGTGTTTTACTCCTAGAGAGGTAACACGTATAGGACCAAATAGATCAAGATGTAATAATTACAAAGGTTTAGAAGTTGATACATCATTGATGAATTTGAAGATAGATTTGGTTTGTTTACCTTTAGCACAATCTTCGCAAACGGTATCCTTGATGAAGTGTAAGTTTGGTAACCCCTTTACAAGATTTCTTTTGGATAGCTTGGATATCAATTCCATATTGGCATGACCAAGTCTTTTATGCCAAATCCAAGGATTCTCATCAATTGCTGTGAGGCACTTTACATCTTGATAAACTAATTCATTCATCTTAAAAATGTATACATTAGATTTTCTATTAGCAACAAAAATAATTTTTTCTTTCATGCTAATAATGCACTTATCCGGTTTAAAAGAGATATCAAAACCTTTATCACTTAATTGGCTAATACTAAGAAGATTATGATTTAAGCCTCTAACCAAATAAACATCTTCTATAACGGGAGAAGGAATCTTACCAATACTATCAATGGCAATGATTTTACCTTTCTCACCGCCACCGAAAGAGACATTGCCTCATTCAATTCTTGATAGGGTTGCAAATAGTTCTTTGTTGCCCGTCATGTGATGTGAGCAACCACTATCAAGGTATCACATCCCTCTATGTCGTGTTTGTGATGTTCCCTACATAAGATGACGTAGAAACTTTAGGTACCCAATTCTTGGGTCCTTCGGAGTTTGTGTATTTGGTAACTTTGGGTACCCATGCCATATTATAAACATTCACATTATCCTTAATTCTACAATGGGTGGATATGTGACCATGCTTCATGCAATATGTGCACACAAAGTGTTTCTTATGTATAGAAGCATATGATCTATAATGTTCATTTCTTTGAAAATGGTAATGTCTAGAATATGCATGAGTGGGTTTAATTTTACCATTAGCAATTTTTAGTCTTTCAATTTTAGATTTTAATTGTTTGTTTTCAAAATCAAGATCTCCTTATAATTCATCTTTTTGAGCAAGAGAAGATTATAATTGCTCAACTATGGAAGCATGCAATTTTTTAAATGAAGAGTATTCTTTAACTACTCTTTTAAATTCAAAATTTAACTCTTCTAATGCGGTAGCTAGATCACATTGCATATAAAAAGATTCGCTTTCGGAGTCAGATATAATTACCTCATCTTCATTGGCCATAAAACAAATGTTATGGTCATGAAGAGCAAAATTAGCTCCCTCCTCATCGCTATCCGAGTCACTTGGCTCGGATTCATCCCATCCGGCATACATCGTCCTCTTTTTCTTGTACTTTAAGTATTTTTCTTTGATCTTTGGGCACTCCTTGGCTTGATGACCCGGTTCATTGCACTCAAAACATTTTCCTATACGAGGAGAAAAATTGTTGTTAGATCGGTTAAGATTTTTGTTTAATTTTATTAGTTTAGAAATTCTTCTAGAGAGGTGAGCCACTTCTTTAGAAACCACCGGTTTCACTATCCGAGGAGGAGGAGTCATCAATAGCTCCTTTAAGAACAATTGTATTCTTTTGGGATGGCTCCTCGATTACCCGTGGGGGTTCTTCCTCCTTCTCCTTCTCTTTGATTTTCTTCTCATGGACCTTGAGCTTGCCAATGAGACCATCAAGGGGAAGTGTGGTGAGATCATGAGCTTCGTCTATAGCCGTAGCTTTGGGTTCCCACACTGGAGATAGTGATCGAAGATTCTTGTAGTTCATCTCTTGGGGTGACAACTTCTTATCTAAGCCATGCAATTCATTGATAATGTTAGTGAAGCGAGAAAACATAGCATCAATGGATTCATTAGGTAGCATTTTAAACAATTCATAATCATGCACAAGTCCACTAATCTTTGATTCCTTAACTTGGGGGTTCCCTCATGTGTGATGCAAAGTTTGGTCCAAATCTCATATACGCTAGCACAAGTAGAAACCCTATTGTATTCATTTGGTGTGAGGCCACAAATTAAGGCATTCATGGACTTTACATTGAGATTGGCTTGGAGCCTCTCACCATCGGTCATAGAGCTAGTTTTAGGCTTTTCTACATATTTCTTTTCAATGATGTCTAGGATGTCAAGGTCAATGTTGTTGGCCCTATAGTTCTGATGATGATTTGTCAACCAATTTATCGCTAATCTATTCTCTATTTTTTGTTGTTTTGTTTTTCTCTTTACATCTATTTCAACACACGATAATCAAGCGTTAAAGATTCAAGTTCATGTGTATGCATTCACCTAGGTATAAGTTTAGTTTGCCTACATATATCGTATGTTTATATGTAAGCTCAATATATGTACACTTAACACAATTTTGACGTTTTCCATCATATAAACGATTTTTCATCAAACTTTGTTATAATAGTTTTTATTTCATGTTTACAGCTCTTTCACACTTCTTTATATATATATAATATATACATGATATATATATATATATATATACGTATTTACAAGTCATATCTCAATTTTCATGTTCACGAAAATACAGGTTTTTTGAACACTTTTCAAAAACAGGGAGTTTTCACAAACAAAAGTTGATTTTCTAAAAATTCCTTTTCAAACATGTTTATTTCATCATTTAGAAACTTTCCCAAAAGTTTTATTATTTTTGGAATTGATTTGATATTTTTAATATAATTTCAAAATCAGCCCAAAACCCGTCACCTGGCATATATCAGTTTGCGGTCGATCGCCACGGTCGACCGCCAGCGGTTATTTTTTATAGTCTACACTTTTATGGCTCGCGGTTGACCGTGAATCCATCAGAGACTTTTACGGTCGACCGCCGCGGTCTGTTCAGCCTTTTTGTGCCTCGTGGTCGACCGCGAGATTTCCACGGTCGACCGCCGATCTCATAATTGCTTTCCAACGTCTATTTTCTGATTTGATTTTCTGGAGCTGTTTTTATCTTTTTAAGTTTGTTTTGACTGATATTTTGAGTGGGTATAAATACCTCATTGCTGCTCTCTTTTAAACACCCAAATTTTGTTTTACAGTGAAGTTTTAACAAAAATCTTAAGTGTGTTTAAAGAGCTTTTTAAGCTGTTTCTGATCATCTGTTTTAAAAGAAGTCTGCTACTACAAGAAGAGGCTATTCATTTCAACTGAGGATCCTATCCTCATCATCCTCTACTGTTCTTCTTGTTTATTGAGAAGTTTTCCTAACTCATCTATTCATATAGCTTATAATTTTATTTTCATATCTTAGCTATATTTATTGAGTTACATATTTTTTTTATTCACTGTTATCACACACACAATATTGAGCTTAATATCTTCATACTATATAGTGTGGGTTGTGGGGTGTGATTTAGTGAGTGTGAGCTTCATTTGCGTTCTTATTTGTTGTTGAGAACAAACCATTGTATTTAATCTTTATTTGTGAGTATCACTTGTAATACACTTGTACACCGAGAGGAGTGTGAGGCAAGAGACGAGGTCGAATCCAATAGGAGTGGCATCAGTTGATGAACCTAGGGAGAGGTTGCATCCGAGTACTTGAGGAGGAGGACACGGGCTAGGTTCCTACACTTAGTGTGTGAAGTGGGATTGCATAGTGTGAGAGTTTTCGGTAAGCTTGTAAACCGAGTGTGTAGAAGTTCCGGCTTCCAAACCGGATTGTGATAGTAGAGATCTCCTTGAGGTGAGGAGGGGGACATAGGTCGTGGTGACCGAACCTCGTAAACATATCGTTTGTTTGTGTTTTACTTAGCGTAATTTTTATTTGTGCTTTTTCATATCTTTCTTGCTCATATCTATCTTATATCACTCGTGCAAGAACAAATTAATCAATATTATTTTAATTGGCTTTTAATCAGGATTAGATTAGCATAAGACCCTAATCACCCCCCCTCTAGGGTTTAACAAATGCAACAGAGATAGATTCTCATCCTAGCTTTCCAATATGCAAAATTACTACCGGTGAAAAGTGGGGGTCTAGTGGTGGATTGTCCTTCTAACATATGCACATTCATTGAAGCCTCCATAAGATCTTTTCTCTAAGGTAATTAGACCAAAAATTAATATAGAGACCAAGCTCTGATACCAATTGTTAGACACTAGGGGAGGGGGTGATTAGGGTCTTAAGGTAATAATTGTGCAATAAAAATTAAGACAAGCAAACACCACAAAATATAATGTTAAAATAAAGGAGATAAGATAGAAATCGTTATCCAAATGACGCGCGATGTGTTCACGAAGTTCGGCTCTCTAGCCTACGTCCCCGCTCACCACTCTCGAGGAGAATCCACTACACAATCCGGTTTGAAAGCCGGAACTTCTTCTACACAGCGATCTCCACGAGATCTCACGACACAGTTGATCTCCACGAGATCTCACGACACAATTAATCTCCACGAGATCACCACACAATCAATGGTAGCAAATAAAGAATTGCTCTCTCTTACAACAACCCTATGGCAAGGAGAGAGATTGCACTTGAAGCTATGGATGTGGGATGTGCAAGTATAAAACAAGGAATTGGATTTTAGAAGTTTAAGGCTCTTGAACTCAAGAATTAAATACAATTGATTTTTCTCTTGCAAAGTTGGTGGAAAAAAATGGGGTAGTTGGGTATTTATAGTGAAAAATAACAGCAGCCAAAACCCTAAAGAAATCATCAAAATCCCCCAAAATCCGGTTTTCTAAAACTGTACAAAAATAGTCGTTACAGTGTATGAGTCGACTCGTACTTTTCATGAGTCGACTCGTAAGTAGCCGTTACAGGCTAAAAATCAACTTATGGGTCGACTCATAAAATTCATGAGTCGACTCATTATGCATGGGTCGACTCATGAGGTCATGGGTTAACTCAGCAGAAACAAAATACATTTTCCAGCACAGTTTATGAGTCGACCTATAACAGTCATGAGTCGATTCAACCTGATGAGTCGACTCATGATGTTGTGAGTCGACTCGTCAGAAACAAATAACAACTACGAGGCAATTTATGAGTCGACTCGATACTGTTCATGAGTCGACTCATAAACATGCACACAAAAAATATCACTTTGAACTTTGTTAAAAATTATCAAATAAATTCAGAAAAATATAAAACTTTAAGAATAGTTTATAAACATTTTGACAAACTTGTTTGAAAAAAGATTTTGAAAATAGGTCCTCGTATTTATGAAAAACATCATTTTGACAAATAACCAAAATACAAGTTTTTAAAGTGTGCAAGTGTGTGATATCCTGAATAGATTCAAATGAAATCTACAACTACTTGCTTACAATCTAGCACTAGAGAGAAAAGAAAAACTAGCAAATATCCTCACATAGAATGATATTTCTTTGAGTCTTGATGTTGCTTTGATTTGATGAAGCTTTCACTTGTATATGTTGTTCTTGATTAACATTTGCTTCATCACATTGCCTCCACCTCCTATAGATATTGACGTTGTAGCTCATATTCCATCCAATCCTCCATATATGGTACTAACAAGCTTGATATACATATTAACTATAATATCACTCAACAAGCAATTAGTACCGATAATGATGGTTGTAAATCATCATCAAAACATAAGGGCTAACACTTGTAAATTTATACTAATTTAAAACTTATTTAAACTCCGAATCAAGATCTAGATATATACTAATTTAGACTCAAGATCTACCAATTTGAGTTAAAAAAATCACAATATCTTAGAATTGCCTTCATAAGCAAAGTATTATAAACCCATTAAAAGCAACATTAGCTCGCTAAATATCTCAAAATTCCTCAAATGCTTCCAAAAAAAGATTGGACAACAAACCATGATCTAGAAACATAAATATCCTATTTTGAACATTAACCATAGTTGAAACATGTAAAGTTCTTTTAGAAATTAAATTAATGTATAAATCATATCAAATTATCAATCTAAGAAAGAAGTTAATAAAATTAGTACCTTCACAGCAATAGCCCAAAACCCAAATCATAGATTTTCTTTCAATTCTGAACACACTCGCGACCTTCATTTGGGTGACAATAGAAGATGTTGAGAGAGAGAGAGAGAGAGAGAGAGAGAGAGAGAGAGAGAGAGAGAGAGAGAGAGAGAGACTCTTAAAAGCCCATTTAATTTGAGCAAGCCCGCAATATATTTATAAAACCCACATGCAGCTTGAGCAAGTGCAACAAAACCATAAGCCCAACACTGATTTGTTTATTTATTTAATAGAAGCCTAAAATTTATTCATAAGTGTAGAAATTATATATACATGTAAAATAATTTGCAAAAAGTTTTTTTTAGGGGTGGTCATCTCCATCCTTATCACCCCTTCTAGGGGTGCCAAACGGTTTGGTTTTATGCTAACCGATCCGCATCTTTATCCGAACGGATACAAATATGGTAAGCTATTTTTAAACCGAGCGTATACGATTTTGGATACGAATCTAATTTTGATTTTTTTGGATACAGATATGAGTGTAAGATTCAGATATGGATTCGGATACGGATCCAATTTTGATTTTTTCGGATACAGATTTGGATACGGATATGAGTGTAGGATTCGGTTGCAGATTCGAATATGGATTCGGATACGGATATCTGCAATTCAATTAACATAAAGATTGAGATCCATTGATATATCAAAACCCGTAACCGCTAACTAACCCAAAACACAAATATCTGGGTGAAAAAACTCTAGCTTTACCGACTCTATTCCTCAATTCCCAACTTCTCAATCTCTGCTATCACTCCCTCCCTCAACCTCTGCTATCATTCCCCACTCCGATACCCGCTCCA
>NC_033797.1:9429111-9453481 GCF_001876935.1 Asparagus officinalis
CCTCGCTCCCCACTCTCGAGGAGAATCCACTACACAACCCGGTTTAGAAGCCAGAACTTCTTCTACACAGCGATCTTCACGAGATCTCACGACACAGTTGATCTCCACGAGATCACCACACAATCAATGGTAGCAAATAAAGAATTGCTCTCTCTTACAACAGCCCTATGATAAGGAGAGAGATTGCACTTGAAGCTTTGGATGTGAGATGTGCAAGTATAAAACAAGGAATTGGATTTTGAAAGTTTAAGGCTCTTGAACTCAAGAATTAAACACAATTGATTTTTCTCTTGCAAAGTTAGTTGGGAAAAAATAAATGGGGTAGTTGGGTATTTATAGTGAAAAATAACAGCAGCCAAAACCCCAAAGAAATCATCAAAATCCCCCAAAATTTGATTTTCTGAAACTAGGCGTTACTGTGCAACGGCTCTCTGATAAGTCGACTTATGAGTCGACTCATGAGTCGACTTATGAGTCGACTAATGAGTCGGCTTATATGAGTCGACTCAGCAGAAGAAAAATCACAACTAGGCTGCACTTCGTGAGTCGACTTATGAGTCGACTGAACATGCACAAACAAGATTTGCACAGGAAAACAGAACTTAAAAACATGTTTAAAAATATCAGCTAAATTCTAAAAAATATGAAACTTTGGGAATAGTTTATAATCATTTTGACAAACTTGTTTGAAAAGGAATTTTGCAAAAAGGTCCTCGTACTTATGAAAAGCATCATTTTGACAAAAGTACCAAAATACAAGTTTTGAAAGTGTGCAAGTGTGTGTGATATCCCGAATAGCTTCAAATAAAATCTACAACTACTTGCCTACAATCTAGCACTAGAGAGAAAAGAAAAACTAGCAAATATCCTCACATAGAATAACATTTCTTTGAGTCTTGATATTGCTTTGATTTGATGAAGCTTTCACTTGTATATGTTGTTCTTGATTAACATTTGCTTCATCATATTGCCTCCACCTCCTATAGATATTGACGTTGTAGCTCATATTCCATCCAATCCTCCATGTATGGTACTAACAAGCTTGATATACATATTAACTAATATTCCATCCAATCCTCCATGTATGGTACTAACAAGCTTGATATACATATTAACTATAATATCACTCAAAAAGCAATTAGTACCGATAATGGTGGTTGTAAATTATCATCAAAACATAAGGGCTAACAAGTACTAGAGGCTGGTCCCTGGTTCTTTGGTTCTACGCCGTTGATTCTTAAGCCATGGACTATTGACACGAGCATGGAGAAAATCCAAGACTATAGCTACCCTATGTGGGTACAGTTTCCTAACTTGAGGCTAAATTTGTAGAGTTCTATTGTCATTAGCAAAGTTGCAAGTCTATTTGGTCGTCCAATTACTACCGATAAGCTCACAACTATAAGACAGAGGTTGAGTTATGCTAGATTGTTATTGGAAGTTGATCTTCCTTTGAAAGAGCTCCTACCTGATCAAATAGCTATTCAAGGGCCTGATGGGAGGAGCTACAATCAGAAAGTGTTATATGAACTCAAACCAAGATGGTGCTCACTGTGCAACATAGTAGCACATGAAACTGAGAGATGTAGGAAACAAGCTACTAAAAAGAAATGAGTTCCAATTATTAAACAGCATGTAAGAGTTGCACAAGATAATCAAACTAATGCTCAACAAGTTCCTGGAAGCAAAAACCCAACTGTGGATTTTGGAAAAAAAAAGACATATGTTGGCCTCTTTGTTTTGATGATGTTTAACAAACAATTTACCACTAATGTTGTTTGTCTAGTATTGATATATTTCTATTTATATAGACAAACAACAAGTTGAAGGATGGATGAAATTGAGCATTCACGATCAAATCCAATGAAGGTTGGTGGAATAGTGGAGTGAAGCTTTGCAATTCAAGTTGAAGATTCAAGTTCAACATTCATCCATATGTGTACCAAGATAGAGCTTCGTTGAAGATCACAAGCTTGAGTATAATTAGTTTAGGAGTTTATATTATGGAATCTCGTCTTTGAAGGCCAAAAAGACGAATGTTACTATTGTTAGACCCTAGAGGGGGGTGATTAGGGTCTTATGCTAATCTAATCCGATTTTATGCCAATTAAAACTAATTAATAAGTTATCCTAGTAAGTATAAAATATAACAAGATATGTGAGCTAGGATAAGCAATATGAACAATGAGATATATCCTAGCAATAAGATATACCATGAGATATATATGCAAGGATATGAAACTAACACAAGGGTAAATAAAATGAAACAAGATAGTGGATGATATAAATAATGAGACAATGGCGAAATGAGCAATGAGCACAAATAAGAATAAACATCAAAGCACACTCAAACACAATCAAATGATCACGGAGTTTGGACCTTCCGTCCTACGTCTCCGCTTCCCACTCCCGGGGAGAAATCCACTATCACGACCGGGCTTTCTACGCTCACCCGAATAACATTTACAACCACACTATGTCGGTTTTTAACGCTCACCGATCAACATACACAATCACTCACAATGTCGGTTTTCAACGTTCACTGATCAACGTCCACTCCTCACACTCGGTTTTCTAGCTAACCAAAAACTTTACAACCTCACAAAGATAACAAATGATTTGTTCTCTAATACAATGCGAGAACTCAATTAAAGCTCAACTCAATGTTACAATTTCTCACAACCCTAATATACTATGTATGTAAATACTAAAAGCTCATGTGAGTGTGTGTAATAATGAGAATAAATAAAACAACTAAACTCAAATAAAATCTAGCATATAGAAATTATGAATAAAACAATAAATAGCTAGAAATAGAGTTTAGGAATTCTTCTCTAAAAAAAAAGATGGAGAGATGGATTAAAAGGAAGCTCAAACAATGTAGATGATCTCCTCCACTTGTGAACCAACCAAAATAGCTTTAAACCAAACTTAAACCCCTGTTAAAACTTTTATAAACTTGTTTAAAACATCCCATTGGTTGCTAAAATAGAAGGGGGTTTGGGGGTTTATATAGGAAGAGGAAGCAACAGCAAAAACCCCAAGGGAAAAGACCAAACAGCCTAAAAATCAGAAATCTGATTCTGTACCAAAAGAGCCATTAGGATAAACGACGGTCGACCGTGACGGTCGACCGCGAGCAACAAAAACAACAGGAAAAGCTCCAGAGACGGTCGACTGTGACGGTCGACCGTCAGGAAATCTCGAACTCACGGTCGACCGCGACGGTCGACCGTGAAAGTCTCTGCTGCCCACTGACGAAAGAACTCAGGCGCGGTTAACTGTGGCGGTCGACCGTGAACTGATATATGAAATTTTACAGTTTTGAACAGTTTTCTGATTTTAAAACACTGTTTAAAAATATCAAATAAATTCTAAAAAATATAAAACTTTGAAGAATGATTGTAGACATGATAATAAATATGCTACAATGACTGGTTTCCAAAAAAGACTTCCCAAATGAAAAATATCATTATTTTACAAAATAGGCCAAAACATGAAAATGTAAACATGTGAATTTTGACATTTTGGCTAAACCATGTTTTGAAACTTTGCATAATGATTATGTAGACTTAATAAAATATGTATATGATTATTGTTAAGTCCAAAAACTAAGAATACAATATTTTTACAAATACAATAAAAAATAAAACATATGAGTATGTATATGAAAATATATTTGTTTCATATCTAAGTAGTTAAACCAAATCACAATAATAAATATGAAATATGTAATTTCATATTTGTAAACATGAAAACCCAAAACCATACATGTATATATATAACTATATATATACATAGAAACCAAATACGTGTGTGTATATGATATTGAGCTTAATGTACTTAACACACATAATATAAAACCTAAACTAAGTTACCCAAGCTAGATCGATCTTCGATGAGCTTGACTTGGTACACTATGCGGATAAAGCTAAACTTGGATCTTAAACTTGAATTGCATAAGCTTCACTCCACAATTCCGCCAACCTCCATTTGATATCGTCGTTAAAGCGCTATTCCATCTATCCTCCAACATGTTGTTTGTCTACAATAATTAGAATTATACAAACACTAGACAAACAATATTATAAGTAAATTGTTTGTTAAACCATCATCAAAACAAGAAGGCCAACAAAGTTAGTTTGGTTTAATTTCATAAGATATGAAACATATATATATATTCATATACATACTCATATGTTTCATATTCTATTGTATTTATGAAAATATTGTATTCTTAGTTTTTAGACTTAACAATAATCATATATATCTTTTATTAAGTCTACAAAATCATTTTGTAATGTTTTAAAATATGGTTAAATTAAGTCTACAAAATCATTTTGTAATGTTTTAAAATATGGTTAAGCTAAAATGTCAAAACTCATGTGTTTACATTTTCATGTTTTGGACTATTTTGTAAAATGATGATATTTTTTATTTGGGGAGTCCTTTTTGAAAATCAGATTTTGTAGCATGTTTATTATCATGTTTACAATCATTTTTCAAAGTTTTACATTTTTTGATTTTATTTGCTATTTTTAAAAGAGGTTTGAAAATCAGATTTCTGTTTAAAACAGGCAGTGTGCATGTCTTAAGTCGACTCATGAACAGTGTTGAGTCGACTCATAAACTGTTGTGTAGTTTTCATTTTGTTTCTGACGAGTCGACTCATAATATCATGAGTCGATCTATCAGGTTGAGTCGACTCATGCCTGTCATAAGTCGACTCACAAACTGTGCTAGGAAGTGTGTTTTGTTTCTGTTGAGTCGATCCATGACTTTATGAGTCGACCCATGCATAATGAGTCGACTCATGAATTTTATGAGTCGACCCATAAGTTGGTTTTTAGACTGTAACGACTACTTATGAGTCGACTCATGAACAGTACTGAGTCGACTCATAACACTGTAGCTGTTATATTTCCAGACTGTATTGTTTTGGTCTTTTTGTCTTATTTTCTCTTGGCTTTGGGGTTCCTATAAATATCCCCACATATCCTCAGTTTTAAACAATGAAGAGAAAATCCAAGAAATGTTTCAAACAAGTTTAACAAGGGTTTTAAAGTTTGTTTAGTGTATTTTTAAAGAGTTTGTTTGTGAAGAAGTTTCTTACAAGTGGAGGAGATCATCTACATTATTTGAAGCTTCATTTTAATCCATCTCTCCATCTTATTTTTCAGAGAAGAATTTCTAAACTCAATACTAGCTTTGTATTAATTATTTGTTGTTTATCATTTTCATCAAGCTAGGGTTTACATTGAGTTTATGATTAATTTTCTCATTGCTTACACACACAACCATTGAGCTTATTGTATTTGCATACATTGTATAATTGGGTTGTAGGGAGTTGTAACAATTGAGAGTGAGCTTAATTGAGTTCTCGTCCATTAAAGAGAACAACCATTATTGTATTTGTGAGCCTAATTGTGTAGATCACTTTGTAATATACTTGTACACCGAGAGGAGTGTGTGGTGAGAGACGGGGTCGTCCCAAGAGGAGTGCAGTAGGTGGTAATGCCTAGAGGTAGGTTGTAATTCCTAACACTTGAAGGAGACACGAGCTAGAGACCAATACTTATGAGGGTGTAAAGTGGGATTACAAGAGTGTGGATTGTAAAGTTTTCGATTAGCTAGAAAATCGATATTGTGAGGTGTAAACTTTTTTCGGATAAGTATAGAAAACCCGGTGTGATAGTGGATTTCTCCCCGGGAGTGGAGAGCGGAGACGTAGGACGGAAGGTCCAAACTCCGTGATCATCTTTGTGTGTTTGTGATTGCATTGGCGTACTTTTTCTTGTATTTATATCCTATATCGCCTTTGTGTATTGGTCTTCATATTGCCCTGTCACATTTATAGTTTGTTTATTTTACCCTTGTGTTAGTTTATATATCATTGCATATATTTTACCATATATCTCTTTGCTAGGATATATCCCTTTATTTATATCACTTATCCTAGCTCTCATATCTTGTTGTATTTCATACTTGCTAGGATAACTTGTTAATTAATTTTAATTGGCATAAAATCGGATTAGATTAGCATAAAACCCTAATCACCCCCCTCTAGGGTCTAACAGCATATGCAGCAGGAAAATGTTGAGATTGGAGATATTGGTGGTGATATAGTTGTACTAAAGCCAATTGTTGAAAATTATACTCAGAAGGAAGGAAATAGTTCCGGGCAAAATGATTTGGGGGCACAAAGCACTGGGACACAAAACACTGGATTTTCTGCGCATGTCTCTGGAAAACATGCACAGAATGTGCACAGACAAGGAAATGTTCTAGGCTCCTTCAGGTTTTCCCCAGAAATCAATAATACTGGTTTTACAAGTGCTATTAAAACTAGTGTAGCTAGGAGATATGCAAATGATATTGGTCCTTCAATTCAAGCTTCACAAATTTCTATATTGGATCATCAGGTTTTTGACTTGGACCCCTCTAGTGTTGATAGAGGTGGAATTTCTCTATAATGCACATGCAATTTGGAACATTAGAGGATTTAATAAATCCTCTAAACACGTGGTAGTTAAGCATTTTATACAGGAGTATAAACTTTCTTTTTTTAGCTCTATTAGAAACAAAAGTTACTAGAGGAAAAATGCAGTCCATACCCAAGAAAATTACAAAAGATTGGATGTGGATTTCCAATGTAAATGAAGCAAGCAATGGGAGAATTTGGATAGTATGGGACAATGATATTCTCACTATTCATGAATTGGTATCTTCTAAGCAATACATGACTTGTAAAGTGAAGTCTAGAGATGGAAGATTGACATGTCTGATAACAATTATCTATGCTCTTAAACAAAATGAGAGTAGGAAAATTCTATGGGAAGATCTCTTGGCATCCAAAAGAAATGTTAATTGCCCATGGCTGGTAGGAGGAGATTTCAATGCTATTATCAGCAATGAAGAAAAGATTGGAGGTGCACCAGTACCAGTTGTAGATTCTGACACTGAAGACTTGCAGAATTTTATAAACTCAAGCCAATTAATGCATATTAAGTCTACAGTGTGTTTTTTCACTTGGAATAACAAACAGGAAGCAGATTCAAGAGTTTGATGTAGGCTAGATAGGGTATTGGTGAATGTGGATTGGATTCAACAATATAATTCCAGTCAAGTGGAATTCTTGATGCCATCATGTTCTGATCATTCACCAGCTCTACTAACAGTAGGAGATGAGAATTTTGAGGGTAAAAGGCAATTCAAATTCTTTGGTATGTGGGCAAAGCATCTTGATTTTATTTCTGTAGTGAAATCTGCTTGGGATCAAGACATCACTGGATACAATATATACAGATTTCACTATAAGCTCAAGAAACTTAAACATGCTCTTAAGGAGTTGAATAAGAAACATTTCATGAATATCAGTGAACAAGTTTCAAGAGCCAAAGCTGAACTGTGTGACATTCAAACACAACTGAATAACAACCTCTTTGATTCAACACTAATTTCAAAGGAGAAGGAATGTGTGATGAAATATTCCAAACTGGTGGAGTGTGAATGCTCTTTTTATAGGCAAAAAGCCAATATTAATTGGGGGCTACATGGTGATAAGGGTACTCAATTCTTCACTCCATCGTGAAGGCAAAAAGACATCAAAACATAGTGCTATCCATTTATTCTGAGAATAGAACTAGGATAACTAATATGCTTGGAATCATTTCTGAATTTACAGAATATTATAAGAAACCTCTTGGTTCTACTAGTTCCACTTTGGCTCTTGATCCTAACGTGATTTCTATGGTCCAATCCTCATAATTAGTCAATGCAATGACCTGAGCTGCCCTGTTACTAGAGAGGAGATTAAACATGTTGTTTTCTCTATGTCAGAGGGAAAGGCTCTTGGGCCTGATTGATTCAATGCATCGTTCTTTCAGGAGGCTTGGAATGTCATCAGTGAAGATCTCTACCTGGCAATTGAGAAAATTTTCTGCTTAGGTAAACTTCTTGCCACCTATAACACCACATCAATTACACTAGTGCCTAAAATCATCAATCCTAGCTCTCTAGCAGATTTTAGACCCGTTTTGTGCTGTAATATTGTTTACAAGATCATCACGAAAATAATAGCAAGAAGAATTCAAAAAGTTATGGGCTATTTGATCAATGATACACAAAGTGCATTTGTTAAGGGAAGGCTCATTTCAAGTAACATTCTTATGGCTCATGAGCTCATCAAGTATTATGGTAGGAAGAATAATTCTCCAAGAGTCATTCTTAACATTGACTTGAGAAAGGCTTTTAACACAATAAGCTGTGACTTTATTAGAGCTATGTTAATAGAATTGGGCTTCCCAAATGCTATGATATGTTGGATTTTAGAATGTATCACCACTCCTAAATTCTCTCTTTCTCTTAATGGAGCTCTATATGGGTATTTTCATGGAGCTAGAGGGTTAAGGCAAGGGGATCCCTTATCTCCCTACTTAGTTGTGATTGGCATGGAGTATCTATCAAGGAAACTGTATACTCTAAAGGATGATATGATGTACAAATTCCATCCAAAATGCTCCAGGATGAACATTACTCACTTGGTATTTGCTAACGACTTGTTGCTGTTCTGCAAGGCTGATATGAATTCAATTTCTAGGCTAAAAGTGTGCCTTCAAGAGTTCAGCCAGGTTTCTGGGCTGGAAGCTAATTCTAACAAGTGTTCGATTTTTTTGAGTGGGATTGATGACAACTTAAAAAATCAAATATGCAGCTATCTTAACTTCTTAGAAGGGGAATTTCCTATGTGTTATCTGGGTATGCCACAGATTGCTAAGAGACATACTTACTTGGAATGTTCTTCACTGATCAGTAAAATCTCTGGTCAATTCCAAGCCTGGCAACAGAAGAGGTGTTTGTCCTATGTAGGGAGGCTTTAATTGATAAAATCGGTTATTTTGGAAATTCAAACATTTTGGACCAGTAATTACATTCTACCAATTAAAGTTCTTGAGAAAATAGACAGGCTATCCTCTGATTTCCTCTGGGGGCAAAAAATCCACCTTGTATCATGGAAGACTGTATGTCAAAGCAAGAAGACTAGGGGTCTGGGAATCTTTTTACCAAAAAAATTGGAACTATGCAGCTGCAATCAAGCTTCTATGGTTAATTCATCTTAAAAAAGACTTGCTTTGGATCAAATGGATTCATGAAAATTATTGTAAGCTTTAGATATTTGGCAGGTTCAGATGAGAGTGAATGATTCATGGATGTGGAAACAACTCATTAAAGTTAGGGACTTGATGTTGGTAAGGTTTGGCAGCATTGAAAACCTACAAAGCATTTTTGGTGCATGCTGCACAGATGGAAAAATTAAGTTGTCATCTGTTTACAATGTCCTAACACTATCAAACACTTCAGCTCACTGGTCTAATTCAGTTTGGAACGGTCTTCATTATCCAAGGCACTCATTTGTTCTTTGGTTAGTTTATCATTCCAGACATTTAACTCAAGACCGACTCTGTCGTATGGGGATTTTGGACTCAACTAGATGTATCATATGTGCTAATCAACAATTGGAAACTTGTAAGCACCTCTTCTTTGATTGCCAATTTTCAACAAACATCTGGAATGAAGTGATGAATTGGATGGGATACACTTGAAGATCATGTGACTGGAATCAGGTAATTAACCGGTACTCCTTCAATCTCAAATGAGTGGGGTTTAGGAAAAAATTAAAGAGAATGGCTCTCTCAACTACAATTTATGGGATTTGGCAGGAGAGAAACTTGAGAATTTTTCAAGGAAAATTCAGGGAGCCAGAGTCACTATTCAGAGCAATAAAATGTCAATATACACCAAAGTTTTGAATGAAAATATACTTGTACATATGAAATGAATATTTGAGAGAATGTAATTTTCTTATAATGTGATCACCAGGGTAAATCTGGTGTTTTGATGTACTTTATAGATTCACATATTGGGAAATGAATAGAATTTTTCATTGACCAAAAAAATAGTAAATTAACAAATATCAAGAGTCAAAATATTCCAAAAATAAGAATGTGAATGTCAATGAGAATTTTCAAGGTGAAATTTTCACGTTTGCATAACTAAGAGTATTAAAGTGCAAATGCTAAATGTAGACTGTTAAAAAAATACAAACTACACAATAAGATCGCCTGATGGGAAGTATGAACCGCCGAAGGCACTTTGGTCATTTGAATGTGATCATATGAACCAATGAAGATAAGGAAACTCACAAAGTTGACTAAGTGCGGAAGAATCCAAGACCCTAGACCAAATGAGCTTCAAAACAGGGCCGGCCCTGACCCTAAGCGGGTCAGGCAGCCGCCTAGGGCCCCCAAAAACCTAGGGCCCCTGAGCATCATTAAGATATGCTTAAGCCTATTAGTAAAAGCTCCCTGAGCATATATGCAGATTTGAGGAGAAGGCTCTTCGTTCATAGGCTGCTGGTCTCTTTTCTTTTCATAAGTCTTTCATGGTCATGAAAATAGATATGAAAATAGATAGAGGTTGACAGAGAGGACAACTGTTACATTAGTCATTTCATATTACAGTACTAGCTCTGTACTAGCACTCGTAGTTCAAACCCATGCAATCAGAGGATATGCAGATTGATGTTGCTATAGACCTTTTAAGAGGGCTCATTTTTTTTTTTTTTGAAAGATACAGAGAAAATGGATTTGAAGCAGCTATGGTTGAGGCTAAAGAAATTGCAGTTAGAATGAAAGTTGAACCCATTTTTTGTGAACGTCGCATCATTCGTAGAAAGAAACATTTTGATGAAAATGCTAGTAAAGAGATGGCAATGACAGCTGAAGAATCCTTTAGAGTCAATTACTTCATATATATCGTTGATCAAGCTCTTTCTTCACTCAATAGTAGATTTGAACAGTTTCAACAGTATGATGAATCTTTTGGTTTCTTGTTTAATTTGAAGAGGTTGAAGTCTACAGATAATGATAGTTTGAAGTGTTCATGTATTAACCTTGAAGATCTCCTAAAGCGCGCATGACAAAATTTTTGATATTAATGGGATAAAATTATTTTCAGAACTCCAAATCTTAAGAGAAGCATTACCAAGAGGAACAAAAAAAGCAATTGAAGTATTGAATTTTATGGAAAGACTAAATTATTGTTTTCTAAATGCTTGGATTGCTTATAGAGTATTATTGACAATACCAGTTACAGTTGCATCGGCCGAGAGAAGCTTTTTAAAGTTGAAGCTCATCAAATCGTATCTATGGTCAACAATGTCACAAGAGAGATTGAATGGATTGGCTATGATATCTATCGAAAAGAATTTATTGGAGAAGCTTGATTAGAACACTTTAATTGATACTTTTGCAGCTCAAAATGCAAGGTGATCCCATTTAATGTAGTATGAATTGTGTTATTTATAAAGCATCATGAAGTTTTTTGATTTTAATATTAATACGATTATGTGCTTATTGTGTCTCATTTTAATAAAAAATATTTTGCTATCTTATAAAATTTTTTATGTATGAAATATTATATATAGAGGCACCTTATTTGAAAGCTTGATTAGGGCCCCGTGAAAAATTAAGAATATCAGGGCCGGCCCTGCTTCAAAATCATCCGGTGCAAGCATAATAGAGCATGGACATAACTCCTTGGAGAGCAACCATGCATGGACCGAAAATAAGCATGATTTTAGAAGCCAACACTCTCTAGAGAACAACACGATTTAACCCCACGGAGCTCAACTCAGCAAGCCATTCGAAGAACGAGGCGACCACTGACTTGAATTCATCACATGAATTGTATTTTGTATATCATGACATATATTAAATGGAGGCCCGTATTGTGAAATATATTTAATTTTTATTAGTTGCAATTTGACAATCATAAGGTCAGTTAGTTAAATTCAAATACTCATTTCTGAAACATAACTTTTATCCTAATTATTTCTGATCAAATATTCTAAAATATAAAAACTCATTGAGGACAATATCTTTTATTTTTATGTTAGTGGATTTATACTTATTTTATTTTATTTATTGACAATATCTTGCCCCAAGTACTGTCTCATGGATCTTGAGTCCACCACTGGCTGGGTATTGTTGCCATAAGCATCATGTTCACCGTAGCCAAAATCTTTTACAAACTGGCAATCGATCAGAACAAGGACTTAATGGTTCTAATCGCCTATAGATGGTTGTTCGGTGCAATTATTTTAGCTCCTATTGCCTTGATGCTAGAGAGGTTAGAAATTTGTTCCTTTTTCTTTAGATAAATGAAGATTTTGATTTTGTGAGCTTACAACTTAAACTAAGTTTATCATGCTCCTTTTCTATTTTTCCTAAGAGAGCAGTTGTTTAATTTTAATCTCATTCACAGGTTGAACGTTTCTTGTGTTGATTATTATGTCAAGTTATCCCTTCTTTTTTTTGCAAGTTGAAACAATGAGGTACCGTTTGGCAAATTGTTAAGTGAGGGGTTAAGGAGACTTAACCCCTTCTTAACCTGCCAAACACAAAAAATCTATACAAGGGTTAAAGTGAGTTAACCCTCCATAATTTGCCAAACATAAAAAATATAGAAGGGTTAAGCTAACCCTTCTAGATGGATTAAAATGAGTTAACCCCTCAAAATGAGGGGTTTACTAATACTCCTATTTAGAAAGATTAAGAGTTAACCCTTCTAATTATAAAGAAAATAGTCAAAATTATTGTTATTCCCAAACACTAAAACTGATCACAAGGGCTAAAATAAAACTTATTTAACAGATTAATAATTTAGTCCTTCAGATTATCGAATGAGCTAAATACATTAATCATTATCTTTAACCCCTCTTCCTTAACCCTTTACCAAACGAGGCCTGAAGTAATAGCAGACCACACAAGTGTTACCAGGATGCCGCCATGTGCTCCACCGCCTGCCTGCCAATGTTTGGCTAAGGCCAATGTGGTCCGTTTGATGTGCGGATTTGCCGTGGTAGTTCCCCCACTGCAAACTCAGTTTAATCAGGGTGGTTGAATACTAGAGTGAGGTTTTTATCATCTCAAAAATAATAATTGTTACAACGTATAAATAACTAAGTGTTAACATTCATTCGGAGATCGACACGTGTCCCACTCCACGCTTAAGCAGATTATTCTAGACACTGACAAACCTAGTTGTTTGAGCGGCCGACAACTTACGTGGTCGACTAGAAATGAGATACTTGTCAACATATTTTCCAGGTCGTGCCCACAAGACTCCACACTTGACCCACTATTTCTGCCGAAAACTTGTGTAACCGACTAAAAATGCGGTATTTGTTGGCCTTCAACCAAATGACTAGAGAGGCGGTGTGGTCCTCTGTGTCCTCAAACCCCCCGCCGATAACCAACTAGCCTCACCTTAAATACGTGTTAGAGTCATCATTGCTCTAGCCTTTATAGTCTTTATGATGTTGTACGGTTCGCGGAAGCGTGACAACCAAACGGGCGTGCTTCGAGAACCAAATCAAACAAACGTCGAGATAAAGGTCAAACAAATCAAAACAACGGCACAAATCCAAACACAATAGTTTTACGTGGTTCGGCAATTGCCTACGTCCACGGGGCAAGAAGGGGATGAGGTTTTCACTAATAGAGAAAGAGTACAAACTGAGATTACAAATCACTCGAAGGAACAAACTAATCTCACCAACAAGCTCTTAATCTCTCCAAACAAAACCCTAAACAAATAGCTCAGAAAATATCTCTTTTCTATGCTCCAAATATCCCCAATTTTTCTTCTCCACCAATTTTCTCTTCTAATTGTTCCATATATATAGAAATGCTAAAATCATAAACATACTAGGAATTCTAAACCAAAACCAAATCAAATTAGGAATCCTAATAACCTATTACCAAAATAGATTAGGAATCCTAATAACCTCATGTTACCAAAATAGACTAGGAATCCTAATAACCTCATGTTACCAAAATAGATTAGGAATTTTCTATCCAACAATTCTCCACCTCGGTGAAGTTTTCCCAAAACTGAGCCGACACTGACCAAACCAAATGCTTCACTTGTTGCGTCCAGTACGCCACGGCAACGGACTCATGACAACGGACTCCATCCACACAAGTCGAGACCTAAACGGGAGTGCGAACACTCACCCAAATGTCGATATCTACTCACCAAATCGGCTGCATCAAAACTGACTGCCTACGCATCCTCCTGCCCAGTGAATCAAGCCTTCACGTAGTTCACCCAAATGGCCTCCAAAGGCCTCAATCCACTAGAAGAGTTCGCAACCCTTCTCCAATATCACGATCAAGTCTGCGGCTGATAGCACCTCCAATGGCTCCAAACTGAACTAATCCAAACATCTCCACCTGAGATGAACCAATGGCCATATCCAGACTACATCCATCAGCTGTACTCGAATCAATCAACCTATCATCTGCATCCAAATCAACACGATTCCTAATCTGTGTCACATTAGCTAGAATCCTAAATGATGCAGTATGATCTGGAGTTTTCTCCCAATGTGGAGTAGCATCACTCTCCATCCGCTGCGATGTCCTAAAGATCTGATCACCACTCTCTACCTGCCGAGAGTCAAACATGACATACCTGCTCAGAACAAAGTCAGAAGCCAATATCTGATAATCAAACCTGCCTCTGAATCCCAAATATGCTATCGGATTAAATCTCACATCCACGATGTGACCGAGTGCTGGGTAGCCAAACATCCGACGCAACCCAAAATCTGAAGCAGCTCCACCAGATCCTATATCTATACATGCAGCAGTCGGCAACCTATACATGAGATGACCCAAATATGTCGAAGCCCGAACTCCAAAACCAATGCTCGACATCAAACGTCGATCCTCCTCCAGAAAGAAACGACCAATCAAAAATATCATCTCATCTCGTCGCCCCAACGTTTCCTCTCCAATGAAGTGTCTCAAACTACCATGAGCTCGGCACAAATACAGTAGGTCCCTCTTGTACCTCCCTTAAAAACCAGAATGAAGTACCTTCACCTTACTGCCAATACACTTCTTCAACTGTTGTTGACTACTAGGACTTCAAAACCAACGGGACTTGGTTGCAACCCACAAATGCCTAGTACAATCCCCAACAAAGAAAACCAAAATACCAATTACCTTCCAATGATGCCTCCTTGGAAGGCCCCCAAATGCCTGAATGAACACCAAATAGAAGACCCTTCAATCATCAAATAGAAGTGCCAAACTCCACATCGGTCTCCTTGCTCATACCAACGTGCTCAAAAGGACTTCAATATGCAGGTCAATGGCACTTCTCAATAATCCAATGCACCGTATCAATAAACAAATAACTCAGCCTCAAATCCTTCTATCTCGGCCAACTATCTCAAAGCACCAACAAATGAAGAATAGATCCAAACTGATAAAGGAGAGAATTTTACCTCCAAATGAAACCCTAACAAGAGTCTCCAAACAATCTCACCCCGCACGACGGCAACGAGATCCACAAATAGGAAAAATCTCACCTTTATCTCCAAACGAAGCCCTCGACGAGCCTCCAAAGCGATCTACTCCTCCAAATAGCCCAAGCACCAACAAACCAATGCGGAATAAACGAAGAATAGATCCAAACTAAAAAAGATCGTGTCTTTACCAAAAAGATCCCACATTTCTCACCAAACGAAGCCCTAGTCGAACTTCCAAATTGATCTACTCCTCCAAATAGCCCAAGCGTAGCCCGATCTCTGATACCAATTGTTGTGCACAGCGCGGAAGCGGGACAACCAAACGGGCGTGCTTCGAGAACCAAATCAAACAAACGTCGAGATAAAGGTCAAACAAATCAAAACAACGACACAAATCCAAACACAATAGTTTTACGTGGTTCGGCAATTGCCTACGTCCACGGGGCAAGAAGGGGATGGGGTTTTTACTAATAGAGAAAGAGTACAAACTGAGATTATAAATCACTCGAAGGAACAAACTAATCTCACCAACAAGCTCTTAATCTCTCCAAACAAAACCCTAAACAAATAGCTCAGAAAATACCTCTTTTCTGTGCTCCAAATATCCCTAATTTTTCTTCTCCACCAATTTTCTCTTCCAATTGTTCCATATATATAGAAATCCTAAAATCATAAACATACTAGGAATTCTAAACCAAAACCAAATCAAATTAGGAATCCTAATAACCTATTACCAAAATAGATTAGGAATCCTAATAACCTCATGTTACCAAAATAGACTAGGAATTCTAATAACCTCATGTTACCAAAATAGATTAGGAATTCCCTATCCAACATATGACTCATCGGGCATAGTCAGCACTAAGCTCCTGCTGTTGCCCTCGCATTAAACGTCTGGATGACTCACCTTCTTCAGCGACCGACACCTGTAAGGTACCTGCCGATTTAGCTGTCTATTTGGACTCGGCCAAAGTTACCTATTTTCCCTTCCGATCTACTATAAAAGAAAGCTGTGCAGCCTAAGATAACTTTTTTTTTTGCTTTCATGCAACTTTGAATAGTTCCTCTCGCTATTTATCTTATACTTTCCCACTCAAGTTCAAACACTAACTTGATCATCGGAGGAACAACCAGAGACCCCAGTTTTGGCCTCTCACGGCTTTTCATGTGCAGGTGAGAACGTCGGGCTCCGGGACCGGCCATCTGAAGAAGTTTGGGAACCTTAACACCACTATAATCCACAGATAAACCTCTTGTTCGATACCTGACATCAACAATGATGACATTAGGGTGGTTATTTGCTTCTTGTGTTTTTTTCTTTTCGAGTTCTATTTTACATTTAGTTATTGACTTTTTGTTAATTGGCATAGAGATTGATGAATGTGATATTTCTGCAATTTGAAGAATGTAATGTTTCTTTTGTTTTATATTATATTTATATGATATGAACTCTCTTTTTTCCCAACTCACATTGTTGGCCGGTGGTAGTACCAAATTTTTTATAATAATTAATTCTTTTTCCGTACTTTCTCCTTATTAATAAACTATTTCCTATTTGTGGACTTTTATAGTGAGAACTAGTCCTTACAAAGAAATTAGTTCTTCTTTGTGGACTTTTGTAGTAATAACCATGCATAACCCACCGGTTGAGTACTAATCAAATTGGCCACGAGGAAAAACAAACTTCGTGCTAGTTTATTAATTAATCAGTCTTCAACTTGTTGTTATTATGATAATCAAACAGCAAATTCACGAGACTCGTACATAGGAGATATCCCAGTAATTTGTTATTGGAAGTAATGTACTCTTTAAACTGGTCTTTAAAACTTCATTATAGCGTGTTTATCCTATTATACATCACGACAAATATCCATGTCTATACTATTTATAAAAGAGTACTGGGATGTCAAAACTTTTAACTTCTCAAAATATCCTTCAAAGTTCATCCAAAGCACCTTATTCACTCAAAATCGATTCAATCCTCTCGATAGCATTTTTATTCCACTCCAAAATATTCATTCAATTGATTATGATCATTATGACAACAAGACGAAACCTAAATTATTACTTATATATAATATAATCAATCTTTATGGCATTCGTTTTCACTAAATAAGATAAATAGTTAGCCATAGGTACTATCGTCTTATATAATAAATATACAATATTACTATATAAGATAATGAAAGTTAACTGATATTTACTAATTAATTAGTATTGTAAGATACTCTAATTTTCAAATAAATTATTAATAGCAAAAATTAATATTTAATATAATATTATTTAAGGTTATATATAATTATATTATAATATTATCATTTGGCGGCTATATTAATTTGTTTAAACATATGATCGTCATATATATATATATGGGTCTTGAACTAATATGACTTTGTACGTATACTACTTAATTGAGAGCTTTCTGGGGTTTTATATGTTAGTGATTATATCTTAGCTTATTGATTATTTCATAAATTTGATGTAAATTTATTGAATAAATTAAAATGTGAATGTAAATTTAGTTATAGGCGCAAATGCTTAAACATCTAAGAATCAACCGCACATTGGCGTCAAATAATTAATATTGAATTTATATTTAAACTTTTGTTGTTGTGCTCCCACCACGGGGAGCACACCCTACTATGGACCACGGGGAGCATCAAGATATACTTAGGAATTTCATCAAAGGGCTTTCCCTTTTAATCTACACATTTAACCCAAGCAAGATTAATCGCTCAAGATATACTTAGGAATTTCATCTAATTCTATATATGCAAAGTCCATTTTCAGTAAGCAAATTAATGTCCCTGATTTAAAAAAAAAGAAATGATTATTATTGTGTTCGGCTTGAATATTACATAGGCCCAAGTTAAGTTGTCCGTGACTTGTCCAAGATAAGGATTATAATTTGCCCTAGGAGATTTCTCTTAAAAGACCCCTTTTTTTGAAAATCTATGAGCAAAATCGAGGGTTTTTTATTTTAATTAGCAAAATCTAGCATTTTTTTACGCAGTCGTCACTAATTGATTAAGTAACGATCGATTTTGCAAAATAAAGACTTTAAAATACACGTCATGCATCTATTGATTATATTTTTTGTTTGGCTAGGGTGAGGTGGAGGACGACAGTCACATCGGTATTGTTATCTTGGATTTTTTTTTTTAATATTAGTCCCTCAAATCTTCTACATTTAAAGCAGTCCCACAAGTCTTGGTCTTTTAGAAATAGCACCCCAAAAATTATAAAACAGAACCCCAATAGTCTATCAGCAGCAGTCTACACACGATGTCTTGACAATCTTATTAATTTACAGTTGCTTAAATAGTGAAGGATAAGGAATCGAACACAAAACCTCACGCAAACAAACACTCCAAAAATAGTAAATCTTGCGAGAAACAAACACTCAAAAAAATGTCCCCAAAAGCCAAACCTCAATTTCCGTGCTCCTTTTAAAAGAAGTAGAACCATCCCGAAACAACACGTCCACCTGTCCCTAGAATCTAGATTCCCTGAACCATGCAGTGCACAGTCCATCATTCGGGTCGGATCCAAATGCATAACATGGTTCGGTTACAGCCTCAAATGTCATAGTCCGCGTACCGCGTGATCCACCAAATCAGAAACCCCGTCCCGTCTATTTTCATTTTTGTAAGCCCACCGAATCAGATCGAACACAAAGCCTCAAGCAAACCGCCACTGGCAATCTCAGACGAGGAAAGCCAAAACCCTAACCCTAAAATCCCCCAAATCATGGCATCGTCTCGCGTGATGGCGTCGTCCTCCTCCGCCACCTCCGGCATCACCCGGCAATCCTCCATCTACTCCCTCAAATCTCTCGGATCCATGAATATCGACGAACTCTTCCGCAACATCGACGCCGAGGGCTCCAGCGGCGGTGTCGGCAGCGGAGCGCCTCTCCGAGACGATGTCGAGGCAAGGGAGCGGTCTATGGAGGGAAGATTGACGAGGCGGCGAGATGACGCGTGAGGATTTCTTTGCTAGGCTGGGCGGTGACGGAGGAGGACGTCAAGGTCCCGATTGGAGAAATCGGGTCGGGTCGGGTCGGGATTGTGGATCCGATAAGGGGAGGAGGGAGGGGGAGGAAGAGGGACAATACGATGGATCCGGCGGAGAGGGCGGCGTTGCAGGGGAAGAAGAGGATGATCAAGAATCGGGAGTCGGCAGCGAGATCTAGAGAGAGAAAGCAGGTAATTTTCAATTATTTTTTTTCGTTTTTTTTGTAAGCTTAATTATATAAAATTCAGTTATCAGTGTATTTTAAATTGAATTTGGTGGTTTTGAATTTGGGAAGTGGGAATTTTATTGAGTGATGATAACTGGGCAGGTATTTGCTATTTCTAGTATGAGAATACTTATTTCCATTGACGAAAAGGCTTGTGTCAACCGACATGCTTTTTATTACTAGTTTTATGCACGTGCAGCGCACGTGGTTAAATATCAAAATATTTTTCTTCATTACTATAAATAAGTCAGATTCATCTTGAGTCAAATATGTAAAATTGAATTATTAGATTTAATATTTTCATTACTATAAATAAGTCAGATTCATCTTGAGTCAAATATGTAAAATTGAATTATTAGATTTAATATTATTTTTATTTAAATATTATTAAAAATAATTATTAGATTTAATATTATTTTTATTTAAATATTATTAAAAATTAATGTAATAGATTTTTAAGCTAAACTGGGAAGAATATACCTAATTGGGATATCGTAATTGTTATTATGAACTATAGTTATAGCAATAAAGAAATCACATTGCTTATTGCATTGGAAATAGAATTGCACATCATTTTTGGATATTATAAGCTTAACTGGGGCATCTTAATTGATTTCTTAAGAAAAAATATCAATTGACATAATAATATCTTCAAGTAGAATACTAAAAGAAAATAAGTCAAATTAATATTATATGTCATATTCCAAACTCTACTGATCCTAAGCTGTAATATGTAGTCAAGCATGAATAACAATATCATTATGAACTATTGTTCTAGTAAAAAATAAACCACATTTCTTATTACATTGAAAATAAAATTGCACAACACATTGAGACATTATAGGTTCATGTTGTGTAATAAACTATCTCAACAGTAATCATTAAAAAAAGTATGACAAACATGATGTGTGTGTGTGTATAAACCATTTTGAGTAAGGTCCTTTAGGTGAGAAAATGTTGTATAGTGGTTATGTAATCCAAAACCCAGAGAATAAATTTCTACAAAGGAAAACCATATGTCATATTACCATTAATTTATGAATACATATGAGCAATGCAGATAGTTAGATAGATTAGCGTATATTTTCATGAAAATTCAGTAGTAAACGACCAACTATAATCATTATCACAATTATAATAAAAATTAATGATATTCTTTACTAACTTGATACTCGTAATTATGGAATAAATCTTGAGTACGAAATTGGAATTGAGATGGTATTATCCTGTAGGTAAAGAAATAAGTATCAGAAAATAAAAAATCATAAAAATTATTTTAGAAAATATTAACGCACAATAGTTTAGCACAATTAGAATTTATTTTTTAAAGGTGATATATAGATAATATGGGCCTTGGTTAATTTAGGAAATCAATAGGAGATGTCATGCAAAACTGGAAGTATGATGGGGCTTAACTGCAAAACTGCACTTGTAAGTTTGGGCAGTGTATGAGCAGAGTATGGATAATGTCTTTGAGTGATAGAGAGTATTGTATAAGATTGAGAACTTATTTATATATGTCGACATATATGCTAGAGGGGTCCATTTGGAAAATATGGAAGATTTGGCGAGTTTTGTGCAAAATGCACTTATGAATTCTAAAAAAATTGAATGTGGATGGTCAAATATCTTGATTTTGCATTTTATTTTTATTTATTTACTATATCATGGTTGCAAAAAGTTTATACTTATCGTAATAAATACAATATTTATAGAATACGTCAATTGGATGTTACATTTGTTGTAATATATGAAATTGATAGAATACTTAGCGGTTTCTATTTCGATTGCCCCTTTTTGATTCTTATAATCAGGCCATCATGTTGAAACTGATCAATGCTTATTAATAAAAGTTCAAAATTACCATAATAAAAATAATATTATATAATACATCAATTGAATGTTACATTATGTAGACGAAAGATAAATGGATTAACTACAAAAATAATATCTGAGTTTGTTCATGGTTAATGCTTTTATTTCTGTAAGCTATCAATGTGGTGTGCTTCTACTATTAATAATTCCACACATTTCAACTTGGGTTGCTTATGCATTTAACAAGCTTAGGACTGAAGATGGCAAAAGAGAATGCAGATTTGTTTAGAATCTTAGATGGCAGTTGTCTGCAACAGGTGTATCAACTTTCTAATTAAAGTTACTTATTGATATGTTATTTTCTTAGGTAGGCATCACTCAAGTTATATTGAAATTAGTCCGTTAAATCATAAAATTGATATTAGATCCTCTTCTTTATAAGTTTTTTTTATTAATTCAGAGGTGTTTAAAAATTAGGTTTTTTATTTCCCAATTAATAGTTTTGAATTTTTAAAGGTTTTCTTCATAAATTTCAAAAAAAATTAGTTATGAGATATTGAAAGATGTTCGTCCATTAAGAGACTCGTAAGTCGTAAATAACCCTAATTTTAACACATTCACAACATAGAATATACCTTTAGTTACATAGGTAATAACCAAACATGTTGCATTGTGTATTCTGCTTATGAAATTAAAAACATTGTAAAGAGATACGTTCATAAACTAATTATTAACCTATGCGCCATGCATGATTAAAGATATTGAGTAGATAACAATGGAATATTTTATATTCTATAAAATATTTATATTCTTGTAGATTAATATAAATATTAGGACATTTAGTTCACGTGGCTCTTCTAACAGGCACCATTAGATCACAAAAATTAGGTTAATATAAATTAAGGGACTGTAGGTTAATGGGGGGGCTGCTATGAAATTGATTTAAGTTAGAATTCTTTGGGGATCTTTTTATTATCTTAATTGAGTTGATATTTAATTTATGATATTATATAACCTCATCCATGTGTATATGGAAGCATGAAACTCTAGGTTCCCACAAGATTATCGTGGCCACCGAGCTCCTGTGTGCAGTTTTCGCAGAAAACCCCTAACCTTTTATATTTGCAAGCAAGCCTGTATGATCTATCTATTCCTATAAATAAATATATTTCTAACCATGTGCATAATTTTATCTATTAATTGAAACCTATTTTTATGTGATTAATTCTTAATCGTGCTAATAAAAATATATTGTTATAAAAAATTGACAAGTATCACTAACAAAATAATTATTAATCTATTTATAACAGTAATACGACATACTTGTTGAAGAAGACACTAACAAAAGAGGTTTTGAAATAAGGGGACAAATTGTTATAAATAATTGATAAGTATCACTAAAGAATAATCATGAAGATAAAAGGAACATACATGTTGAAGGAGATGAAGTTACTATGAAGATTGTGTAATTTTTTTGTTTATATATACGCATGAGTTGTTGCACGTGATATGATAACAATTACAATTAGAGTTCTCTTTGTATAAAATTGTAAATTGTACAATTTTTGGATTAGAATTGTTATAAATAGAATATATGGTCTTATCTATCATTAAATACAATTGAAAATTAGAATTTGATTAGGATTAAGATAGTTCAAACTTTAAAGTTCACAAGTAATTAGGATTAGAATAAATACAAACTCCCATAAACTAAAAAGGATATGAGACTTATCCAAGACTGTAGCTTTCATATGTGGGTTGATATTTAATTTATAATATTATATAACCTCATCCATGTGTATATGGAAGCATGAAACTCCAGGCTCCAGCCAACGAGATTACTGGGACCACCGAGCTCCTGTGTGTAGTTTTCGCAGAAAACCTACAACCTTTTATATTTGCAAGAAAGCCCCTATGACCTATCTATTCCTATAAATAAATATATTTTTAACCATGTGCATAATTTTATCTATTAAGTCCAATCTATTTTTATGTGATTAATTCCTAATCTTGCTAATAAAAGGTAAAAGAAATTAAGCAAATACAAGCTAGTAAATAACTAATATCATAATTGAATCAAATACACAATATTACTAAAGAAAAATAACGAAGACAATAATACGACATACCTGTTGAAGAAGACACTAACAAAAGAGGTTCCGAAATAAGGGGACAAATTGTTATAAATAATTGACAAATATCACTAAAGAATAATCATAATCATGAAGATAAAAGGAACATACATGTTGAAGGAGATGAAGTTATTACGAAAATTGTGTAATTTCTTTGTTTATATATAGGCATGAGGTGTTGCATGTGATAGGATAACAATTACAATTAGAGTTCTCTTTGTATAAAGATTGACTTATCCAAGACTGTAGATTAAATACAAACTGAAAGCATCCCATAAACTAAAAAGGATATGAGACTTATCCAAGACTGTAGCTTTCGTTTGTGGTTCTTCAATATTACACTATAATCCCATCATAGTTCCCAATTAAAAGCAATGTTTTAAATGTCGAATGTCGGGTTTATGTCGGTCGACCAAAATTCATGTCGGATAGCGAAAATCGGGGATATATCGGGGGACATAAAAAAATATCGGATTATCATATCGGATAGGTTGATATAATATCATAAATGGAATCTTCACATACTTGATAATTATATTATCTAAACATATGAAAAAGTACATAACTTATTGATGTTAGGATCACTAACCAATTGTAGACACCTGATTTTCGAGTCGGGTTTTTCAAACTTGACCCAATAAGTTTAAAACCGTTTTTTCTGAAATTTGGCCGATTTTTCTTGGCCGCAATGGCGCCCGACATACCTGATATTTTCCGACATGTCCCCGACATGACCTCAGAAACGCAATACGCATTGAAATGAAGGATATCATGACGGCTAGGGTATAAAACAGCCAT
>NC_033797.1:9453491-9477575 GCF_001876935.1 Asparagus officinalis
AATATCGGCCGTCATGTCCGACATGGCGGTCGATATTTAAAACGCTGATTAAAAGTAATAGAAAGTATCTACAATTATTTCATCTTCCATCTACATTGTCTAATACTATCTTATCTATTTACATAGCTACCTACTTGCGTCTTTTTTCTTTTCTTTTTTCCTTCTTCTTTTTCTTTATTTTTTAGTAGCCACGTTTTGAATCACTTACTTTAGAAATATATTTTAAAAATTACTTGCAACAAACCCATCAAGATAGTGCATAAATATATTTTGGGTTTTATTTTCTTCTTCTTTTTCTTTTTTTAAGCGGCCACGTTTTGAATCACTTAGCTTTAGAAATATATTTTAAAAATTAGAATTTAATTATGGAACGTCTTCGTCCTTGAAAGAGTACTCTTTTTGGAGTCTCGGACCCGAAGTCTTTTGCTGCCTTCGATATTGCTGTTGTGACGCTTGATTAGCACCACCAGCCCAGCAGCTGCAGGTGCCTTGCCCTTACCACTGGAGGCGAAGTTTGAGTTCAGCGGATTAACCGTCGGTTGGTTCCTCTCGGCCTTCTTCCTTCTAAGGTCTCAGCCTGCTCCCCTCGGACCTTCAGATCCTTCCAAGTGTCAGACGGTGCTGTCCCCATTGCTTCCAAGAAATATATTTTAAAAATTAGAATTTAATTAGTATTAGGATAGTTTAAACTTTATAGGGGTATTTTTGTTTACTGAAAGATTTTCCCGAACTCGTACTTTTAAAGGGAGTATGATATGATTAACCAAAAAGATTTGTATAGGAGTTTTGACTTGGGCGGGATAAAATCTCAAAACGACTCCGTGTTAAGGGGATCCTTCAGTTTGAGGCTTATGTAAAATCTTGTTAGAATGTCTAATAGCTAAACAAAGCCTGTTCGGACATCTGGATTTGTTTTCTTATAGCCATCTTAAACTTCAAGAGATCATCATAGTTCCTGGTTCATTGATTTTTAAAAACAATTATTAAAAAAAACTTGTGTTAACCGAAATGCCATTTAATATTAACTGAAGAGTGAATGTCGTGACTTGGTTAGGATACAACTCAGTGTTAAATGTTATCCATGAGATTGAGTCAAGCTTACGTAGAATCATGATTACATCCTATCTCATCCTCATTCCTCCTAGCCTCCTCGTTTTGGGCCTGGTCAATTCAACTACCATATGCCGGTTACAGGCTAAGAATGCGGCCCAATGCTAGGAATCCCTAATGGAGCTCACATCATGTGGCAAAGTTGTCCCCTTTTTACTCAGCAGTGGGGCTGTCTCGGTAAAAGTTGCTCTTAAGTTATTTGGTGAAGCAATACTTTTAAGACAATAGAAGAAAATAACAACTACTTAAAAGAATACATTAAATGGAAATGGTTAAATCCTCAGTCTTATTCATTTCCTCTGTGAGAGCATTCTACAATATCTTATTATAAAAGAGTTCATTTTGAATTCTTGATTTCTTATATACATTGTAAATATTCAAGTATGTCCACGTGCAACTCACATGCATTATACTAGTGGAAGAAATTAAGGATTGTCTAAAATGTTAGGTGAAATAAAAGCTTTGTGTTTAATGCATGTTTCCGTGTACAAGTATGGGAGCAGGTGAGGGTCATGTGATGAAAAAATTTAAAGGATAATAAAATGGGAAACGAGAAGTAAACATGAGGTATGGCGATCATGGCGATCCTTGGTGTTTTTCTAAACTTTTTCCATGTCAGAGAATTCCATTAACCTCAACTTACTATTCTGTTTTTCGCAATCTTTAAAAGCCTTTATGTCCATCCACATATACCCCTGTGAGTTATTTCTCTCCAAAATTTCATCGACAATCAACCGTGAGGCCTTCGACAGATATTTCCCAAGCTCTTCAGCTTCATATTTTGCATCTTTCAGCTCATCCTCATCCCTTCCCAGCACCCACCTAATATTGAATGTATTACCGTGCTGCTCTCAAAATCTTAGATACAACCTATCCAACCTAGGATAGTGCCATGCATTTATATTCTTTAGTCTTGGTCACTGCTCTATGCGTGTCATGAGCACACTTTTACTAACCTTAATTGCTATGCTGAACAAGCCATGTAGTAAAAACCCTTAGTTCCTTTATCTCATAACTGAGATTCTGCATAATCATAGAATTCCACCTCACTGAAAGTCAACACATCATATACATCCGCGTTCAGTTTTTACGTCCAGGTTATTTAATCCTCACCAATACTGCATACACATAAAATAGCCGACTCGGACAATATCAACCCATATCTATGCTATCTGGGTTCTTTTAATATGGACCCGTACCCGTAGCCAACACATGTCGTACCTAGACACGTACCCAACATGTAATGTACCTATACACGATACTTTTTGGGCACTCCTTAAATATATGCATATATTTATTCAAACATTTACTCAATTCTATAATGTATGTTTAATTTAAAACACTCGTCATGCACTTGTTGGATGCATACATACATACATACATGTGTATATATATATATATATATATATATATAAGTTATATATATATATATATATATTATATATATACTATATACTTAGTAAGTCTCCTATCAATTACAGTTGATGTTCACAAACTTCCTAGCCACTCAATTTAATAATATAAAAAATCTTTTTCATATCATTATAAGGAATACCTAGGCAATATGAGGTGGTGGTAGGAATAAGTTTTGGTGGACAATTTTTGCTATCCACTTAAGTTGACACAAGTTTTACTCTCTCTCTCTCTCTCTCTTATATAATATATTATATAATATATATATATATATATATATATATTAAGACTCCTATCAACTTAAGTTGATATTTACCAAACTTCCTAGCCACTCATTTATTAATATAAAAAATATTTCATATCATGTAAGGATCCCTAGGTAATATGAGTGGCTAAAAAGTTTGGTGAGTAACTTTTTGCTATCTACTTAAGTTGACACAAGTTTTGCTCTCTCTCTCTATATATATATAATAATAATAATTCTGAAAGGAGTTATACTCCGACTCAGCCCAACTCATGGAGAACCATTGCTAAAAAGAGCAATGTGAGTAGTCTTTCTCAAGCCTTATATAAGGGCATAAATGATTTAATAAGAAAGATACTCCTGAACCATTTACTTATATTGTTAAAAAAGAAATTAAATAGACTTCTAAACAAATTACGAAAACAATTCTATATTTAGAACAAGAGGACATTCCCAGGATGAATGATCCAGATAAGCTTCGTCAGAAATATCTGAATGACAGTTACTATCCAACCCTATCATTAAAATCAAGGGCATGGATGAAAACATTGATAATACAAAAGGGAATGGAAATAACTCATTTTTGGAGCATTGAAAATCACAATGTTCCACCAAGTTTCAGTAAGTGCATTATTCAAGAAGTCATACTTCCAAGAAATTGGGCTATTAATCCTAATCAGGAATTACTATTGGTAAAATCCAAGAATACCAAAGAGTTATACTATTTCAACTATTGGGATTATAAGCATGTTTTTTATAATATTTTCTTATATCAAAATCCCAAAAATAAGCACACTTGGCTTATAAAGCTGTGTCCGGAAGCAGTTCGTAAAGGACTTCCTGCTTGGTTTTTCCAATGGTGGGAAACTTATGGTGCTGAATTAAGCATTATTCCAGAATCAATTATGAAGTTATACTCTTCATGGGTAGATTCTCATCCAGTTATGTCTAAGATATATGAAAGTCAAATTATAGATGATCTCTGTCCAATTTACTTCTTTGCAGAAACAGAGATTCCATGGATTTGAACATGGTCCTTTGAATCGGATTGGACTATTTCACATTTGCCGATCTTAAAAAGAAAGTTCTACTGTAGATGGTGGACTGACATTCTAATAGAAGAAAAAGTCAAGCAAGCTGAAGAAATTATTCAAAAGAATACTACTATTCTTGAAAATAATGAGTCAAGAAATCTAGAAAGAAACCCTATGATTAAAATAGCAAAGATGATTAGAAGGAAATATCCCCAAGCTTCTGAATCGAAAATCCAACAGAAATATTTAGAACATTTAAAGAAGTAATTTTTCGAAGCATTTGACACTAGTGATACTAGAAGTCACAGTTCTACCGGAGAAGATACTCATATTCAAGATACACATGATCCCGATGATATGTGGGGTGAAGCAATGAGGACATTACAAGATATTAATATTCCAGATATTAAAGGTAAAGTGATTGCTTAATAAGTAGCAGATATTTTGAGTTGAGCCTCGGGGAGCCACTCAAAAGTAACTTTTCTAAAAGAAGCTTTTCAAAAAAAAGGAGATTCCATTACTGTGTACTTTAATAAAGTACCTTTTCAAAAGCAGATGCCAACTTTAATAAAGTAGTTTTGCGGAAAGAAGATGTCACGTCCTCTTCGAAGTTTGTCGAAATTTCTAAAGCATCTTTTGAGACGTTTATAAATAAGGAAGAGAAGGTTTGAGGGCATAGTCTGGCAGAAAATAAGAATATTGTAAGAGTGTTTTGAGTGTTTGTAAGAAAGTACTTTGTAAAATATAAGTGGATAATAAAGAAGATATTATCTTCCAAGTTGGACGACTAAAATTGTAAGTATTTACTTTCTGTATTTAATTTCTGTTTGTTTTTATTTCCGCTTTACTTATGGTATTAGAGCCATGTTAGGCTTATACATGTCTGAGTAATTTAATTCTTACAGTTTATCTATATGAATGTTAGTTAATAAAAATGTAGAATTGATTTATGTTCTTTTATTTCTTTTGTTATTAATCTAACATGAAAGTATGTGGGACGTCACCAAAGTCGCGCAGTGTAAAACCCTGTTGTTGCCGGGATGGCTTGGTTAGGATAGTGTATGTTGTTGACAGACGTGCATACTTTGGGGTTAGATTACAGTTAAAAAAATAAAAGAAAAATATCTATTCTACATCCTTATTAAATAATTTTTAGTAGATAAACTAGTAAGAATCATCATGACAGACATAGTTGAAAGCTCTGTTGGTAAAAAATCCAGTTATGCTGGTAACAAAGTAAAAAATGCACAATTAACAGAATATATATCTGATATAGAATCTCTTAATAAATGGTCTATACCCGATGTTCCTAATAAAGACATCTACAAAATTGGATTTTTTGACTATAAATCTTTAATCAATATTAAGACCCTAGAACGATCTACTACAATCGATAGGGATGAGCAAACAATCCAATTACTTGGACCAGTTAACATAGAACCATATATGGAAAAATATAAATATATTCATGTAGGCTTAATACGGATAGCCTTTAGACCTCTAACATTGCAAGGATTAAATGCATCTTTATTAGTATGCTTAACAGATGCTAGATGTTTAAACTGGACCCAATCATTAATGGGTATAATAGAAACAAGCCTTAGCAATGGACCTGTTTATTTTAATGTATATCCAAATTTAAGTCGACCCGAATATTTTAGAGGCAATAAGTCTAAACATAAAAACACATGGGTATAATTTCATACCATGATCTGAAACTATTGCAATTATATATAGGATACATTATAAAATATTAAATACTTTAGCTCCTAAAGCTAAAACACATTCAAAACCAGGAAAAACTGTGTTAGTAGAAACTAATGTTTTATTATCAAATATTGTTGCCAATAGACAGATCAAATGGGTTGTAATTAATTTCCCTGGCAATTGGGTAATACCCAATGATGTTCAACCTTTACCAGTTATAAATCAAGATATAGATCAGATTGTAAAAACTGCTGATGAAAAAGTAGAAATAATTTTTAACCCATCTAGAACAATCAGACTATCTGACGTCACAACTGTATCTAGAAATTCTATTTCAAGATCTGGATCTTATAGAACAATTGATGTAAAAGGTTTAAATATTTTTGAAAATAATATTCCTCATGTTTTATATAAAGAGAGAAATTCTCCGTCAAATTCAGAAGTTAGTTTTAGAATGAAATAATAAATTTTGAAGAAAACAGTTTATTAAGAAAATTCCTAAATCAGGAATTTCAACAAGAAAAACATAAAAAATTTAGAAAATAGTTTTTTAATATTTTTAATAAACAAGAACATTTAAACTGGAAAAATGAATATTATAGACAATTAAAATTAGAACAAAAAGTAGAATTTTTTATACATTGGTTCATAAAGAATTATAGAATATTATAGACAATTAAAATTAGAACAAAAAGTAGAATTTTTTATACATTGGTTCATAAAGAATTATATTCAAGACCAAGAAAATAAAATAAATACAAAAAGTAGAATTTTTTATACATTGGTTCATAAAGAATTATATTCAAGACCAAGAAAATAAAATAAATCTAATAGAAGAACATTATAGGATCTGTTTAGACAAAAAGTAGAATTTTTATGAATGTTAGTTAATAAAAATGTAGAATTGATATATGTTCTTTCATTTCTTTGGTTATTAATCTAACATGAAAAAATGTGGGACGTCACCAAAGTCGCGCAGCATAAAACCCTGTTGTTGCCGGGATGGCTTGGTTAGGATAGTGTATGTCGTTGACAGACGTGCATGCTTTGGGGTTAGATTACAGTTAAAAAAATAAAATAAAAATATCTATTCTACATCCTTATTAAATAATTTTCAGTAGATAAACTAGTAAGAATCATCATGACAGACATAGTTGAAAGCTCTGTTAGTAAAAAATCCAGTTATGCTGGTAACAAAGTAAAAAATGCACAATTAACAAAATATATATCTGATATAGAATCTCTTAATAAATGGTCTATACCCGATGTTCCTAATAAAGACATCTACAAAATTGGATTTTTTGACTATAAATCTTTAATCAATATTAAGACCCTAGAACGATCTACTACAGTCGATAGGGATGAGCAAACAATCCAATTACTTGGACCAGTTAACATAGAACAATATATGGAAAAATATAAATATATTCATGTAGGTTTAATACGGATAGCCTTTAGACCTCTAACATTGCAAGGATTAAATGCATCTTTATTAGTATGCTTAACAGATGCTAAATGTTTAAACTGGACCCAATCATTAATGGGTATAATAGAAACAAGCCTTAGCAATGGACCTGTTTATTTTAATGTATATCCAAATTTAAGTCGACCCGAATATTTTAGAGGCAATAAGTCTAAACATAAAAACACATGGGTATAATTTCATACCATGATCTGAAACTATTGCAATTATATATAGGATACATTATAAAATATTAAATACTTTAGCTCCTAAAGCTAAAACACATTCAAAACCAGGAAAAACTGTGTTAGTAGAAACTAATGTTTTATTATCAAATATTGTTGCCAATAGACAGATCAAATGGGTTGTAATTAATTTCCCTGGCAATTAGGTAATACCCAATGATGTTCAACCTTTACCAGTTATAAATCAAGATATAGATCAGATTGTAAAAACTACTGATGAAAAAGTAGAAATAATTTTTAACTCATCTAGAACAATCAGACTATCTGACGTCACAACTGTATCTAGAAATTCTATTTCAATATCTGGATCTTATAGAACAATTGATGTAAAAGGTTTAAATATTTTTAAAAATAATATTCCTCATGTTTTATATAAAGAGAAATTCTCCGTCAAATTCAGAAGTTAGTTTTAGAATGAAATAATAAATTTTGAAGAAAACAGTTTATTAAGAAAATTCCTGAATCAGGAATTTCAACAAGAAAAAACATAAAATTTTTAGAAAATAGTTTTTAAATATTTTTAATAAACAAGAACATTTAAACTGGAAAAATAAATATTATAGACAATTAAAATTAGAACAAAAAGTAGAATTTTTTATACATTGGTTCATAAAGAATTATATTCAAGACCAAGAAAATAAAATAAATGTAATAGAAGAACATTTTAGACAGTGGAAAACCTCTACAGGAAAAATTATAAGATCTGTTTATCCTCCTATAGATCCTCTTTACTTAATAGGAGTTCATCCGTCTACTATAGAGATTATAGCCTTCATAAAACCTAATGAAATAAATAAAGATCATATAAAAGAATTAAGTAAATTAATTAAACAAAATAATTATACTAATATACATCTTCAAACCTTAGATGAACAAATAATCAGAATTGAAGATGCAATAGAAAAATTAATTACTAAAATAAATGATGTAATACCATCATTAAAATTGTTAGAAAAAGGAAAAGTTCCATTTTCTAGAACTGAGAATACTAATATAAAACCCCCGATAGATATATCAGGATTTAAAAAAGATGATAAAATTACTTCAAAAATTATTGATATATTAGCTAAGAAGCTTAGTAATGCTAGAATACATACATTAAATCAAGCTTCTACATCAACAATAATATTTGAAGATAATAGTTCTTCAGATGAAAAAGAGGAATCTGATAATACTTCTGGAGACAACTCCTAAACAATTATTTGTTGTAGAAAATCAATTTACAGAAATTAATAAAATTAAAAATGCTCCAAAAAGATTAGAAAAATATTATTATAAAAGACCAACCCCTGCGGATGTCTTATTTGAAGAAAATGATACATTCATTCAAATAGACTATAATGGTAGAAATATCTACGAATGGAATATTGATAGGTTATCAGATACCCAAATATATGCTACTATCCATAGGATGCTTATGTATTGTATAATATGTAAACAAAATGGAAATAGTGATAAAATGATAGCCTCTTAATCTTATATTACATGTGGCTTTACTGGTATCCTTAAAGGATGGTGGGATAATTATTTATCCCCTGAAGCCAGAGGAGAAGTATTAAATGCTATGAAAATTGAAAATGGTATACAGCAAGAAGATGTTGTATATACTTTAATGTTAGCAATAGCACACCATTTTACTGAAGCATATCTCGATGATGGTGAAAGAATAAGAACATTATTACAGAACTTTCGTTGTCCATCATTAACCCATTTTAGATAGTATAAAGACACTTATCTTAGCAGAGTCATGTCTTTGAATGATGCTAATAGTTCACATTGGAAAGCCAAATTTATAGATAGCTTACTAACATTATTTGCTGAAAGAGTTCGAAACAAACTTTGAACAGAATATAGAGGTTATATACATTATGACAATTTGTCTTATGGGTATTTATCTAATACCTGTATAAAAGAAGGCTTAGTTCTTTGAAATGATTTAAAATTAAAAAATCAATTAAAGTCTCAAAGACTTACTAAAAGAAAAGAATTAGGTGAATTATGTGAACAGTTTGCATATGATCAAAACATTAGTTTTATCATCTTTGTGATCTTATGGGTATTTATCTGAAGTATTTTTATCATCTTTTTTAAATCCTGATATATCTATCGGGGGTTTTATATTAGTATTCTCAGTTCTAGAAATTGGAACTTTTCCTTTTTCTAACAATTTTAATGATGATATTACATCATATTAATTAATTTTTCTATTGAATCTTCAATTCTGATTATTTATTCACCTAAGGTTTGAATATGCATATTAGTATAATTATTTTGTTTAATTATTTTACTTAATTCTTTCATATGATCTTCAATTATTTCATTAAGTTTTATGAAGGCCATAGTCTCTATAGTAGACGGATGAACTCCTATTAAGTAAAGATGATCTATAGGAGAATAAATAGATCTTATAATTTTTTCTGTAGTGGTTTTCCACTGTCTAAAATATTCTTCTATTAGATTTATTTTATTTTCTTGGTCTTGAATATAATTCTTTATGAACTAATGTATAAAAAATTCTACTTTTTGTTCTAGTTTTAATTGTCTATAATATTCATTTTTCCAGTTTAAATGTTCTTGTTTATTAAAAATATTTAAAAACTATTTTCTAAAAATTTTATGTTTTTTCTTGTTGAAATTCCTGATTCAGGAATTTTCTTAATAAACTGTTTTCTTCAAAATTTATTATTTTATTCTAAAACTAACTTCTGAATTTGAAGGAGAATTTCTCTCTTTATATAAAACATGAGGAATATTATTTTCAGAAATATTTAAACCTTTTACATCACTGGTTCTATAAGATCCAGATCTTGAAATAGAATTTCTAGATGCGGTTGTGATGTCAGATAGTCTGACTGTTCTAGATAAGTTAAAAATTATTTCTACTTCCCCATCAGCAGTTTGTACAATCTGATCTATATCTTGAATTATAACTAGCAAATGTTGAAAAGCATTGGGTATTGCCCAATTGTTAGGGAAATTAATTTTATCCCATTTAATCTGTCTATTGACAGTAATATTTGAAGATAAAACATTAGTTTCTACTAGCACAGTTTTTCCTGCATTTGAATGTGTTTTAGCTTTAAGTGCTAAAGTATTTAATATTTCATAATGTATCCTATATATAATTGCAATTGTTTCAGATCCTGGTATGAAATTATACCCATGTGTTTTTATGTTTAGACTTATTGCCTCTAAAATATTCGGGTCAATCAAAGATAGACTTAAATTTGGATATACATTAAAATAAACAGATCCATTATTAAGGCTTGTTTCCATTATACCCATTAATGATTGGGTCCAGTTTAAACATCTAGCATCTCTTAAGCATACTAATAAAGATGCATTTAATCCTTACAATGTTAGAGGTCTATAGGCTATCCGTATTAAGTCTACATGAATATATTTATATTTTCCATATATGGTTCTATGTCAACTGGTCCAAGTAATTGGATTGTTTATTCATCCCTATCGACTTTAGTAGTTCGTTCTAGGGTCTTAATATTGATTAAAGATTTATAGTCAAAAAATTCAATTTTAGATGCCTTTATTAGGAACGTCGGGTATAGACCATTTATTAAGAGATTCTATATCAGATATATATTCTGTTAATTGTGTATGTTTTACTTTTTTACCAGCATAACTGGATTTTTTACCAACAGAGCTTTCAACTATGTCTGTCATGATGATTCTTACTAGTTTATCTACTGAAAATTATTTAATAAGGATGTAGAATAGATATTTTTCTTTTATTTCTTTAACTGTAATCTAACCCCAAAGCATGCACATCTGTCAACGACTTACACTACCCTAATCAAGCCATCCCGGCAACAATAGGGTTTTACACTGCGCGACTTTGGTGACGTCCCACATACTTTCATGTTAGATTAATAACCAAAGAAATGAAAGAACATATATCAATTCTACATTCTTATTAACTAACATTCATATAGATAAACTGTAAGAATTAAATTACTCAGACATGTATAAGCCTAACATGGCTCTGATACCATAAGTAAAGCAGAAATAAAAACAAACAGAAATTAAATACAGAAAGTAAATACTTACAATTTTAATCGTCCAACTTGTAAGATAATATCTTCTTTATTATCCACTTATATTTTACAAAGTACTTTCTTACAAACACACTTACAATATTCTTATTTTTCTTCTAACTCTCTGCCAGACTCTGCCCTCAAACCTTCTCTTCCTTAGTTATTTATAAACGTCCCAAAAGATGCTTTAGAAATTTCAGCAAACTTCGAAGAGGACGTGACATCTTCTTTCCGCAAAGCTACTTTATTAAAGTTGGCATCTGCTTTTGAAAAGGTACTTTATTAAAGTACACAGTAATGAAATCTCTTTTTTTGGAAAGCTTATTTTATAAAGTTGCTTTTAGAAAAGTTACTTTTGAGTGGCTCCTCGAGGCTCAACTCAAAATATCTGCTACTTATTAAGCAATCACTTTACCTTGAATATTTGGTATATTAATATCTTATAATATTCTCATTGCTTCATCCCACATATCATCGGGATCATGTGTATCTTGAATATGAGTATCTTCTCTGGTAGAACTGTGACTTCTAGTATCACTAGTGTCAAATGCTTCGAAAAATTGCTTCTTTAAATGTTCTAAACATTTCTGTTGGATTTTCGATTCAGAATCTTGGGGATATTTCCTTCTAATCATCTTTGCTATTTTAATCATGGGTTTTTTTTTCTAGATTTCTTGACTTATTATTTTCAAGAATAGTAGTATTCTTTTGAATAATTTCTTCAGCTTGCTTGACTTTTTCTTCTATTAGAATGTCAGTCCACCATCTACAGTAGAACTTTCTTTTTAAGATCGGCAAATGTGAAATAGTCAAATCCGATTCAAAGGACCATGTCCAAATCCATGGAATCTCTATTTCTGCAAAGAAGTAAATTGGACAGAGATCATCTATAATTTGACTTTCATCCATCTTAGACATAATTGGATGAGAATCTACCTATGAAGAGTATAACTTCATAATTGGTTTTGGAATAATGCTTAATTCAGCACCATTAGTTTCCCACCATTGGAAAAACCAAGCAGGAAGTCCTTTACGAACTGCTTCCGGACACAGCTTTATAAGCCAAATGTGCTTATTTTTGAGATTTTGATATAAGAAAATATTATAAAAAACATGCTTATAATCCCAATAGTTGAAATAGTATAACTCTTTGGTATTCTTGGATTTTACCAATAGTAATTCCTGATTAGGATTAATAGCCCAATTTCTTAAAAGTATGACTTCTTGAATAATGCACTTACTAAAACTTGGTGGAACATTGTGATTTTCAATGCTCCAAAAATGAGTTATTTTCATTCCCTTTTGTATTATCAATGTTTTCATCCATGCCCTTGATTTTAATGATAGGGTTGGATAGTAACTGTCATTCAGATATTTCTGACGAAGCTTATCTGGATCATTCATCCTGGGAATGACAGATATATGTATATATGTGTGTGTACATATAACTTGTTGGATAAGGGTTAAGTTCATTTCTGCCTTAAGGACTACGATTTCAAAGGATTGTTTATATATGTTGCTCAAATATATGATTATATCCCATGAGTTTCAGCCAAGGTTATAAACCCGGTGCCTAGGTGGGAGCCTAAATAGGGCCTAGGTATTTTCTTATCTTTTATTTTTTAATTACAATCATTATTATCTAAAGCACTAGGCATCCTTAGATGCCAAACTAGTGCCCACCTCTTGGGCATTAAGCCTACGAGGATATTTTTTTTATTTAAATGGTGACGGAGGAGATTTTGCTTAAAGACGGAAGGGTTAGAGGATGTGTTCGTACTCGATGGAGGTAGATGGAGAAGTTTGGAGGAGGTTAGAGGATGCAGAGACAACAAGGGAGGAAATGATGACCAATATGTAAGCGGTGCAGTCTGCATAAGCCGTGTCCATGCCCTAGGTGCTCCTAAGACCTATGAGGCAGCTTATGTACTGCTTGGCCTAGGCAGAAGCTTTTTAAAACATTGGTTTTAGCCGTTTCCCTATTTCCTACCTTTTACAAATTTATCATGTCCCATATCCGCATCCATACCCATACCGGTGCAACTTAGACTCACATGCTTACCGAATTCTACATATGATAATCCATATCAATCACCTATCCAACTGTTTGCGATCATCTTAGTCATATATATCTAGTCTAGTTTAGCCTCGTCTCAGATTCATCTCCTCCACTATCACTCTGACATTTACATTGGTGCATTTATACACACTTCGCAGATTCCCACCTCTCTCTATGTATCATGGACACCATTACCCTTCACTGTCATACACATATGCTTAACCATCCCCAACCGCACTTTTTAGCTTTTGCACCTACTAATGTTTGGTATCAACCATCAAGTATTTTATTCATATGACTTTGGCTTTATTCTGATGAGAATAACGATGTTCAGTGTATTCCGTACGGGTATTATATATCTACTCCCACCTCCAGCTTATACCAATGGATACATCACTTCAAAATTTCACCCTATGACTCTTAAGGGCAAAGCCATAATAGGGTGAGTAATGAGGGAAAATCAAATACGGTGAGTGATGAGGCAAAATCTGATGAAGTGCCTCCGACAAAATTTCAAACCTGTTCTGATAAATACTAATTTTGAGGCAAGGTATTCGACCCAAATAAGTTCCAGGAACTTAGTTTCAATCATTTGACATCAAATCCCATGCCGTGACTACCACTAGTCTCTCACATTAGTTGGGTTATGTGAGTACAGTTAGTATAGGCTTGTAGTGATGTTCTTGGAAGGGTACAATTAGCATGCACTACATACTCTAATGAGTGTGGCTAATACAAACTTAAAAATAGGTCAATATATGAATTTGAAGATCTCACACAGTGATTATGAAAAATGAATGAATAGACTATTTTAGATATCAAGCCATAAGTTGCATGAGATAAGTACGAATCTCAATTTGATTAGCATGAATCAGAATCTAACTTTCCATCCCAATTTCAATTTTCACAAGCTTCCATATCGATGAACCCACGTAATGTCACTTATTCTGCCATCATTATATGCAATAACGCATTAATGCTAACATAGCAAGACAACAAACTCCACCATTCTGGAACCTCACCTAATATCATTATCTGGCAAATTTATGAGTTTAATCTTTAAAACTTTTGTCTCATATATTGGATATTATCAAGAGCAAGTAAACCCAAATATGAGGGATGCCCGATATTCACCTCACTTATGAGTGGAATTGTGCAAGGCTGAGAAACCACTGCTTCTGGTGGCCCTGCTGGATACCACTGCTCTGAATGTTACAATTGTAGCTGCTGGCCTGCAGTTGTTGCTACGAAATTTGAAGGGGAAAAGCGTTAGGATGTGATGGCCTGTATGAATTGATTGGAGAGAAGAATTGGGGCTGGTGTTGCTATGTGTTGATTCAGCTTTGAAAGAGGATAACTAAATTGAGGAGAAGAGACGTAATGGGTTGAGTATGTTTATGGGGAAGCAGTGTGGAGTGTGCTAATTTCATATTAACTTTTTTTTTTTTTTGGGGGGGCGGGAATAGTCAAGGAGAGATCAATATTTAAGTGCAGGTGAGGGAGAGATACATAGCTATGAAAGTAATTAGTTCCATTGGTGATTTATTTAAATGGTTAAGTGTATAAGAATATAAGAGCATGCCATACATATAAGATTGCAAGAGCTTGCCATACATATAAAATTGTGTTAGTTATGGTATTACTTAAACTAATTAATCGATTTGCTAATAATTAATATTGCACAACAATAATGGACAGATTTAACTCCTTGATAACCATGATTTGCTTATTTTGCACGGTAATTTTTAAATTCCCAGAACATATCGCCTAACAATTTCCTTTTTTCCGGGGACTGCAAGCCTATGACTAATGTGGTTCATGAGAATAATTGTATTAAAATATAGTGAAAAACGTGAACTGCTACACTTAAATAGCAAAGAAACACATATAGATGAATGAGGGATAGACGAAGTGTTCATTGGATGGGAGCCTCTTAGAGGGAATAGAGGAATAGTAGGGTGAAGGGTAGTTGGGTCATTTTGTGGAATCTGAATCCAGTATGGAATAGGTTGCCATACTTGTATCTCTAAAATATCTCCGGCATCTTCTATCTGGGTGTTCTCTCAACCCTTTTGTATCTTGATGTACCTGTTTGTGCTGACAGATACCTTTTTTTTGTACATTACAAGCCTTTATGGGTGAGTCTCAGCACATTCAAGTGTCTACCCTGTTGTTGTTAGCGAATGCGGATAAATATAACATTATGGGTCAATAGTGTTCAAGCAGTGTTTATATGAATTGCGAATGTTTTATGAATAAGTTGTTGTGAATAATTTATAAAATATTTGAATTTCTTATTAGATTATGATCAAATTGACATCTGAAGATTAATGTGAAGCGTGTGCGATGATGAAAGTTGGGGTACTATTCTAGAAGGTTCAAAAGTTAGTTAAGGTTCTAACTAAGGATGGTGTGTTAATTTCCAGGCTTATACTGCAGAGCTAGAGTCTTTAGTGACGCAGCTTGAAGAGGAGAATGCTCGGCTGTTGAGACATCAGGTAGTGGCTTTGCTTGAATTTTGATCATTTTATGCTAGAAATTCACGGAGAATGTAATGACAATTTGCAATATGATTTTATTGTTAGTTTTGGTGTTAACAAATGTTACTTTTGATCTTACTGAATGTTTTGCAATTTTTATGCTCCCTGCAACTGTCTACAACTCTAGTAACTATTTTGTCTGTTTCCACAAAATTTCTGATGTTTATGAAGGACAATATTTGATAGATTGAGGGTAAGTTCCTTGTTTAAAAAGTGTACTATTTCATGTTTATGCCTAAAGGCTTAATGTTGTATTAAGTGCGGGTCTTTTTGAATTTCGTAATGAAGCTTGATGCTTCTTCCCATCTTTTGAGTTTTATTTCCTTTTAATTTTCAACAACAGCAAGATACGCCACGAATTGTCACGTTGTGATATTTTTGTGAAATCATTGTATTGAATAAAAGAAACTTCATACCGAGGTTACACGGACACTTCATCTAGGCTCCCGTACCCGTGTTCGACACTTCCTGTATGTGTGCTCGTGTTGGATACTCCTTGAACACTTCTTGAATATATACATACATTTATGTAACACATGTTTTAGTTTAAAAAGCTCGTGATACACTTCTTGAATGTATATTTTACACTTCACCTCAAATTTATGCAACTCGTTGTACACAAGAGTAGTTTGTTTTAGCACATACCTAGTTCATAAGTATGCTTTTAAAGAGTCGTTTGGATATCTAGTTCAAAAACGAGGGGTTTTCAATTTATGATCTACTCATAAAAGAAACATAAAAATGGTGTAATGTTTTTAGTTCTCATAATACGTGAATGAAAAACAATGTCGGCCTCATATAGATTATTAATTTTAATATGTATGTATATAGTCGTGTCACAGTATCCTAACTTTTACAGTTTTGTTGTCATGTATCCACATCCATGTCCGTGTCCGCACTCACCCGTATCCGTGCTACATAGCTTTATACATATTTAGATAAACTATGCACACGAGCATTATTCTACAATCCAAATGTTTTCTTAGAAAAAAGATTGTGTAATTGTTATGAAAACCCAGTTTGACAACTTGTTATGGAACCCACTAATGCCTTTTTTTTTTCATTACAGCACCCCTGCTGTTAAACAAACTGTTACAAGCTATTTAATTTCTGCCTTTTTCTCTAAAATACCCCTCAATAAAGCTTCTCTTCTTCCTCAAACTATTGTGAAACCTATCTTTCCTCTCTTCACATCAAACCCAAGTAACTATGGCCATTAACAAAGAGAAAACTAAATGAATATAAAGTTGATCTCCTCAACCCTTTGATTTTAGCCTCTCTTTGATGTAACTTTTAATTTTTAATATCTCCTCGACCCTTTGATTTTAGCCTCTTTTTGATGTAACTTTTAATTTTTAATGTTTGTCTTGCATTTGGGAGAAAGAGAAAGTATGTTAAGAGCAAGAAGAAGAGGGTATTTTTTAAGATAAATGGATTTTAACAACTTTTTAACAACATGGTGTTTTTCTAAAATGAAAAAAATAATGTTAGGGGGTTTCATAATAAACTGTCAAACATGAAGGGGGTTTCATAATAGTTACCCAAAAAAATTACTTCTGGAGTTGTCTATTTTGAGTTTTGAAAGAAATAGTTATCTGATTGCTCCTCTGACCTAAGCTTCAAATGATTTCACATTGCAGGAGGAAAGAAAGAGGAAGAGGCTTAAGCAGGTAACCAAATTTATAGGTTCTGGTTTTCTGCTGCATCTATTGTGATGATTATTCTTTACTTTCATATCAGCTGCTACTATTTCTAGCATGTGGGTGCTAACACAACATATGTACTATTAGAACTAGAAAGGTGTTGGATGTCAAAACCTTCCCCATGGATGCTATTTCACTTGCTCAAGATGGGGGCACCCATTTTAATTGTTATTTCCCGTATTCTAGTTGGCTGTTGTTAATACTGCACAGTACCAAAATTGGAATTAGATTATTTAGAATTCAAAACCAAGAAAGGTCCGCACTGCTCCAAGCATCAAATAATCTGTGCCTGGGTCCAGCTGTTGCGTTGTGCATTACACATATATGGACTTAATCATGCGACTGATTCCTTTGATGTGCTTGTGCATTGCTTGTGCCAAGTCTTAGTATAATTTAAGATAATTGTAGGTTTTTAACATTTACTGAGTACTATGTACTGTCTCCAACAATTCGTTGAAAATCTCTTTGACCATTTGAAAGGGTTCCCTAAAGTTCTGACATTAGTTTAGGGCTTATGTTTATGGATGGTACAGATGTCTTCATATTTCTTTATTCTTGAATTTTATTTGGTTACCCAATTTTCTTGGGAGTTGACTGCTTATGTTTTTCCTGAGACATTTTTTTTCTACTCAAATATATATGATTAGGTATCTCTTGGTAAATTGCTGGTGCAATGGGTTTTATGGTGATTTTTTCTACTGATTCCTAACCCTGCTTCTGAACAGAAGTCAAAAGGTTGAATATGAGAATTCATAATGGGGGAATATATCAATTGTTCTTTATCCCTTTTGTTCCCTTCCAGACTATTTGCATCATTTTCCTCTTTTCTGTTTTCCAACTTTGCAGCATCCTTATTTGGTCCAGGCCCAGGCCCAAGTTAATTTGGATACTTTAAGCCACATGATTCATATTTCACCTTGCTATTTTACTTAAATTTGTTATGTTTGATGATCACAAGGTTCTGTTTCTATTTTCCTTTTATGTTTCTCAAAGTGGATCTAGTCAGCAGATGACGGTAATACTCCCGCAGAATGATCATTTAATAGGTTCAGGTTTGAGTTTCTGCCGGTAGGTTAAACAATTGTTTTTACTGTGGTTTTGTATTACGTTATATTTGGTGAACAACATGGATTTGCTTTCTATAGCACATGATACTTCAGCTGTTTTGAGTTTTTCTCGTTTTTCTTTAACTTTTTGCTTCCATTACTAATCCACCTGAGGAAGCCATTTACATCAAGCACAGGCTCAACATTTTTTTTTATTTCTTGCATGATTTAGTGCATATAACTGGTATTAATATATGGTGGACCCATCTTTCCATAGTTTTCTGTTGGGGTGTAAATAATTGACTTCTCGGCTCGAGGGGTCGTTTGTATTTATAAGATTGGCTTCTTACAAACTAATGATTAATGTTTTACAACAGAGGAGAAGGGAATGGTCTTCCTTGTTTAACATGGGTTCATTAGCAGCGGTAGAACGCCTCTCTCGGTGCTTGCGCCGAGTTTGCTTCTCTTGGACGATCCGATCGAAGTTATGGTTGAAGTTTCAGTGCGCTGTAGAGGCTCTGGAGTGATTGAGTTCGACTATACCCGAGCTTGAAAAGTATCAAAGCGGTGAGCTTGGAGAGAGCTACAATGCAAGAGTTTGCAAAGAGTTGATGAATCTCAAATCTGAGAGTTTAGATTGAGTCTACCTCAACAATCCAAGCAAAGAGCTAAGAATGTTCTACCTAGCAAGTGAGCCAAAACAAGTCTCTGATTGAAAAGCCTTACCAATAGAAATGCTAAACCTAGCCAATCAACCTCTTTCACGTTGGCTGAAGGAGATTTTAAATAGGCAAGGGATGGCATGGGTCATCCCTTGATTTGTAGGATTTGAACACCAATGGGTGAGGAGCATCATGTTCTCCCCTAGCTATGGGATGTGACCACTATAGGGGTTATGAGAGCCATGCCTCATCATCACCCAGGACGTGAGAAGTGGGTAGGCCCACTCCCATAAGCAAGCAGCCCGCTTGCATTGTTCAGACGAATCTGGCAACACTACGAGCGAGCTTGAGAGTTGTATGAATGCTCAGGCGATCTTGTAGGCGAACTTGGCGAACAGGCGGGGTCATCTGGCGTGCCCCTCCAACGTGTGAACTGGCGTTCATTGGCAAGCGGACTTCGTGCGGGCGAACTCCCTACAGGCGTGTCTGGCTCGTGCGGGCGAGCGAAGCATTCAGCCGAGGTTAAACTCGTGCTGGCAAGCTCCCATAATTTGGCGAGCTTGATTCATGCGGGCGAGTCAAGCTAACAGGCGATGCTTGAGCTCTGCAGACGAGCTCAATAAACATGAGAGATTGAGCTCTACGAGCGAGCTCCATAAACAGGGGAGATTGAACTCTGCGGGCGAGCTCTGCAGCGAACTCAATAGACAGGCGAGGTTGAGCTTTACGGGCGAGCTCAATGAACAGGGGCGATTGAGTTCCGCGGGCGAGCTCAATAGACATGCGAGGTTGAGCTCTATGGGCGAGCTCAATGAACAGGGGCGATTGAGCTCTACGGGAGAGCTCAATAGACAGGAGAAATTAAGCTCTACGGGCGAGCTTAATGAATATGGGCGATTGAGCTCTGCGGGTGAGCTCAATAGACAGACGAGGTTGAGCTCTACGAGCGAGCTCAATAAAGGAGAGGTTGAGTTCTGCGGGTGAACTCAACAATTGGGTGTGATTGAGCTCGAGCGGGCAGGCTCTGCTGGGCTTCATTGAATGCAAACAAGCCCAAGCTATTGGCAGGCAGGCTTTGACATTTAGGTAATTTTCACTGCCTACAAGACCCTCTTCAAAGTTTTCAGACCTAAATCACATTGAATATGGTATGAAATACTTTGAATGAAAAGACTCACTGCTTCTCTCGCTCAGGCGAGTTCAGACGCCTTTGTTGAGTTCAGCCTCTTTGGTGCAGGCAAGCTCCAAATGTGCAGGCGAGCTATGTGTCCGTATGTGGGCTTTTGCGCTTGCCAGCTAAGGCACGCCAGCTCACATTGAATGTGATCTGATGGGGGATGCCTCGTCTTCACGTGTTCGATTTGAGCCATGGATTTGGTGGCGTTTCTGATCTCAATCGTCGTTTCGACGAGATATCGTGGTCTTTCTATCTGAACCGCCTCATCTCGGCCGTTCGTCTGGATTCCGAACGTCCCACTGTCTGGAACGCGATCGTCACCGTTCGATTCGAACTGTCGAATTGAACCGTCGCAGGCGATCTAAGCCGTTCGTTTTTTTTGCTGTGATGGCGAATCTCAGCTGTCGGGGTTTCACCTATATAAGACGTTCGTCTCCCTTGTTGGGAGTCTACTGTTCCATTCGAAATTCTCAAGCCTTCGAAGAGGACTCGAATCCTTATCCTCATTTCCTCTTCTCTTCGAGCTTGTAATGGCCCTCGAGAAGATTGCTTCCGAGGGGAGGACAACCTCTTCTTCGTCCGTTGCTGCTATGGCCGTCTCCAGCGTGACTTAACCTCGCTACGGTAAATTAAGGACCGTGGGATCGAAAATGGAGGAGATGAACAGACTCCCGTTCATCTCCTTACAATCTTCGCCTACTCAGGCGAGGTTCCGCTATTCTGGCGAGCTTAGCTATCAGGCGAGCTCCTACCTTGTCAGGCGAGCTTCTTCCTTGTCAGGCAAGGTTTGTTTGATAGGCGATCTTTGTCAACTCGCCTGCATGATGGGGCTCGCCTGGACTTTGTAGGCCGCCTGTTCTCAAGTCTTAGAAAATTTTCGATCTCTTGAGTTGAAGTTTTTTTTAATTTCCTCTCGTTATTTTTCACAGCTCAAGAAGAAGTATCAACTGTTGTGTCTCGCACTCTAAGATCTTCTGGGAAGAAACCCCTCTCTAGAGAAGAAGCAGACCGATATGAAGAGATCATCCGCAAGAGGAGGCCAGCAAGATCGAAGCCTGAGCCTATTGTGATATCTGATGATGAGGAGTTGCCCACTCAGGTGTCCGCTCGGACATACTCCCCACAGCTCAAGTGTAAGCCTGGCTTTCCTGAACCGGCCAACATAGGGGGTTCTGGATGGAGGCCACATGTTGATGATGACGGGCCTCTCCTCAGGGTGCAGCCTATTGTTGTAATGGCCCCAGGTCAAGAATTTTTCTCCATACCTCAGATCCGTGCAGGGGCTCATCCAACGGTTACAGAATACTATGAAACAAGCAGCCTCCATCATCTGTTCTGGTTGGGAAAGTTTTATGATTTGCTCCCTTTTGTAGCAGATAGTTTTAAGGATATTCAGCGTGAGGACGACCTCCCGCTGGCTAGACGATGTGAGCAAAGACTCATTCACTTGAAGAAAGTTATGTACCGCTTGGAAGAGTTGGTATGTTCCGACACACGCGATGAGGTAACGTCGCTCATAATCGAAGCCCAGATTCAGAGGATGCATGAGCGCAAAGTCCGAGCGAGACGCATATTGGAGCAAGAAGTCATCGTCGTGGATTTACACGAGCAGCAACGTCGTCTACAGTCTAAGATGGACGCTAATAACAACATTGCTGATCACACAGGGATCAGAACTGCCTAGGGTGAGGCGACTCTAAAGGACTTCCAAGGTGAGAGCGTAAGAGTTCACCGTGTTATTACAAAGGAACTGCAAACTCTCCAGACTCTGCTCGAGAAGAAGTGGATGTTGAAGCTGTCACCGTTCTTGCTGAGGCCAAGCTTTAGAAGGAAGAGGAGGAGAAGATCCGAGCGGAACAGGCAAAAGAGCTGGCCCTTGTCAAGACTTAACTTGCCTCCTTCAGCATGCTGGATCTGATTTGAGACACCTTTTTGTATTGTAATGATTTTGTTTTGTGGTGTCGTCTCAAAATCTATTGCTTGCGAATGAAATTATGCCTTTGTTCTATTTTTTTTTTTTTTGACTTGTGCATATGCTTTCATTCCTTCTGAATAGCTTGAGACGGGTTGGTTGTCCCTTGGTCCAAGCGAGCTTGGATGCCTTAGATGAGTTGAGCCTTTCAAACGAGCTCAATGAGGTGTAGGCAAGCTCGAGTCATTAGGCGAGCTCGAGTTATGGACAGGTGAGCTCGAGCTGTTTGACAGGCGAGCTCAAGCATTAGACGGGCATGAGCTGTTTGACAGGCGAGCTCAAGCATTAGGCGAGCTCAAGCTGTTTGACAGGCGAGCTCAAGCATTAGGCAAGCTCATGAGAGTGGTGAGTGAGCCGCGTGTTTGCTCACCAGATGAGGGGAGTGGGCACGTCAGATCACATTAAACGTGATCTGACAGGGGCGCCTCGTCTTCATGCGCTTGCTCTGAGCCGTTGATTCAGCGACGCTCTCGATCTCCACCGTCGCTTTGATGGGAGATCGCGTCTGAACGGCCAGATCTTGGCCGTTCATGTGGAATTCTTCGTGACCGTTCGATTCGAAGTGTCGAATTAAACTGTCTGCAAGCAATCCGAACCGCTCGCCTCGGTGAGGCTGGCAGATCTCGATCGTTGAGATTTCGCATATATAGCGCTCATCTCCTTTGTAGGGAGATCACTATTCTCACGAACCCTCTTGCTCGAGCCTTCTCAGAGAAAACTCGGGCTTCCCAAGTTTGAGATGGCTCCAAGAGTTAAAGCATCTGCTTCGAAGGGGAAGAAGGAAGCTTTCTCTTCCTCCGTTGCCCAACTATTACAGGCACACCCGTCGTGCCTTTAACCCATCGCGGTAAGTTTAAAAACTATGGAACTGAACCAAGTTCATGAACCCATGAGACTGGGAAGATGAACAACGTTTGTTCATTTTCCATGACGAACTTCGTCGACTCCGGCGATGTTCTGCTGTTCAGGCGAACTCCACTTAGGCGAGCGTCATTTATCGGGCGAGCTCTGCTTGGTAGGCGAGCTCTGCTCTTCGACAGGCGAGTCTTGTTTGGCTGGCGAGCTCTGCTTGTTAGGCGAGTTTTTGCCTTCATCAGGAAAACTTTGTTAATTCGCCCTCATGATGGGGCTCGCCTGCTTCTTTTTTTTATGTCCTCTATTTTCTTAAGACTTAGAAATTTTTAACCTTTTGAGTTAAAATTCCTAACTCCTTTCCGTTGCATTCTGCAGCTCGAGAAGGGATTCTGGTTGCTGGACCTCATAATCTGATAGTCTGGGAAGGAACCCTTCTTTAGAGAGTAAGCGGCTCGTTATGAGGAGCACTTTCGTAAGAGGAGACCAGCAGGATTTGAGCATGTTCAACCTGAACCCGTCATCCTCTCTGATGATGAGGAATCCACTCCCGCCTCTGCCCTGCAGTCCCCAACAACTTTTTGGTGTTTTAAGAAAAGCGTTTATTTTTTGGATTTTGTAAATGGTCAAGTCAAAAAATCGCTCCGGTTGCCAAACACGTTTCATTGTTTTTTTTGAAAAAAAAAAACGAAAACGACAAAAACGCCATGGTTACCAAACACTCACAGTTCATTCGTTTGGATACTATGGTGTTTATCATGTTGTGTTTTTATAAAAAAAATACCATAGTATTGTGTTTTGTCCGA
>NC_033797.1:9477585-9514675 GCF_001876935.1 Asparagus officinalis
GGAATCTGCCTCCTCCGACTATGGATCTACGCTGGACATCCTTTGGCAATTGGAGAATGCTATTAAACAAGCAATCTCTAATGTCAGCCTTGGTTGGGGAACTTATGCAGACTTTAAGCCCTTCCTCATTAATTGCGTAGCAGATCTCAGGCGTTTGGGCGGGGTACGACAAGCCTTACGTTGCCTGGTAAGCCTTCTCGGCTTCGAGCTACGTTTGACACGCTTGGAAAGTCTGTTGCGCGCGGACTCGGAACCCGAGGTGGAGCGGCTCATAGCTCAGGCTCGGATCAAAGGGGCGTGAGAGCAGGAGGTTCGAGAGAGGGATCTGTCGGACAAAGAAACCCTCGTCGCGCATTTGCTTAATGACAACGCCTATTGCAGGCCGAGATTGATGCATCAGCCTCCACTATCGCTCGAATGAAAGCCCAACTTATTGAGAAAGAGTCGACTTTGAAAGGCTTGCGTCTTGAAAATGCGAATGTTCACGGCGCTATTAAGGGAGATGCAGGCCCTCCAGGCGCTACGTCAAGAAGACTCTGCTGTTGCCGCATCCTTTGAGGCCAAGATCCGGAAGGAGGCGGAGGACCAGGTCCGAGCGGACCCGGCGAAAGAGATAGTCGTTGTTAAGGCTGAGCTTGACTCCTTTAGTCTGCTGGACTAGGTTCGGTAGAGTGGATTGATCTTAAGACGTTTCTTTGTTATTTCTGCTTGCATACATTGTCATGACTTCATTCGAATGTATTGTCATAACTTTGTTCGAATGTATTGTCTCAAAATCAGTTTATGAATGAAGTTTATGCTTTTGTTGTCCAATGTTGTGTGCATATACTCATTTTCTCGTGTTGGCTGATCATTTAGGATTTTTAGCAAACCCTCAGTTATCAAGGAGTTGATTTGCCTTTACCGATTATCGTTTGAATCGGGCTAGTCGTACTATTCCCCTCAGTATGATGAATTGTCGGAAAGTTTCTTTTAGACTTAATGTTAAAATTTCTTTCCTACCCTTAGTTGCTCGAGGCGTCGAGTTGGGTTAATTACACCTGTTAGGTCATAATTAGGTTGCGCTGTGCCGTTAAGCATAACAACTTAGCCCGAAACGACCGATCGCTTGCATGAGCGACCGGGAGAGGGTCCAAATAACGATTCATCGTTTGGTAGGTTACCATCCGGGAATCGATAAGGCACATCGCTTGGTAGGCCGTTATCGACGAATAACGTGATTTGCGGGAATGACGGTGTTGGGATAATTAAATCGTTCAGGGACGTATGAGTGTAGCGATTGATCGATGTAAAAGCCATCGCATGATAGGCTTTACCCATCGATAGTTTTAAGAATATTAGAACGCTAGGAATGGATTAGATTGTTTAGGGACATATGAGTGTAATGATTGATTGGACAACGTCATTTACGGGAATGACAAAGATGACTATAATAGGTAATCGTTAACATGATAGGATTATCGTGATCGGAGCGACTTTGAGGAGCGACTTTGAGGACCTACCATTCTATTGAAGAGGATTGATAAGGAAATTGGATTATCGTGATTGGAGCGACTTTGAGGACTTACCATCCTATTGAAGAGGATTGACAACCTGATTTTGTCAGAGGTGGTTGTTAACGTGACAATGGGAGTTTGTTACGATTTTGAGCAACTTTGTGGGCTAACCATCCTATTGGAGAGGATTGGTAAGTTAATTTGTTAGAGGTAATTGTTAATATGACAGTGGGAGTGGTCCCATCATCTTATTGGAGAGGATCGACGGGAAAAATTTAGAGGATACTATCAGAGATAATAGTTAATTTGATAGTTTTACAAGATCCATCATCTAGTTGAATGAGACTGATGGAGAAATGACTATCAGAGGTGGCAATTAACTTGATGGTTAGCTTTGGTCCTAACCGTAGGAAGGTTTGATCAAGTGGGAGACTCAGAATGATCCTGAATGTGAGCAGATTTGGTCAAGATTTAATCGTCCAGAAAATGGACCTCTCGTTCTTGAAAGGAATCGAGAGGGGATTTTGGCTCTGATCCTAACTGTAGGAAGGTTTGACCGAGTGGGAGATGTAGAGAGCATTTTAGCCTTATGCACCAGTTAGAGGGTTTTAATCATTTTGGACGTTATCAAACAGCCACAGCGGGAGGTTCCTAATCATTTTTATTATGATTAAGAGTGGATTACTCGGATGATTGGTTTTCATCCAGAATAATCAGCTTGTTTCGGGTTATCCTTAAGAATATCATGTGTAACATTCTCCAGGGATTCCCTATTAAAGATAGGGAATAGTTTAGCCTTGTATACCAGTTGGAGGTTTGAGAAACAGTTTATACTCGTATACCCGTTGGAGTAAGGGAGCAGTTTAGTCTCGTTTACCAGTTGGAGGAAAGGACCAGCTCTCCCTTCTTGAAGTATCTGTGTTTGACTTTCTTATCGAAAGCCTTGGAGATTCGGACTTGATAAAACTCAATGTGCTGCTTAGCTTCAAGTCGTTTTTCATCTAATGCCTTCAATTCTGCGAGACGTCGTTGATGACTTTCTTCAGTCGCCATCCCCGTTGCGAATGCGACGCGTAAGGACGAAATCTGAATCTCCAGTGGTAGCACGGCTTCGTAACCGTATACCAGTGAATAATGTGTGGCGTCGGTCGGTGTACGAACCGTGGTCTGATGTGCCCATAAGCTTTCACCTAGCTTCTCATCTCAGTCGCCTTTGCTATTGGATGTCAGCTTGGTCAAGATCTTGATGATCGTCTTGTTGAAAGCCTCAGCTAATTCATTTGCTGAGGGATTATAAGCCGTGAACGTCGGGTTCTGTATTCTGAACTTGTCACAGAACCGAGTGAAGGCATGGCTCACGAATTGTGATTCGTTGTCATGAATGATGCGCCTCAGGACGTCGTATTGGTAGATGACATGATGCTTGATGAACTTAATCACATCACTGATTTTGACTTCTTTCAAGGGCACGGTTTCGGCCAATTTAGAGAAGTAGTCGGTTACCGTAAGGATGAAGCGATGGTCTTTGGCTGATGGAGGAAATATCGGTCCGACGATATCCATTCCCTATGTTTCAAACGGTCATAAAGTCACTGTCGGATGCAGGTCTTCGGGTGGTTTGTGCATGTAATTGGCGTGGATTTGACACCATGGCAACTATTGACGTAAGCAGCAGCGTCGTTGACCATTTTGGGCCAATAGTAGCCAATTCTTCGCAAGCGGTCCTAGAGCTTGGGTTCGGGTTGGTGAGCTCCGTAGGTACCATCATGGGCTTCCCGTAGGGCCGCTTATGCTTCTGTCGTAGAGAGACATCGAAGCAGCATATTATCGTATGACTTACGATATAGGGCCTTTGTGGTTGTGTCAGAGTAGAACCTCGGGGCGCGTCTGCGAACAGAGTCTCGCTCCATAACGTCTTCAGGTATGTTACCGTACAAGACGTAGTCAATGATCGAGAAGCACTAATCTCTCGGTTCGAGTTGGTCGGCGGCCTGATAAGTTGCATTACCTCCAGAGCATACTCCGGTTGGTAGAGTTGTCGGCTTACGACAGTGACGTGTTGGCTTGTTCCCAACGGTTGTGCTAGATTAGCTGCTATTGACGCCAATGTATCTGCGTGCGTTTTCTTGGAATGGAGCACGTACTCGATGTGGAAGTTGTCAAATGATTCGGCTAGCTTGGCGGCCACTTGGTCGTCATCTGTCTGATGATGAGCTGAGAGTCACCGTAGGTTTCAAGGTGTTTTACCCCCAACTCATTGGCGAAGTTGAGTCCGATAAGTAGTGCATTGTACTCAGCCACATTGTTGGTACATGGCTCAGTCAGTGAGAAAGCTCGAGGTAATACATGATTTTGCGGAGAAACCAAGACCACCCCGCACTTGCAACGATAGACCCACTAGTGCCCACGCGAGAAGCGCCGTCAAAGTATAGCCGCCAGGCTTCTTCCAGCGAGGTTGCATTGACCTCGTGGGTTTCGTTCGGCATGTCTTCAAACAGACCAGTCTTCGACTCGAGCGGGTGGCTGGCCATGAGATCGCATATTACTTGTCCTTTGATAGACTTTTGCGGTATGAAGTGGATGTCGTATTGAGACAACAAAAGTGCCCATCGTGCCAGGCGTCAGTTCAAGGACCCGGGCTGTGTCATGAAGACTCAGATGGGATTCATCTTGTATAGCTCGCACCTTGTCTGGGTTGATGTGGATCCCCTTCGTTGTGACGACGAATCCAAGGAACTTGCCACTCGTCATGCCTAAGAATGACTTCGTAGGGTTCATCTTCAGTTGATGAGATCGCATGAGGTCGAACATGACTCTCAGGTCTTGAAGGTGATCGTCTTCGTCGCGGCTCTTCACGACCAGGTCATCCATGTAGCATTCGACTGTCTTTCGTAGATGTTCTTGGAAGATGGTGCTCATTGAGCGTTGATAGGCTGCGCCGGCGTTCTTGAGTCCGAAAGGCATGACTGTGTAACAGTACACCCCTATCGGAGTTCTGAATGAAGTGTGCTTCTCGTCCTCATGGTGTATTTTGATCTGATTATACTCTGAAAATCCATCCATGAAGGACATCCTCTCGAAACCACAGGTGTTGTCGATGATGACATCTGTGATGAGCAAAGAAAATTCGTCCTTGGGACATGCAGCGTTGAGGTCTCTAAAGTAGTGCAGATGTGGATCTTGCCGTTCTTCTTCAGGATCGGAATAATGTTAGCCACTCAATCGGGGTGTTGCTCCTATCTGATGAAGCTTGATTCAATCAGCTTCTTCACTTCGGTTTCGATCGCCTCCATGATTTGTGAACTTAACTGTCTCTGCTGTTGTTTGACGGGTCTGGCGCTTGAACTGATGTTGAGGCGATGTATGACGATCTGAGGATCAGGCCAGACATGTCCTCATAATTCCATGCGAAGACATCGATATATTCCCGTATGAGGGATATAAGGTCTTCCCTCTCCTGGGGAGGTAAGCTGTCGCTGATAAATATGGGTTTGGGATTTGCCTCGTCTCCCACATTTATTTGGAGTATTTTGTCCTCTATTGACGGTTCACGCTGTTCGAAGGAGCCACTCCACTAGGCACTGACGTGGCGATCCCTTCTTCATCCTAAAGCGGAATCTATTCGTCCTCTTGGACTTCAGTAGGATCGACCGTAACCATGTTAACCGTGAAGTCTTTGAACAGGGTCCCGATGATGACGTCTGAGTCCCAAGTTGAGGATGTTGACGATTGATCATCTAAGCGAGCATCGTCAGATATTCCGTTGAATTTGCAATATAATTCCGAGGAAGAGGAGTAACCTAGCCCTTTTCGAGTTTTGTCATAGTAATTGTCAGGCTTCGCTTTTGGGACATGGGCAAGTTGACGGGGCGTCTTCTGGGCTTTATCGTACTTTAAGCCTTTCTTACGGATGAAATCATAACCCATCCTTTCCATCATGCGTTTTGCGACGGGGCTATAACATGATAATTGAGGAGTAGGTTCATCTTCGTCTGACTCGTCCTATAATGTGCGTGCAGGCTGGTCTATCCTTCCTAAGATTATCTTTTGTTAAGCAATATTTCGGGCAGGTATGACAAAGACAGCTTGCGAGGACTCGATCATCTGCTTGTTCGTGACAAATGACGAGTGCACATGTAAGTGCAAAGAAAAATTAGAATACAATCCTGGGATCAGACTGCTGAACTCATCCTCAACAGATCATGCACCAGGCGACAAGTAAGCAAATGCGAGTTCTTCATTCAGGTTAAGTCCGTTCGCCTTGTCAGCGTTGGTTACATCAGACCTTCTGTTGATGCTCGTGAACAAATAGTCGATGAGGGTTATCCGCCGTAGGATGCAGGTTCGATCCTGACGACGCTGAGGAGAAGGGAGAGGATGGATGTTGGGCCGACTCCTCCGACTTTACGCCCGATTCTGAGCGCGTGAGGTGAGCTGATGACCTGCACATGCAAGAATCGCAGGAGTACGGGACTAGTTTCCCCCGTGGTACCTCCGACGGTCAAGTCAGTTGTGGAGCTTGAGTGGGGTTTGGGGCAAGGTCCTCCGGCCATTGAGATTCTCAGAGCATACTCTTTTGAGAGTTTTCTAGTTTTTTTTTTAACCAAGGTAGGTTCCTGGTTTTTATGAAGAAGTAGCCAAGCCAAAGAATCACTTACCCCTTGTGTTCCTCTTTTCTACACAGGAGGCGGCTGAGAGGTGAGCAGTAGAGGTGCTGAGTCATCCTTCTCCTTTCAGATGTCGACTAGCGACTGGAAGGGAAATCATTCAAATACAGGAGAGAAACGGCATCTCTGTATCTTGGATTTGATAGAAGAGGTAGGGCGTAGGATAGGTCGGCTGTGTGGTCGTCCTTCTCTCTCCAGGTGACGACTGTTGATTAAAGGAGAAGTCATTTGTGCACAGGGAAGCATCATGGCAAACTTCTGAGAAATGACTTGTGAGCAGAATAAGCGGCTTGGGCACGATGTTTGTCAGAACGGAGATCTTGATGGGACTAATCAATACTGTTGTCGATTGACATTTGAAGTGAACTTGGTCGGCTCTTATCCCTTTAGTCAAGACGGGTTGATCTGCGAGTCATCATTATGGTTTGGCGACCCGATAGTCAAGTGAACTTCGGGTCGGGTGTATAGTTGAGTTGTCTGCTCGAGGAGTCGTCTTAATTGCGAGGGGGCGACTGATCCCGGACTTTGAGTCGGTCATGATGACCCTTGATCGAAATATGACTTGTCTGCTCGTCTGGTCGAGAAACTTGACCTTGGCTGGGCTTATGAGCCTCTAAGTTGGTTTAGACCATAACTTTCTTGGGCTTATGCAGATATTCTCCCGACGCCTCTATCTTTGGATGGTAAATTACCATAACACCCCCGTAGCCGATTACAATGGGTTCAAAGTCATTTAAGACAAGACCCTCGTTGCATTCAGACTCACTATCGGTCTCATTACCGCTGTCGGGTTCATCGACCGGAGGTTCGTCGCTTGACTCGGGGTTTTGGTATAGCAGAGAATCGGTGAAGTAGTTTTCGACTCCTTTGAAAAGTTGTTTATCTACAACTACCGTCTTCACTTAGTCACAATCGTTCACATATTTCAAGCACTGGTGCAATGTGGATGGGACTATCCTGTTGCTATGGATCCATGACCGGCCCAACAACATGTTATATGAGGGTTCTGTGTCAATGACGTAGCGGTCACCTCAGTTTTTATGTCACCCAATTGGCACTTGAGATGAATCTTCCCAAGAGGTCGGGTTCCGGTGGCGTTGAAGCCAAAGATTGTGGTGGTCGTCGAAGACAGCCGCTTTTGAGGCACCCCTAAGTGCTTGATGAGCTTCAAGGGGACAATGCTCAGTGCAGATCCTGGGTCCACCTGGAATCTATCTACTCGAGAGGAACCGATATATCCTGTGAAATATAATGGTTGGTCGTGAGACGTGCTTTTGATGAGCATGTCTTCTGAAGTGAAAGTGATGCAGATGATCTGCTGTTTGGATTCTTGGGAGCACTGTGGACATCTCATTTCTGCCTCTTTTTTAGGAGCGGGTAAGAAATGTGTGACAAAGGCTTCTGAATTGGTCAGCGCCTCTCGCAAGGCTTCGCGGGTCATCTTGGACAATCCCAGGAGCTCATACTGGGTGATCCTGGCTGGAATATTTTTTAGCTGCGCGAGTAGGTCGAACCGGAAGGGTCGACCACTTGAACTCGGCTTGTCAGGACTTGGCTGAACTGTCGGTGACAGTCCCATTGGTAGTCTTGTCGGACTCTCTGCTGTCGGAAGGTGGTTCTTAGCAAAGTCCTTTCCTGTTCGGGTGATCAATGTGTCTGCCTCCTTGTCGGAATCGGTGAGGGTTGCTACCTACGCTTTTTTATCGTTTGGAATTGCCGAAATGACATTACAAAGCTTAGATTTTCCTTTGGACTTGTTGGAAGTCCATTGCTCGTCACCGATGAGATCGGGATGTTATCACCTGTCCTGACGGTAAAGTCTGCGGCACCAAACCTTTTCCTCGTTGATTGTGAGGGTCGTCATTGACAATCTTCAGTTCCACCTTGGGAATGGGTACAACTCCTACCGGTGTATGAACCTCGGGGAGACCCGTTCCGAATTTAAGGGTGACCATGTTTGTGGTCATCGTTTTCTACACTTTCTCCTTCTTTAGGACTCCTGTGTCATAAAGAGTTTGCAGCTTATCCTTAAGGATATAGCATTTGAAGGTGTGGTGACTGACAAATCTGTGGTACGCACAGTAGCTTGGATCATCGGTCTTGTTCACGTCTTCAGGTTTCATGGCTTCTAGCAGCTTGATCCTTTTACACTTGTGAAGAGTGTTGAAGGTAGTCACCACTTGGTCTTTCGTGAAGTCGTATTGCCTTTGCGGGCACTGCTCGAAGAGCTTAGGCTTTTGCCTCTGTGTTGGTTTAGGGGTTGGAGTGGAATCGACAGCCATGATCTTCTGCCCTGTTGACCGAGGGTTCCTAGAGGTGTTAGGTTCCGAAGCTTTGCTCTTGGGTTGAGGCTCTTCGGCTTCCAATCTTTTGATCATGTTCTCGACTTGCTCACCTTAGCGAACAAGTTCCTTTCAGGTCTGGGTTTCCATCGTGTCGATCCTGGACAGAATGTCGATTGAGAAGTTGTTGCGGCACATCTCAACCAGGGTGCTCAAGGAGACTTGGTCCCGACACTTAAGTGACCGATTCCTGAATCTCTTGACGAAATTGTTGACTGAATCCGTCTTCTTTTGTTTGTTGGCTAGCAGGGTGGCCATCGATATTCTCGTATCGTCGTCGAAGAAACGGGCCTAGAAAAGCCTCTCCACATCAGCACATGAATTAATGGAGTCTGGCTCCAACTTGCAAAACCATTCAAATTGGACCAGACTCATTGGTTTGAACTTCGTCGGATATGCGATCGTATCCCATTCGAGCGGATACGGTCTGATCACCCCCAGCTCACTCATGTTCCTCTAGAGTTTCAAGGCGTTGAGTTGACTCTGGAACTCGTCAAACCTCCTGTCTCGGGGAGTGCTACATGAATGCGAGTGTCTTCCCGAGGAATTGTTGGAATAATCCGAGTATGGTTCGCGATTATCTTCTTCCTCGGTCGTGTGAGAATGAGTGAGCTCTCGCTCTCTGTTCCTTGAGGGTCGTCGTCAGTTTCGTGAATTCTTCTTCTTCTTCTTCTCGCTGAGAAGCTGTTTCATCTGCTCTTTTAGAGAGTTGATGGTCGTCTGCTGCTCTTCAAACTTTTTGCCAATTCTTCTGAGGATTCCACCATGTGCACTTTTGCGTGTTTGTCGTAGGTTGTGCTTGAGGTTTGAGATATTGTTGCTGCTGAGCACACCTCGTCCTCATTGTCATAGATGGGCGTCAAACGGGCATAATCGATTGGGGTAGCCGCTCATGTTTGAAGGCGAGTGCGTTGGTATACACCCCCCTCCTCAACGGACGGCCATCTGAATCCCGAGGCAGATTCAGGATCTGAGGAATTCGAATACCAGAATTTACCTTTACCTGCCATGTTGATAGTGGCTATCAGGAGTTCCAAGTCACTAATGACTTGCTTCTTCTGACGATGGCGTCTTCGGCGAGGATGTCTTGGCTCAGAAGACAGTTGAGAAAGCCTCCCGAACACCGATGGCTTCGGTGTCTCGTTGCACTGGTAGTCGGCAAGTACCGTCTGGATGAGCCTCTCGTAACGGCACTGAGGGTTTGCCTCGTGAATAGTGCGTTTGCGAGTTAGATAGTCTCTGAGATCCCCCACGGGTTGGTGGTGGCAACCCTCGACGTCACAAGGACCAGATGTGCAGTCGCATGGAGGGGACTCAAGTGAGTCGACTTGGGAACACTTGGGAAAATTCCCAAGTGTTGACTTCATGTGATCTTGCCTTGACAGGCGAGGTTCAAAGTTCGGGCGAGCTTCAGCCGACTGCTGGCGAGCTCGAGCCGATTGCTCATTCAGACGACCTTGCCTTAACAGGCAAGGTCTGGAGTTTGGGCGAGCTTCAGCTGACTGCTGGCGAACTTGAGCCGACTGCTTGTTTGAGTCGTTCTAGCTTTGCCTTTTTGGGTAAGGCTGGTTCTCAGGTGATCCTGCTGGAGTTCGCCTGGATGCTGGCTTCTATTTTAGAGGTGAAGCTCGCCTGTTGTGTGGAGCTTGCCTGCTTGAAGGCGTGGCTCGCCTGATCTGGGCGACTCGACTGATTTGGACGAATCGCCTGTTATGGACAGACGACTTGAAGAGCGAAGCCCGTCTGATTTGGTGGGCTCGCTTGAGTTGTTGGTTCCGCCCAGATGGGGAACTCAGCTATTGGAGTGAGGCTCGCCTGAAATGTCAGGCTCGCCTGGAACGCTAAGTTCGCTAGTTTTAGGAACTTTGCCAATGCAGGGGAACCCTCGATCCGACAAATTTGGGAACTTCACGTTCCTGTCTAGCTCTCTTTAGGCCTGAATAGTAATTCAGGTCATCGTAGAGGCTCCGGAGGCTCCGGAGTGATTGAGTTCGACTATACCCGAGCTTGAAAAGTATCAAAGACACGAGCTTGGAGAGAGCTACGATGCAAGAGTTTTCAAAGAGCTGATGAGCCTCAAATATGAGAGTTTAGATTGAGTCTACCTCAACAATCCAAACAATGAGCTAAGAATGTTCTACCAAGCAAGTGAGCCAAAACAAGTTTCTGATTGAAGAGCATTGCCAATAGAAATACCAAGCCTAGCCAATCAACCCCTTTCACGTTGGTTGAAGGAGACTTTAAATAGACAAGGGATGACATGAGTCATCCCTTGATTTGTGGAATTTGACCACTAATGGATGAGGAGCATCATGCCCTCCCCTAACTATGAGATGTAACCACTATAAAGGTGATGAGAGCCATGCCTCATCATCACTCAGGACGTGGGAAGTGGGTAGGCCCACTCCCACAAGCATGCAGCCTGCTTGCATTGCTCAGACGATGCTGACAAAACTACGGGCGAGCTTGAGAGCTGTCTGAATGCTCAGGCGAGCTTGCAGGCGAACTTGACGAACAGACGGGGTCGGCGCTGGCGTGCCCCTCCAACGTGTGAGCTGGCGTTCGAGTTCGTGCGGGCGAACTCCCTGTAGGCGTGCCTGGCTCGTGCGGGCGAGCAAAGCATTCAGGCGAGGTTGAACTCGTACTGGCGAGCTCCATGATTTGGCGAGCTTGATTCATGTGGGCGAGTCAAGTTAACAGGCGATGCTTGAGCTCTGCGGGTGAGCTCAATAAACATGAGAGATTGAGCTCTACAGGCGAGCTCCATAAACAGGGGAGATTGAACTTTGCGTGCGAGCTCAATAATCAGGCGAGGTTGAGCTCTACGAGCGGCGAGCTCAAGTAAGGAGAGGTTGCTGAGCTCTGCGGGCGAACTCAATAGACAAGCGAGGTTGAACTCTACGGGCGAGCTCAATGAACAGGGGCAATTGAACTCTGCGGCGAGCTCAATAGACAGGCGAGGTTGAGCTCTACGGGCGAGCTCAATGAACAGGGGCGATTGAGCTCTGCGGGCGAGCTCAATAGACAGGAGAAGTTAAGCTCTACGGGCAAGCTCAATGAATATGGACGATTGAACTCTGCGGGCGAGCTCAATAGACAGGCGAGGTTGAGCTCTACGGACGAGCTCAATAAAGGAGAGGTTGAGTTCTGCGGGCAAACTTAACAATTGGGCGCGCGAGCTCAATAAACAGGCGATTGAGCTTTGCGGGTGAGCTTTGCTGGGCTTCGTTGAATGCAAACGAGCCCAAGCTATTGGCCGGCGGGCTTTGACATTTAGGCAATTTTCACTATCTACATTTTCATGGAAACTCAAAATTAATTAACACTTAATGCTAACAGTAGGTTTATCTTTCGATTCAATTTGGCAATGATATGCTTTTGTTAGTATGATTATTTGTTCAATGCCCCCTTCGTCCTTCAGTGAGAAGAATGTATATACTCTAGTCAAGGTTATCGATAGCGGATTGCATCGCGTAGCGGTTAGGTAACGCAAAGGCTATTTGCGCTTATAGCGACAAAATAGTAGCAAATAGTGCATAGGCAAATAGCGGTCAAATAGCGCATAGTCTAATAGTGTTGGTGGAGAGAGTTCCAGAGATGGTGGAGGTGATGGAGGGAGCACCGGAGATGGTGGGGTTGGTGGAGGGAGCTTCGGAGATGGTGGAGATGTTGGAGGAAGTACTGCGGCTAGGGTTTTTTCTCTTTTGTGACTGCGAATCAAAGGCGCACAGGGGGTTGGGGATAGTATTTTGATAGGGTTTTAATGATAAAACGGGTTGGGTTTGGGTATGAGTCGGGTAGAATAGAAAAGCTATTCACTGAAAAAAGAGTCGCACTTTTAACAGCTAAAACCCGCTATGTCTCGCAATCACGAGCAAATAGATGTTTTGGCTGATATTTGCTATTGCTTTCGTTGATAGTGACGCTATGCACCGCGATTTACAACAATGACTAGTTCTTTTGTAAATCTTTACAAGTCAATTCTTAACATTTTCTATTTTCTGCGAATAGTAGTCTTTGTAGCTAGATCTTCAGTTTAACAGCTTCGGTTAATAATCTTTCAGCTGTCGGAAAGTCTGATCCCAATCACAGAGCACAGGAAGCCATTGCGTCCTCTTCGAAGAACACACAGTATGCAGTGGTAGGGCATTTATCATTCCCCTTGTGTAAATGAAGAGACATGGTTAAGGCCTGGGTTTTTTTTTCATTCATCAAGATCCCATGTGGCCACCTGCAACATATACACTTTAAATGTGTTACTAAAATAGATGTAAGACGTGAGTGTAGTCATAAGATCTCGATAGTCGATCCCTGAGAGGGCCTGAGATATGTATTAACTCGGTACTTCAGACGTGTTGCTCTCGTTGATAGCGTGTAGAGAGATGGTGAGAATAATATATGTGTATATCTTGTGTAAAGATGTAATTTTCAAATGATTCTGTCTGATCAAACATGCTGTAGTTCGTTTATGAACAGATGAGCCCGAGAAAATTCCCCTTTGGGCATTATGAAAGATGTATACGGTATATAACGGTAAAGCTTAGCAGAACACCGTCCGCTGCCACTAACCCTCTGTCATATAGGCTACGTAGCAGAGCAATCTCATTCGATCGATTGGAGAAACATAAGAATATAACATGGCTTTGCGCTTATTATTCAAACCTTTGGTACTACAAAAAAAAGGTGTTGTTTTGTATTTTAGGGTTCTTTTCCATAAATTATCTTCTTGCTATTCCTTAACCGCCTCATGCTGCAAGATCAATTGATGGAAGAATAAATAATTTTTATATCATGAAAATATAAAACAGGCCAAAAAGAGGTTGGTTTTGAAAAACTGGATGTTCGAAACATAAAGGACTATTAGTCCTGGTTATTTAGTGGCTATTAATTGGAGAGTAAATCACACCTAAAATCTACAAGACTAGTGATTTTGCTGTAGATTACAGAAGACAAATAACGGTAAAAACGTAGCCATTTAATATAGGGAAAACACTAGAGGCACACATTGTGCCACACCTTGGGGCACACCTCCCTCTCTCAGCTACAGTGCATGGGGCTTACTTGAGATTTTTAAATAAATCTCAAGTGGGTCCCATACACTGTAGCTGAGAGAGGGGTGTGCCCCAAGGTGTGGCATAAGGTGTGCCTCTAGTGCCACCCTTAATATAGTTCACTGAATCTGGTAGAGCTACGTGAATAAGAAAAGGATGTGCTTATTGACTTCTTGGAACAAGGATTCAGCACCCAAATCTCACCAAATAACATGGTTAAATCTCAAAAGAAGATTGAGTAATACCAACAACAAAGAGGAAGAACAAAGAAAATCAATACCTGAGAATTTTAACCATAGATCCAAATAGGCACAGAAGAAAATCTCTGAAAATTGGAGACTTTCACATTTCTGACAATTAAAAAGCTAAGGAATCTAAGCACAATCTTTCTGTCAGGAATCCAAACTTTTCTTCCACTGTGGGCATCCTCCAACTTTGCTCTACCCTTCTGAAGTCAACTACAAGCCTCCCACACTCAAATCCTTACACAAGAAATTCTGAACTCAGAACAGAAAAGATGAAAACTTTACTACCAAATCCCAATCTTTCATCAAACCCATCTCTCCAAATAGCCATGAGACTCGAAAGAACCCATCTTCAACTGCATGCAGCCACCATCGAAGAAAAGGAGGGGAGAGGGGTGTTTTGGGAAGAAACCAGGAACGCTTAGAGAGGAGAAGGGTTGGCAGAAAACCCATGGACAGAATCCTCCTTGGGTCAGAAAGTGCCCATAAAGAGCCTCTAATCGATGTAGAGTTGTAGACTTTGAGGGATGATTACTAAACAAAATCTACGGGACTACTAGTCCCGTAGATACTCGTCAATTAATGATCACTAAACATACAGGACTAATAGTCACGTATGTTTAGAATGGGCAGTTTTTCAAAACCAATCTCTTTTTGGCCAACGATGTTGTTTTTGCTAAATAATTAGCAAAACGATTTGTTTTGCTAATTATTTAGCAAAAAAGTTCTGTTTAAAAAAAATCATTGCAGAATACATTGTTTCTCATCTGCTTAAGAAATGACAGGAGTTGACCATTCACAAACTACTCACCAATTGCTGCGAAAAGAAAATCACTAAAACTTGCTTTGACAAAAGGATTAAAAAAGGCATTGAACATTACAGAGGTTCCAAGTTTTCTAAATTTTTGGACGTTAACCGTATGGCATTTCAAAACCACCCATTTTTTGGGCGTTGGCATGTTCTTTCAGAGAACAGAAGTTATAGATGAATGGAATGAGGAATGTATTAGAAAACCTCAAGACATTAATCCAATAAAAAAAAGCAACAAATAGTATTGCAGCTCTTTCACAAAAGTGGGAAGACATATCCAAGAACCCTCTATAGAAAATCACAGAAGGAGAAAAGAACACAAATTTTAAAGTTGGCGGTACAGGCATCTTAAACACAAGTTTTGAAGTCGGCAATTGTACTGATACAATATTCTAGTTGCATTAATACAATAAAAAAAAGACCTGACGCTATGATCAGGTCATCACCCAATAAAGAGAAGCTTTTCAAGTACATGAGACAAAACTGTATGTTAAGATGTTTCAAATGTTCATTCTAAAGTTACTTGGTCGAATGTTGCACAAATTCCAGTGATGCTTGATTGGTGACGTAACCAGCAAACGGTTGTTCAGAATGATATTTAATCTGATAATGTAGCACAAAGCAACTAGAAATACAAAACAGGACTGCCTTGGTGATGCGACTGTCAACTTGCTTTGACTAGCTCTGAGATCTTAAGATCTTGCCTCTCCTGCACAAGGTTAAGAAATGAAAACACAGCATTAGTTTCTTCGCTCAATCTGTATGAAAGAATAGGATCCATACGAAGGGAATGCACACTACAGCAGCCAAATAATGGGAACAGACAAGACAATCCAGATTGGATATTGAGTTATGCAAGACATTCTTTTGCATTATTATCATGTTAAAATGATGACTTTTGCCTTTCTTATAACTGTACTGTGAAGTGGGTATTGAAATCATATTCTCACTATTAAACCAATTTGATGCAGCGGCATCCTATTCAAGAATCGAGGCAGATGGCTTTCGATGTGTTAGTCTTGTTCACAAGAATTGCAAGCAAGCCAAGCCATGTCTTTAGTCGGACAGACCATCAAATAATAATGTGTTCAGGTCTGGTCTAGAAATATAAGGACGGTGTAAAGTCCAAACAAACCAACCCACTTAACCATCAGGCCTGATGCAAACTATTAGTTTTTAAACCGTCTTTGAAAACCTTAATAGTAGCTTAAACATGAGGCCACACATGCAACCTTTATATGTATTCTCTGAAAAGTCACTTTCTTATATGCAACAAGAACATCGAAGGGGCTAATGCAGTAACATGGCAAAAGATTTGGAAGATGTGGATTTAGACTAATATTAGGGGTGGCAAACGGGTCAGGTCGGGTCATAGTTAACCCGACCCGTATAAGTGTGACCCGACCCGACCCATTTAATAAACGGGTCAATGCGATCCGACCTGTTTATTAAACGGGTTACCCGACCCGACCCATATAACCCGAATGACCCATTTATCAAAACTCTTTTCAACAAAGCCCAGGCCTTTGTGAAGTTCAATCCTTTCATTTCAATCTCTTTTGCGGCATCAGCGTGGATAGTCTTGGCATTGAGTCGCACTGCGAGCACCTCTCCAACAGGGGGCAGTAGCCTTGGCATTGCACGCCCGCCTGCACTGGTCCCGCTACAAATTTGTGAAGGCTAGCTTGCAATCACATAGAATGTATACAAACACTAACAAATTTCTGCATTCGTTCCATATCAATCAACAGAAGATAAAACAGTCAACAATAACCTGTAAATAGAACAAACAGTAACTATCAAGTAGCAGGCCTACAGCTTTTTCATATATTCACAAATTGGTAGGGCTGGAAAATCAACAGAGAGATACTTTAAAAAATATGAAGTGCAACTGATCTTGATTCTAATGTCCATCAAAACTGGACCTAAATCCACCAGTAACCGAGATTTTGCAAAACAACCACCAGGCCTCCAAATTTCGGCGAATTAGATCTGCCATTCTCGAAATCATCTAAGCTACCCTATTTCATCAAGAATCAAGAATTTAGAGAACATTACCCGTCCCCATGAACGGCACGAAATACTCAGCAGTAATTGAGACCCTCATCTCGGCAAACACATCGACGACCGCCATCCTCGAGGGCTCCTCGTTGTCGCAGAGGACGCCGTCCATGTCAAAGAGAACAACTGAGACCTTTCCCCATTCCATTCCCTTTTCTTGATTTGATCCCCTCGCTTCCTCTACTTGCTCCTGCTGTCGTGAGGAAGCTCGGCCAGCGGCAAATCGACGTCGACTAGAAAAGACTAGGGTTAGGATTAGGGTTTTCGTTTGAGAGCGTCAAAGGAGGAAGGAGATCGGAGGGAACTTGGAGCCTGGAGGAATGGTGAGGGAAGTTCGGGTCAGTTAAACGGGTCAGTTATTGGGTTACTCGGGTCAGTTCAGGTCAACCCTAATTTACCCATCTAATAAATGGGTCAGTTCGGGTTGACCCATTTATGACCCGACCCATATAATTCGACCAACACCCATTATAAACGGGTCGGGTTGATGGGTCGGGTTATAATTTGTCACTCCTAGATTTAGTCAAGTACATCAAGGCTTTTATAAGCAGATACTTCCAATCACGTGTCAGTGAATGGCTCTGTAACATTGGATCTGTCAAATAGGTTAGGCATGGGCATGACCCACTGTTTTAAAAAACCTCCGCCTAGTCCGCTTAGGCGTACGCATAGGCCTAGACGGTACCTAGGCCGCCTAACTAGCGCCTAGTGCCTAGGCGGTATTTAGGCTGCCCACCTAGATTTTACGAGTTTAGGGAAGCATTGTCTGCTTACGTGGATTGCACCCTGTAGGCCTTGATTGTGATTTTATGTGTCGTAGCCTACACGTCCTCCAAACTCCATTAACCTCCAAATATGAACACCTCCACTACCTCCTTCGACCTTCAGCAAAACCCTATCGACCACCACTTAAATGAAGAAAGAAAAAAAACGTCTAGAAACCGCTTAGGCACCCGCCTAGGAGACTAAGCGCTGGGCGCCAAGTTCGACGCCTAGAAGAGCCCAGCGTTTAATGTAACATTGGCATGACCTGTGTATATAATTGGGCTGATTTTTTAGATGGATAACAGGGCTATCGATATTATGTGAAATGATTAGGAATTGGGCTGATTTTTTAGATGGATAACAGGGCTATCGATATTATGTGAAATGAATCTTAGGGGTGGCAAACGGGTTGGGTCGGGTCAGGTCATAGTTGACCCGACCCGTTTAAGTGTGACCCGACCCGACCCGTTTAATAAATTGATCAATGTGATCCGACCCGTTTATTAAACGGGTTACCCGACCCGAACCATATAACCCGAATGACCCGTTTATCAAAGCTCACTTCAATGTCATGAATACTATATTCAACCATCATCTGATAAACTAAAAGACATTCAAATGGTTTGAATCAGAAGACCACAGCCTCCTTTTTAAGTACCTGACAGTTCACACACCAAATGAAGAATAATGTGATTACGACGCCTCAAAATGCAGCAAGATGATAACCTAGCTAATAAATAACGCGAGATTACAATCCATCTCTCACAACCTTAATCTTACCTTCATATATCTATTTTCTTTTTTCTGGGTACGGAAATAATCGACCTCTTTAGTGCTTAAGTATTCAATTTGTAGATTTCTGGTAATATGTATTCTCCTTATAAATGAGACTCCACGAAAGAACAATTTTCAATCCTATATTTGATTATTATCTTTAGAAATTTGGCTGTATGTTGTGGGTTCGTCTCCGATCGTGAATTAGATTCGGGTCGGGTACGATTAGACACCCAACCCAATTCACCCATAGACCTGTCCGAAATTTGAAAGATCATCGTCCAGACCCAAACCCAAAATTCAAAGAACCAAATCTAATAACTTTCATCACGATTCCGCCACCTCCCTCTCTCCTTTCTGTTTCGTATCTCATCCTGAAATCCTTCCTCCAATTCTAAACTCAAAGGCAATTATTTCTAAACCTCACAATTAGATCCATTTTAGGTTTTAGGGTTTCGATTTGGAGCCAAGATGGAGACTTGCCGACGGATCTCGGCGAGCCTAAGGCCGTGCTCCGGCCGGCAAATCACAGCGAGAAAGCGGCTGAGGGTTTTTGAAAGAGTCAAGGTTTTGTGAGAATCACTATTCATCTTCATATTTGGAGTCTGGACCGTAACCCATTTAGAATTAAACAGGTAAGTTATTGGGTTACACGGGTTAGTTCGGGTCAACCCTAATTTACCCATCTAATAAACGAGTTCGGGTTGACCCGTTTATGACCCGACCCATATAACTCGACCCACACACCCAATATAAACGGGTCGGGTCGGGTTGATGGGTCGGGTCATAATTTGCCACCCCTAGTGAAATGGAGGTACTAACACTGAATACAGAGAACTATGCATATTGGTAATAAAATAAAAAAAATGGAAGAAAAAATTCACAGCCTTAGAACTAACTTATTCTACAACTAGTGACAAGTTATTGATGAAAATAACTGAAAAGAAAACTGAATGCATTTATATGAAAAGTGCAGAAAACTGGAAGGGATAAATAATACTTGCCAGCTCAAGACAGTTAATTTTGAAATCTTCCAGATTCACACCATCCAACCAATACATCTTTTCTTGCACACTGCAGTTATATAGATAATTCAATATGTCAGAGAACAGATTTTAGGCTTACCATCTCCTGTTTCCTTTTTCTTCCAAAAAAATATGTTTTTTCGATATTAGCCCCTTAGAATCATCACCATTTTAGTTCCCCAAATTGCATTAGTATGTCGATACTAGTCCCTTTGTACTATTTTTGTTCAAACCCTCAACCATGATTAGGTTAAGACTAACCATGGCTAGCGAATTACCAAAATACCCACCCCTATGCAATGCCTCAATTAAACTTCCCTCCCTTCTAACCCGCATTCCCGCTCACATTAAGATGAATACATTACTTATCTCAGGTCCTTTACGGTCTAGTCCCCTTTCAACATTACTTATCCAAAAGCGCCCAGTTCCACCCCACAGACATCCTGAGATGCAAGCCATTAGAGTAACGATTGAGGAGGGAAATTAGGGGCTTGTGAGTTTATATACCTGGATTTTGCAGTCGAAGCTGGAGACATGAGAAGTGAACAGTCTCTGGAGAACCCCCTGGCAACAGCTTCCTCGGTCGAGGGAGAAGCCCTTTTCTTGTTCGGCTTCATTAGGATCTCCTCCCCCTTAATCATTTCTCCTCGATCTGCTAGTTCTTACTCCGCATTGCATGTGAATTAACAACATAGTAGTAGGAGGAGGAGCACAATCAAGAAAAGAAGCAGTAAAGGAGTTCTTGTCATCTCTTGAATTGGATTGGTTTCTTCTTCTGATAATGCTCCACCGTTATTTGCTTCGTTGAACTGGGGAAATTGTGATATGGGATTTTTTATTTGGTTCATGGTTAAGAGAGAAAGAAAGAGGTTAGGAAGGAGATAGACGATGTGGATTGAGAGCTTGGAGTATTTTGGCCATTAGTAAGAAGAGCATCAGGTTTTCTCAGTGTAAATGGACCATTGGAGAAGAAAGTGGCGAAACGGGTTTAAACCGGGTTTGGGTTTAAATATCTTATTGAGTTTAAATTTATGGGTAGGTGGGTCTGGCGGATATAATTGTTCTTTTTAGTAAGAAGTTAAAACTTAACAGAATATTCTCAATCATTTATAACTCACCTAACCACAGGGACTAATATCAACATACTAATGCAATTTGGAGACTAATATCAAAATATGAGGATTTGGGGGAGTAATATCAAAATAGTGATGATTTCTGGGACTAACATTGAGAAAATCCAAAAAAAATTATGCAGAAAGAAGAATACCTTACTAAAACCAAGCCAGTTAGAATCTCCTCTGAACGCAAATCTTTTTTTGTTGTCCCTCCATTGCCCACAGGAAATCTACAAAAACGGCTGCTGCTTAATACAAGCTAAATGACATCCTTAACAACTTCTCAGTTAATAACAGAAAAGAATTCTACATTGTGCTTTAGTCTTACCTAAGAAAGGATGCACAGATAGTAACAGTACGTCCATGATTATAGTTGCTTATCCAACTCTAAGGTTGTTTTTCTTATTTATACAGTCATTTACCAAGCCGACAATAGCTACAGTGTGAACGGCATCTTTCAGTTAATTCCCACCTCTACCTAAATGATAACATATTGATTATGGGCAAATTACAGTAATAATACCCTTCCAGACGTAGACCTCGTCACAAGACAAACTGGCCCGCACACTCTTACGCTACCATATAACAAAATTGCAAACTGAACTAGACAAGATTTGTTTCTAATTAGATGCACATGGAAGTGCTTTTATGAACATAAATAGAATAAAACTAAATTCAATGTGCCATGTTAGCGTCGAACAAGGCAATCTCAATATACAACTAATTCCCCATAAAATGGATAATCATTAATATCTACAAGAGAAAATATTTAAGGATACAGTTTGTACAAAAAATAAAAATGAAGAAAACCCATTGAAGTTTTTTTTCATTCAGGATGGTAGTTTCAGTTCCTTGGACTTTCAGAAAACTGTAACTAAATTATTTGTTTCATGGGCATCCTTCATTATGTGTTTTAAGCAGTTGACTTCAATTACCTCAATGGAAATATTCTACAGAGTTAACATTATATCTATTTTCTTCTTTGAATGCTAGCGCAATTGGAATCTTCTCCCTTTATTTATTTGTTTATTATTATTTTTTTGGTGTTTTACATGCCTGTTGTTTATGCCTTCTCTTTTGTTAGTGTTGGGGCCCTTGGGGGCGTGTTTTGGTTTATTTTACCCTTTTCTTTGGGTGGATGGATTGGGGTGAGGGTTTTTTTTTTTTTTTTTTTTTTTGGGGGGGGGGGGAACCTTAAAAAATCAACCTCTTTGTTCTTGAAGGTAATTACCTCATAGTCAGCACCTTGAACATATATATAGCCATCATCTAGTGACGAAAAAGAGAGACCAGTTATCTACAATGACAAGAAACTCACAATTAATTGTCCGGATCAGTGTAGTCAGTTGAAGTGGAATGCCCAAAGAATGCCCAGACATAATCATGTCTCGAATAGGAAAAGGAAAAAAAATACAAAGTGCCCATCATCTATAACTCAAACTGAACAGGAAAAATGACGAAACAAACCAAACCTCATATTTTGAACAATTCACCCATCTTGACAAGGCTGACCACCTGAACTCAGCAAGTGAAATAACACATCATTGATTCATCAAACAATAAGGCAAAATCTTGACACAAATTAATATACAATATTTCTTAGCTCCTTATAATAAACTATTATACAACTGAATTCAATATTGGGCACTGGACATAAATCTACAGTCGAAGTACCACTTGCCTGCGAGGATCATAAATGGTCACAGTTCGATCAGATCCACTAGCTGCAATAGGTCCAGATGGGGAACTACAAACAGCATATATGAGATCTCCAATGGCACCACAAACACGTTGCACACAACCATTGTTCGAGTTTGTTCTCAAGTCCCATACACTTAGCTAAAGTTGAACAAAAGGTGAGAATTATTATAAAATATTCTAGGAAATTTAACCACATCAATAGAAGCTTAACCTGAGAGCCTTCAGCAACAATAAGAATAGAGCTTGTATCAGCAGCTAGTGAACTTTGTAGAAAACTAAATGAAGCTGGATACCACAATCTGTAGCATAATTATTAGATAGCCGCATGAGAAAATATCAGAATCATATTTCAATTGCATTTTATCATAAAATTCAAGGCTCATGTTCATCAAATTAAAGATTTACAATCCTTTGTACAACACATCAAATGTCAGAGTCAAATTGTGAAATGGCACCAGTGCATCGTTGCAATAAGTATTGTAACTGACAAGGAAAATAAGATAATATTACATCCGAAACCTCAATTCAGATCGGGAGATAAGAAATGTCTTTGGAGAAAGGTCCAGAATGTGATGAAAGCAGGCTAGTAAAGGGTACTAAGGGAGGGATTTCGGTCCTAGAGACTACTAACTAGCTTTACATAGGCAAATGTTTCTCAAAAAATTACTAATGGTGAAAATGCTGCCAATTACAAAAAAATAATAAATACTTTATGTACTTTCGGTTGGAATAACTAGATCAAGGAGATTCGACATTAGTGCAAGATTTCATCAGTGATTTGAGGATGCAATTTATTGTACACTAGTTCCTATGTTTTAACAGGACACAATCCAATCCATTTCGAGGTCATACACAAGATCTGATAATTTTAATTCAAAGTACCAATCTTAATAATAATAAGATATTTGTCTTTTTTTATAACTATCTACATGGTAAACACAGTAGTACAGGTTCACAAGCAGAAGCAATATCAGATTTATTGCACCCCCCCCCCCCACCCCACCCCAACCAAAAAAAAACTTAAAGGATACAATAATTTTTCACACCCTTTAATTTAACAGAAACATTTCCCTTAAATCCCTGATGTCAAAATACCTGCCAAATATTTGTATATTCCTTTTATAAGATGGCCTACAGACTTATATTTTATATCACGTCAAAAGACCATGGGTAGGGCTGAAAACAGACAAATTTGAAGTAAAAAGTGCTTTAGGTGTGTTTTTTTAACTAATGTGTTCTTATGATGGGGACAATCTTCCATGTAGTCTTAAAAAAATTCCTCATCTCAACAATTGTACTGAAATCCAACAGTTAACTGCAGTTGTTATAGGTAAAAACTAGTTGCCCTTTTATACAAAAAAGACCTTAAAGAATAACAACAAAATTATTGCAACTTTCGCCTAGAGAACACGTAACACTTCATCAGTGCATCTCTTTAAGCAAATAAAGGTAGACATGTCCATAAGTGTCCAAGTTATTGACATGGATGACCAGGCATGTCATATCAAACAAGATAGACATGCCGATTTTCAGTAGGGTGAAAAATTCACCATCTCATAGAGTAAAAAATCAACAGGTATTATGAAGCAAAAAAGGAAGAGAAAATGTGAAGCAACTGAGAGAAGTGAGGCATAGTTCAAGAGCTAAAATTCAACCCAGCGTAGAAAATTGATATACTTACGTGCGTAAACTTCGGAGATGAATATCTTGATCATAGACATTAATACTTTTGCTGAAACTATGTGCAACTGCTGCCTGGGAAAAATGTAAATTTTAGAACTAAGAGGCAAGTATAACTGGAAGCAACCTAATGAAAAGCCTATACAATTTTCAGCAGAAAAATATAACTGGAAGGTAGGACAAAACATCAAAATAACACATGTTCCTTGATGATATACATATACAACAACTAAATATGACATTATGCATAACAGATAAATTTGGCATGATACATGTCATGCTTGTCACTGATGATGTTTCCAAGCTAAGTAATAAATATACCGATCTTCCTCCCTAATCTGATATTATAGTACTGGTATAGACAAAAGTTTCGTTATGGCCCAATTCCGAACGATAGTAAATACCGAGACTTTGCAATATTTGATTGATCACAATTCTGTATATTCCATTTACTATAAAGGTTCCCAGGGAATTCATTAGAGGAATGTTTCCAATAAAAACGGTTAGTTGTTGCATAAATTCATATTTGACAAAACAAACAGGCTCTTCCAAATAATAAAAAAGTTAATTAATTTTCCACTATAATTCAACATAAATATTGTAATGAATCTATCCTTGCTCTTTTCGAACCCATGGCACACTGGGATTACAGATGATTAAACGTACATCACAAAGTTGTAAATAGAAACTATGTCATTTTGATTCATCATACTATAATTGCCAGTCAGTGCAATGGTGTTTCGGTTAACACTGAAAGTGCTGATAGTTGTTTTAAGAAATTCAAAATCAATTAACAGAAAATTATTTCTTTAGTTTCTAACTCGTCTGTAAAAAAATTTAGGTGACAACATATGGAGGTGTTTACATGCATTGCATGCCCATGTGGAACAGATACAATATAGCTATGATTCTAAACAGTAAGCATTAAAAGTCAAACAAAACTGCACAGTGCAATCACATCATTATTGAACAAGCGAAGAGTTTACCGTAGACCAACACACTGGGCTGAAGCAGATTCCAGCCCAACTGCTCTCCCATATACCACAATGCCGAGGTGGTACTGAATACGAGAGCCTGTCAAAATCTGAAAAAGGTTATGTGTGGCGTGTCAATGAAACATTGTACTATAATCTATTAATCTAAAGCGTAGTAGTTATACATGTAGCAGGTTGGCCCGAAAGATTACATATAAAACCACAAAGCATCGTATACCAATATATCAGATTCTAGTAGTCCATCATCTTGTAAGCTTAGGTAAATCTCTGATATGCTCCTAAAAGGGGTATAATTACAAAACAAGACTTCTGCACATTAAGCCACAGTTGCCCCGAAAAAAAAAAGCAGTAGAAAGTATAAGCTACTGCAAGACAGAAGTTAGTTTACATTATTATAAAAAAAAGGAAGAAATGAGAATTGGGAGAAATGCTACGTTATTCACCTAATAGATTTGCTTATGTTCAGACCTTAGCAATAATATCAAATTGACCAATGAATGCACAAATTTATGCATTTTCGAGGAGCTGAGTCAACATGTAGAAGCCTTTGTTTTGGTTCAGGCTTATGCACTTATGCTATATGGGGTTCAACAACATGACTCTTTGCCCCGATCTTTTATACTCTTATACCCCTTAACATGTGTCCCATCCCATATGTCCTAAACTTTTAATTACAAAATAAGAATTTAATAGGAATACGTGAATCAAAACCTAATATGATCTTATATAAAGGTTATATCAAATTCAACATGGGTCATTCCACTTGCATTTTATACACATCAAGAAACTTTTTCTAAGCATTATTGCATAGTAGTTTTTGAACTTTTTTCTAAGCATTGAAGCATAGTAGAGTTTTGATGGAAAAAGCTTAAATGATTATAACTATTTATGTGCACACAACAAATTATTTTATCTGAACACAAGAATTATTGAGAAACACAAGGTAATTTGTTTTGTCATGAAACACAAGAAATATATATTAGTTTTCCATGTCTGGAGAAGAATTCACAGTTTATAACCAAACCAATTGACTAGTTGAATTTGATTCAATTTGCAGCTAGTTCTGTTAGATGAAAAAGAAAATTTATTTCAGAATGTGTATCTTAAGACTCCATCAAATTTGATTTAGGAATTTATTCTATGATGAATTACTTTCTCCATTTCCTATTTCATTCCAAATCAATTATTAAGTCTTTATAATCTTGTACTACGCTGATGAACTGCCAGATATACATTTCAGTAATCAATTCTAAATCTGGAACCAATGCTTGATCTTCAGCCTCAATATATCTGTAGAAATTAAGAATCAAGTAATACCAAGAGGCTTCTAGTTCATGTATAATCAATAACCTAACATGAAAGATGTTCTTAATTACCCTAACATGCAAAATTACTTTAGCATGCAACAAAAGAAGCATAATGAACAAGATGTGCTAAGGAACAACGAATATGGAAATGAGCCTACAACATAATGTCTTTCCACAATAAAAGAAAGATGAGGTCATGGCAAGATAGCATACCAATCAATGTCAAGTGAAAAAATCAAGAAATAAATAGAAATAGCACCTGAACCAATGGTATCCAATCGGGAAACAATCAGATGACCATAAGAATCCACAGAACCCATGACTAAGCAATCATCACCTGCACATGAAACAAATACAAAGAAGAATTAGCAAAAAGACCATAACAAGATAATGACTGACGGAGGACTGAAATGGAAGAAGAAAACAAGAATGTCCGGAGACTGCATGATGCACTTCCTCGGCTCAGTCCCAAAAGTTGTTTTAGCAAAAAATTTCGGTGGGATAAGAGGTATTGAGCTCAATATATTTGTTGATTTTTCTTTATCTATCCTTGACAGCTGAAGAGAAATGGAAAATCAAGAAAAGAGTACAACAGGAGATTATACAGCGATGAGTATGGGGAACAGAGACAAATTTATGTTTGGAGGGGTTTTTTTGGCAGGTAGAGGACTGTGGGGCATGGTTAAGCAAGTTTAGCAATTAGCAGTTACTATCTCAAGAAACAGGACCTGTAACGAATAAGGATGTTGCTCGGAATAAGGATACTGTTGGAAGCTACTTTTTCCTTTGTATCCTTTGATTGTTTTGCATTTACGAAGAACAACGCGAGTTGTAAAAAATTCATTTTCATATCTAGAAACCTAAGCTACAAAGACGATTGCATGAGCAAATTAAATTGACGTGAAGTAGAAAAGTGAGTTGAACTGCAGTAAGATTATACTATCTTAATACTTTGCTTTAGATGTACACAGGCCAATTTACAAGACCATAAGATCCGTACATCACAAGAACTACATCATTTCAAATAGTAAAAATATAATTGTATCCTGATTCAGCATATAACCCTATAAAAAACCAACTGTGTAATACAGATCTGAATCATGAGGGACAAGATCCTGAAGGTGATGCTCATGAGTATTGGAGAACAAATAATTTATGTTAACAAAACTTATTCTGTTTAAATATTATCATCTTTATCCATGGATATCATATTCGTCAGTTTGCTAGAACTTTTGTCTAATTTGTGGCTCCTTTCTCTCAAAGATAAGCATATCAATCCAACAAGGAATAAGAAATCAAGTTAATGAAAGAAAACAGTGACATTTGATGCATTATCCTTTAAGTAGTGATATAGGTATACAGACGACAATAAAATTTCACTTGGTAAACTGTGGAGTATAAACTGAGATTGTTGATGACAAATGGTAGCATTCCCCACTGAAAGTACCATTAGAAACCCATCAAAAAAGGAGGCCATAAACACTTAAGTTTATAACGAACAAAGCAGAAACTAAAAGGATGTTGATAGAGATCACTGGACATATGCCATCCAAAATACATGGAGTGGACGACGAAATGAATCATTACCATCTTTCTCTGCAAGTGCTATACTCTGGATCTCTGAACGATGCGGACAGCGATCAACCAAAGACGAATTTACAACCTTCACTTAGGCAGTAAAAAGAAAGAAGTAAAAAAATCAGAAACGAACCACAAAACTTAGAGATGCCTGCTTTAATCATAAGTAGGAAAAAATTTCTTTTCACAGAAGTAACAAAAGCAGGGACATACAGAAGAAATGAAGATGACAAACAGACCTGTGCCTGAACAGGAATTAGGAGGCTCTCTTTTCCCTTGACAACGGTAGATTCTTCTGAGGATATCTGCTAAAAATGGCATGATTTATAAAATCTACGGACCAATTTAATCACCACAGAATAATAACAATGTGTTATTATCTATTTACTATGCATTAGTTCTCTTACTAAAACAGGCCATTTAACTTGTTGGTAGAAAATAGATGATAGTAGTTAACATTGTTTTTGAAGTATCATGCTGTTTCTTCCAAAGACTTATCATCCGTGGAGCATAACTTAAAAGTCAACTCATTTCATGTATGCCTCTTGACTCTTTAAGATGTGTAGTTTAAGATCATAAAAATCTTTAGCAGGTCCCTAATTTCCGGCTAAGCTAGCATATGGTCAAAAGAGAGGAGATATAATTAACAATTGACACAGCTAATTGCTAGATACATTAGTGCAATTAAGCTAAGTTTAAACACACAAACTTTTGGACTAAGAAGTGTAATACTAGTGTCCTGCACCAAAGTAAATCTAAAAACTAGAGTACAACTGTTCTCCTATTTATCTATGACAACAGATGCATTTAAACTGTAGTTCAATAAGCTCAGATTTGTATATATACCCAGAAACACTAAAAAATTAAATAGCCACCAAAACAATTAAGAATGGCTAAATTACCAAATTGGTATTTTTATAACCCCCTTAACCAGTTGGTATAAAAGTTTCTCCAAAGAGTTCTAGGTATTAAAAGTCCACTCATTCTGCAATTAGTCATTTTTCTTTATCACTGGTGAAGATTTGGAGAAAAGTTTTACATTTTTTTAAATTGCTGAGGTAGCACGAACATGTTGACATGACAAAAGTCATTGGGCCTCTTAAATTGGGTATGAGATTCAAATTTTAGGGCAAATAATAGGAATCGGTTTCAATTTAGGTTTTCTGAAAGGGAGGATGACAAGGGAAAACCGCAAACTGCTCAGGCGCAATCAGCCTGATCAATTAGATATCAGAAATTGCATTTGAAGCAAGAAAATAATGTCATCTTCAAGTTCCCAAGGTTAGATTTTCACAAATTTCCCGAATTTCAAAAGAAAAACCAAAATTAATGTCACATAAACCCTAACTTGTCAATTTCAAACACATTTACAGCAGAAAACTATGTTTTCATTCAATTAAATACTGACAACCATCATACTAACATCTCCAAAACCACATGTGAAGTAAAAAAATCTACAATTTGATATGTGCCACGTCATCTAAACCCAGTCACGTCAATTAAACAAAGCTAAATCAGCATTCTAATCCAAAAATCAAGTCACATGAGGTCACATAAAATTTTCCTGCCAAGTTTTTGTAAAAAAATCTACAATTTGATATGTGCCACGTCATCTAAACCCAGTCACGTCAATTAAACAATGCTAAATTACCATTCTAATAATCCAAAAAATCAAGTCACATGAGGTCACATAAAATTTTCCTGCCAAGTTTTTCCCCAGTGGCGAGAAAATGTTTAATTGCACATTTGGCGTACTATTAATGCAAGAAAGTCACGTTCAATGCCAAAATGCAAAAAAGTGGCCGACGAAACATTTAATACCAAACTGGTTAAGGAGGGTTGCAAAAAAGACAGAAATTTGGTAATTTAACGAATTAAGAATACTCCCTCTGTTAAGAAAAATGCATATATTATTCATCCTTTTCCAATAAAAGGAGATGCACATGTTTTCAAGGTTCCGAACAACTGCCGTACATGGACACTCATGTGTATAGGTGAGTATCATGTACAGTGTGCATCGCCACCTTCGCCATCACAGCCTATTCCTTTTGGTCCTCTTCTTCCATAATTCATTGTAAATCCATTTCTTTCTACAACTACCCTAATTAGTCTCAAATTTCGTCTCCGAATAACGAAAAGAATTCAAGCCAGTATTTATGAGATTCTACTACCATCAAACTGATTCGCTCTCAGATACTCTACTAAATAACTACGTTTACTCCAATTCTCTCAATGTAAAGTAAAAAATTATATTCAAATCAACACCCAAGAAAATCCAACAGAAGAAATGGGCGATGAGATGGGTAAGTACCTCGATCTTGTACACGTGGCATCCTGAAGCGACGAAGGCAGAGCAGGTGGAGGCGACATCATCGACCTAGATACAGAACCGAAGAGAGATTAGAAGTAGATTGTAAATTTAGGGTTAGGGTTTTGTTTAAGGGTTTAAGAGAGGTTACGTGGACGGCGAGGCGAGTGGATTGGAGATGACCAGGCGAGGGATTGGGGAGAAGAGATGAAGGGATTCTCGCCTTTCTCAAGCTCTTCGCCTCCAACATTTTTTTTCCCACTTATTAATCTGAAGGAGAAAAACCCAAGCCGGAATTTAATTTATTCTGCGAGAAACAAAAAAAATGCAAAGAGAGAGAGAGTGAGAGAAGAGAGATATTTATTTAAGCCAACAGCTTCGGTGCTCCGAAAATAATTTTGGGAGTGCCTATGTCACAAATTGTAATTAATCTCCGTAATTGTATATATCAACGTCATATTATTGTCGAGAGTCTCTTATCTAGAGCTTATGACAATAATAATCTCGGCATGAGACTTTTCCGGGTTTTGGTGTCTTGATGCCTATAAATTTGAGGGTTGAGCTATGTTCATATATAGTAATATTACTAAGAATTGTGAATTTAAATTTACCTTCACTTTCTCGGTTAAATATGTCTTCTGCAGATGTGAAGGTCGGTAGGGCTACTGAAGTCGCTATTATAGTTATTTGTTGATTGAAAGCTCCGATATCCCTTTTAGCCCTTCTTTTAATATTTTGATGTCATCCAACCTCTTCTTTTGGAAAGAGTAAGGGATACTGCAGCGAATCATAAAAGCCAAAATAGTGTTTCACTTGATGTCTTCCTCCTAAGTGTGCATGGGCAACTATCTCTCTCTCAAATGGTGCATTGTCATTATTTTCTTCAACCCAGATTGCAGCCACCTGATCTGCTGTTGGTGAGTTGTAAACACGTTGATCTAGTAGAACATTACTATTTATTAGTATCTTAAATTCTTCAAAAGATTGATAATCATTCAATTTGCGAAGGAACTTTGCATATGGGTTTCCTTGCAATATATCCATCAAGCTCTTAGTTATGATTTCACTCATATTTGCATTATCTAATATTCCCAATCGATTTTGCAACTCATTCTCTGTATCGTAGAAGTAAAGCTAAAAGTATGAAGGCTTATTTTCTTTTGGAATTAGAGCAAGGAGATTATGATATATTCGGCCTTGTGCTCTAAATGTAAAAACACATTTTCTATTTGATGCGAGCTTGATGCAAGAGATCAAGTCTTGGACAAGAAGAAAAACAGCCCAGTCGAGTCGAGCAGACAACTCGAACGACAGGATGAGTCTACACATCCCAGTCGATACGAAAGGCAGGACTACTCGACATACTTAGTCGACTCATGTCCAGTCGACACGAAAAGCGGTATTACTCGTGTCGACTCGAACTTCAGATTAGCAAAGAGTCCTTTGGGTTATTTCGTTTTAGATTAGGAAAGAGTTCCTTTTTTGTTATTTCCTTTTAGATTAGAAAAGAGTTCTTTTTGGTTATTTAGATTAGGAAAGAGTTCTTTTTTAGATTAGGAAAGAGTTCATGAAAATAAAAAAGGAACATACATGTTGAAGGAGATGAAGTTACTATGAAAATTATGTAATTTCTTGGTTTATATATAGGCATGAGGTGTTGCATATGATTGGATAATAGTCATAATTAGAGTTCTATTTGTACAAACATTTAAAATTTAAAACTTAGAATTTGATTAGGATTGTGTTTCTTTATTTATTTTGAATTTAGAGATGTTTATCAAGGTATGCCTTCGTTGTTCAAGTGCATTTGCAAAATTTCAACGCCCTAATATGTGTGAATGTGTTGCATAATACCAAGGTATGCCTTCGGATATTGATTAATAAGTCAGATTATATCCCACGGCAATATTTGATATAAAATTTTATGTGTCGAACTATTTTATGTGTGAATATAATGAAGAAAATATGATTTAGAGTGATAAAAGTTTTATGAGCGTAAGCGTCCAAATATCTTTATATGTTTGGAATCAATTAGAAAAATAGTGGCTTTGTCACTCGTCATTAGTCTCTAGAAAAATATGGAAAACTTTATTACTGTCTTTAACGCCTATGGGATTAGCCCTGTCTGGACCAAGATTGCTATTAGGGCATTAGCAAATTCTATGGGTAAAACATTATTTTGAATCAAGGTAATATTTTATTTTATGATTACATGACAAACTGATAATTTGATAAAAATCCAGATAATCCATGATTATCCAAAGCAACTGTTGCTTGACAAAATATTGTTAACAATAAAATTTCCATGATTATTTAAACCATTACTGGAAGGGTTTGCTTGTTGTTTGAATGAATTGCTCATGCAAAAGAAGGATGGTTCTCGCAATGGATGTAGTATTATATCATAGATAACACTTACTGCTCTAGCATATTTGTAAGGTTAAATCAAAGTATTGAGTGAATTAATTTACTTACAGTCATCATTAAATATTCTTAAAATATTCGTAAAATTTCATTGTTGTAATGTGAGTTCCTCCTCTCTCTTCATAATCTAGGTATACGTCTATGAAGACTAACTACAACGCCTTGGTATACATCTATGAAGACTAACTACAACGCCCATGTGTTAATTTTATTGATAGATTATTTGCTTCACATGTATAAGTGGATTTATATCATATTTGAAATGATAATTAAATATAAGATTAAATAAAAAAAATTAAAAAATAGAAAGGTATCTGTTTTCTATTTCGATTTAATCAAATAAAATATATAATCAAATAAACCCAAATTTAAATAATATCAAATATGAAGATTTACCTTGATAGATGGAGAACCTGCAACAATCAAATCCTTAATTAATCCTCTAAATACTGCATGAAAACTAAAGAAATTCAAAAAAAAAATTTATCAATTACCATAAAAACTAATTGCAGTGCAAAACAAGTATCATCATTAAATCAAATACACAACATTACTAAAGAATAATCATGAAAATAAAAAAAGGAACATACATATTGAAGGAGATGAAGTTACTATAAAAATTGTGTAACTTCTTGGTTTATATATAGGCATGAGGTGTTGCATGTGAAAGGATAATAGTCATAATTAGAGTTCTCCTTATACGAACATTTAAAATTTAAAAATTAAAATTTGATTAGGATTGTATTTCATTGTTTATTTTGAATTTAGAGATTGATTAATAAGTCAGATTATATCCCACGGCCATAATCTAGGTATACATGATATAATCTGTAAGTGGATTTATGAAGACTAGCCACAACGTGTTTGGTTTTCGAGTGCACATTCACACGTGATATAATCTGTAAGTGGATTTTTTTTTAAGTAAGTGGATTTATTTATAAGATACCTGATATTGTTTTTAAAATTGAAACATTAGATTTATGTCCTAAAACTTTGTAAGTGGAATAATGAAGACTAACTACACTTAAATTGAAATATTAGATTTATATCCTAAAACTTTGTAAGTGGATTTATGAAGACTAACTACACTGCCTTTGATTTTCGAGTGTGTGATTAAATTGAAATATTAGATTTATATCCTAAAACTTTGTAAGTAGATTTATGAAGACTAACTACACTGCCTTTGATTTTCGAGTGCGCATTCACACGTGATATAATCTGTAAGTGGATTTATTTATATTTAATAAGGAATGAATATGGAGATACAGGAGATCGAGCCCTGTACCTCTCGCGTGCAAAGCGAGCACTCCACCATTTCGTCTACATCCCCGCTGACGGAAAAGTCAAAAACATTTTAAGTGATCAACGATCTGTTATGTCCACTCGTTTTGGCCTTCAATTGATCTCGTTGGCCGTCGCGTGCCGGGCTTTACAGTTGTCCCTCCCTTCCCGACAAAAAATTGAAGCACCGAATTTTGCACACGACACGAGATGCATCACATTTAAGAGGGCCCTGATGACAATGCCACTGGGGAAATGAAATGCAAGTCTCAGGATGTCTTCACATCATGCAGGGTTACGTGATAACGAAAATTATGACAGATGATCAAGTTTTAGAATATTCGCTCCCTTTTTTTTATTAAATTTCCTTTCTTTTCATTCTTTCAAAGCAGTGCTTTTATACTTGCAAAATACTTACACAAGTGATTTTAGATCACAACCTGATACCACTATCAACAACTTGAAGAACCAAAGACCCTAGCGCACCGTAAAGTTTTTATCTACATAGAATTCATGGGCAAGCAAATATACCTGCAGATCACAATCCAAGTATACAAGGTACCCTAAGTCAGTTCACTTCTGATAGAAAATCCTGCAAAATTCAATAGATAAAACACCAAAACACTTCAAATATCACCACCAACACCACAAAAGAAAATCAACTCCAAAGTGATTTTTCCACTACCGCATCATCATTCACAACCACCTACAAGGAGAGAACAGCTGAACAACGTAGTCACAGAATACACAACCGATCCAACATATTTCAGCAAAACCCAACATAAATCAAACAGCAAACAACAACATACATTTTTCTTTCCGCCCTTACATTCCAACAAGTAACCCAAACTGATCAATAACTATTCACAAGCCAACTTGGTGTCAAAGCTGCTCAAGCAAATAGCAAACGCTTGGAAAGCAGACAACGGGTACCGGTAATCCATAGTGAACATATCCTTTGCTACCTTCCCAAACTGCAGTAAAATCTTATCATGGTCTGGCGGTGGAGGAGCTGCAGGCTGCGACGAAGGCACTGGAGCTCCGGCAGCTGGTTGCTCGCTCAACGCAATCAGCTGGAAGTTCTTGACCGAGGCAACGGTCACCCGACCCCTAAAGTTCAAACACCAGCACTGCAGCTGCTCGTGCCACCTCGGAGCTTTGTTCTTCAAAATCAGTGGCTTTGCTTTCCTCTCTGATTGCTCTCCGTTCTCGCGGACTATTGAACTGCTCCCTCCAATGTCAGAGAAGCGAGAGCTACTGAAATCCATGGATCGATCAAACATCACTGAAGATGAGGAACGAAAAGAGTCGTCGAGAGATGAAGGAAGCAAGCGTTCGGGTTGGCCAGGGACTGAGCCTCCAGGCTCTAGGGCTGAGGCAGGGATGGAGCTCATGAGACAATACATCCTGCGAGGGCCACGTGAGCCGAGAACGTTGAGCTCATAGGCAATCTCGGATATACTGTAGCTGCCCGATGGCACCTTTGGCGAAACTTTTCTGGAGTAGAAGCGGCGGCTTGACCTCCCTGGTGGGCAAAGGGCAGCAGTGCCATTATAGGGGGGCTGGGTGTCGTAAACAATGAACTTTGTACCGAGGAAATTTGACCTGATTGCAATAAGAAAAATTAAATTGAGCTTGGTGTCATCCGAAGATAAGATTCAGGGTTCTGAGAAAATTTAGTACCTCAATTTGCCCATGTAGTTGCTGCTTGATCTTGAAATGTTGTCAGCATCCATGGAGATTATGTACTCGGTGCAAGTAGTGCGACGGTTTCTTTTGGCTGATAGGAGGAACTTTCCATTCTCAACGAGTACCGCTAGAAGGTGGGAAAATATTGAATCAGCAATAAGGAGTAATATAGGGACAACAGAGGATGATCATGAAAGCATTTGCTAATATTGAAATACCACAGAAAGAGACATGCCCAAATCATGTTGAGGAAACAGTGATAAAAAATTGAGAAGGAAGAAAGATAGAATTTATAGCCAAGCATACTTCAATTGAAGCACATTTATCCATATCGTACTCATTTTGCTTAAAGTCAATGGAAACAAGGATTGCTGTTGAGCAGAACAGCATTCTTAAAGCAGCAAATCATCAAACTAATTACTAAGGCCACTAAAGTATGGACAATTTTCATATCAGAGCCCATGAGCGTTTCAAAGATAGTTTTATCATGAAAATAACTTGACAGACTCCTATAGTTGATATCATATATAAGTGACTGGGCTAAACTTTACGGACAACTTCAAGTGACGGAAAGCTAGCTTACCAGGGCTAAGACACAGGTAGAGATGGTAAGTCATTTTAGACTTGTCCCTCTTTATGAAGCATTGGATGGTTCCATCTCGAGACCCAGGCTGCAAGAAGAAAGAAAAATTTCAGAATATACAACTTGAAAGCATAGCATATGAAATTCTGACAATCATCATTAATTAAAGGCATAACAACGACGACAAAGCCTCTATCCCAAGTGTTTGGGGGCCGCTACATGAATCCTATTCTTCCATTCCGTTCTATTATGGGTCATCTCCTCTATTAAGCTAACTATAACCATATCCTTTTTAATTACTTCCAATCAAGTCCTTTTTAATTACTTCCAACCAAGTCCTTCTTAATCATTAAAGAAACACATAACAGGCAGAATTCAGTGTGGCTAAGAGAAGCAAACCAAATAAACATTAAAGATTTAGAAAATTATACCTGTTTCAGGGACACGGGGAACGTGAGCTTTCCAGATAACTCAGGACTTCTAACAATTTCTTTGCATGTCTCCCTCCATGCTCTGCAGACAGCAGCACAAGCAACAACATCCTTGCGTGAAGGCCATGTGCCTTCGCTTGCTTCCAACCTCTTAATCACATCACGAAGCAGCTCCGGTGGAATATTAGCCCATCGGCTATGCTGGACGACAGGTGGATCACCATGCAGTTCATACACAGATCCCTGGGATTTCCCCCTGTAATGGCCCGAGAGCTTCACCTCAAAACTCCTTCTTGATAAACTCCCAAAGCCATCTCGCACATCACGAACAATACTACGGAAAGACATCTACACTGTAACAGAATACAGTAGGCAGAGAAAGCCAGGATTAAACCCCAAGATCACACTCAAGCAGAAGTTTACAAAATCAGGATGAAGGACGTGATAGCCTCTGGATTGAACATACAAAATGCATCAGAAACAACCCAAAGAAAGAAGAAGAGAAATTAGAGAATGACATCTCATAACTTAATAAAAAAGATGCAAATTAATAAAAAGATTTTATTAGCAAACTAATATTTGTACCTTCCTCAAGACTTCATTCTAGATTGACATTTGAATAAGTCTTCCTAAGCTAGGGAGAAGAGATGCACTAGAGATAGTTCATCAATCCCTGCAGAATGAGAAAGAAGTTACTATGGTCAGAAGTGGAATGAGTACAAAATGGAAAACCTCACTTCTAACTGGAATTTTATAGGCTA
>NC_033797.1:9514685-9555016 GCF_001876935.1 Asparagus officinalis
GAGGGAATACCATTGTGAAGCTGCAATTTGTAAGCAAACAGCAAGATGACAACCAATTCATACGCATAAAATATGCCCAAACCAATACTATGGACTTGATCCCAAATAATTAAAATTTCAAAATAATGCTTTGCAACAACAGCAAATTAAATTAGTCCCAACTTGAGCACAAATAGATTAGCCCAATTGGTTATAAGCCAGTCCAAAGATAATAAATTGGAATCAATTGCGATCACACACATAATTACTAGTTGCCAAGCTTGCACATAGAAATCATTACAGATTCCTGAAGGGCTAAGTTAAACTCATCGGGATCAACGTTTTCGAAGTTCATACCCTCTCCCCAAAAAGCCAACTCGTGTGCTTCAGAGAGGAAGTATCATAAATATCATATTTTTCATGATAAGGCTACCTTAAAATAAGCATAAATGTTCGTTTAATGGTAAAAAAAGGGAAAATAAAGACTAAAAAGAGAGGGATTCAATTTTAACAAAAGCTGGTCGCACAAAAGTGATATTTTTCGCAAAAATAAAATAATAATAATTAATAAACATATAAGAAAAGGATGGCAAACGACTAAGCAGGAAAAATTATCTTTTTCTTGCAAATAATCAAATCGAAGCTTTGGAAAACCCGAATAATACAAACAAAACTCATTCTCAATGTTTTCGAAAATCGCTTTTTTCAATTTAAGTCGCAAGAGATCCCCAAAATTCCACTAATAGAAAGAACTTATTACACAGAAGATTGCAAGTTCAAACCTTTTGAACAAAAAAATAGGGGAAAAAAGCATCGCCCCCTATTCATTAATCTCTCTAAATTCTAAAAAAAAAGTATGGAAGCTTAATTCATCATTTATCGCCACATTATACTGATCAATTCTAAAACCCTAGCGATATAACGACTGAATTCACATATCTCCGTCAAAAAAAACCAAGAAAAGGGGGGAGAATCGATTCAAAAGGAAAATAGAGAGATCTCGCTCACCTTACACGCGTCGAGATCGAAATCCCTTTCTCATCGAAGCACAAGAATTCGAGGATCCTTCCACTTTCTCTCTCTCTCTCTCCCTCTCTCTAAAAAACGACACACACACTCTCTCTCTCTCTCTCTCTAAAGAAAAAAGAAGAAACAAAAAGATGGCGGATCTCAAAACTTCATTAAATCCAGTTTAGGAGAGAGGATAAAAGCAAAGTGTAGGTAACGCCAGCGGTAAAAGAGGAGCGCTTTTAACTAATCGCGCCGTTGACTTAGCTCCGTCAAGTAACGCCGTCAATATTTGCTGGTGGTTTTCATAGGGTCAGTTTTCGGAAAACCCCGTGACTTTTGTGGAGTGTTGCAGATCACCGCTCTCAGGGCTTCAGAGACTAAACTAATCTATCCCTGGAGCACCCAAGAATCACTATTTATACTACAGTAAATATTATAGTAAAAAATTTATTGTAACATAGGCGAATACTACAGCAGTATTAAAAAATATTATTGTTGTATTTTAAAATATATTATTGTAGCAGAGATGGGAGACGGTAATGTTTTAAAAAATATTACTGCAGCAATTTAAGAAAAAAAATTTGTGACATTTTAAAAATGTTGTAGCAATTAAAAAATAGGATTACTGTAGTGATAAAAAAAAGGAAAGGTCGTGCGAAGCACGAGGCGCACACTAGTTTAATTTAATTCAAGAGAAAAAACTGGGTTATTTTGAGGCGTCTTAGCTAACCACGCCGAAGTTTGGAGGTGTTGTAGCTAACCTTTGGCAAATAAATAAAATGGGTTTTAAGTGGAACGAATTTGGCCCAAGTATTTAGCTCTAGTTTAGAGTTAAACCAATACTCATTGATATGAAAAAGAACCGGCTAACTCCGGCCTCAAAATCAACGGAAAAAAAAAAGAAGGAAAAATAAGTAAAGTATCAAGATTGCCCTACATATATATCTGCTTACCAAACAATAAATAGTTCTAAACTAGCTTTCTTTAAAAGTTAGCCTAACTTGGTTCACCTCAAAACTAGCACACGTAAAAACTAGTTTAGCTAAATCAAGACTATGTGAAACCGGATCAAAACTAAACTCGGTTAGTTTCTAAGTTGCCAAACACACCCCCAGACTCTTTTTATTATACTAAGAGCAAGTTTGCAAACAATGAAAGTTGTGAACAAATGTACGCCTAAGAGAAGGGATTTCAATTTCATCCTCAATCGTTCTCATAAACATGATTATGATATGTAAATGAATAATATCTTTTATGCGCCTCGGACACAATCCTATTGTTGTTGATGCGTTGTAAATCGATGAATCACCTTGGCACGTGGAAGATGATGAGAGGAGGGCATCATCTGTTGATCTTGCTGACGCAGTACACAAGGAGGCAAAAAAAAAGAACTCATTCGTCCTTCTCTTGCACTTGTCAAGAGCGTTGGTCCCTCCGATGTCGCTTCCTTGGATGCGTCATAGAAACCTATAGCTTCAAGCTGGAAGCTCTCACCTCACCATCGAATCCCTATTTTACTTTTCCATGTTCTTACAAGGGCAAATCAGTGAATATAAGAAATATGCATGTCAACCTACGGTTAGTCGAGATTGTTACCAAGAAACCGTCTCTACTCAAAACGCTGTAAAGATGTGGCGGTGAGTGGCTGTTTGGTTGGGCTGCTTTTGCTTGGAAGTTGTTATGGTGATTCGCAATCTAAAAATAAAAATATCGAGAAACTGTTTTCATAGACCCAAAAGAGCTATGACCCAAGCCATCTTAGAGACTCAAAGCCCAGCCAAGAACAAATCTATTGACCCGCCGAGCGACGAGTCATCTTTACCGACGCGAAGCGCGGGATCAGTCGACCCCTCATAATCAAGACGACTCCTCAACCCCCCCCCCGCCTCATAATCGAGACAACTCCTCAAATAGTCGGCTCGACCATCTACTCGATTGTCTACTCAGCCAGAGGCTCACTCGACTGTCTGATCGGCAAGTCATGGGGACGATTCAAAAAACCGACCCGTCTCTGCTAAGGGGATAAGATCCAACTAAGCTCCCTTCAGATATACATCAATCAACACTACAGTACTGATCGATCCCATCAAGATCTTAACCCTGACAAATCTCGTGCATACACAGCTTTCTCTAGCTCACAAGTCACTCCCCAGATATTACTAAGATATCATCTCCTGTGCTCGAATGACCTCTCTTCTAGTCACTATCCGACATCTGTAGAAGGAAGAGCGACTAAGCAGCCAGCTTATCTTCCGCCATGCCTCATCTGTCAAATCCGGGACATAGTGGAGACATCCCCTCCTATGCTCGAATGACTTCCCTTCCAGTCGCAAGCCGTGTAAAGCGAATGATGACTCAGCAGCCTGTCCGCTCACTTCCCAACCGTCCTCCTGTGCATAGTCAGAGCCAAAGGTCAGTGTCTCAAAGGTGATTGAATATAAAAGGAGAGAAGCAGGGTAAGAAAAGGAGGGTGGATCTTCATTAAACTCCGGGGATCATTTCTCCCTCTTGATCTTTTTTTTTACTAATAACTCAAAGAGAGTACCGCCTACAAATACCTCTATGGCCCCGGGACTCTCCCAAAAACCACACTCAAGCTCACCGGCTGACTTGACCGTCGGAGGTACCACGGGGGAAACAAGCCCCGCCCTCTTATGATTCTTGCGTGTGCAGGTCATCCGTCAGTCCCGAGCTCTAAGAATCAGGCATAAAGTCGGAGGAGTTGGCCTCATCTCTCATCTCTCATCCTCTCACTCTTCGTCATCAGTGCGAAGATCTGAGCTGCATCCATCAGCGGATAGCTCTCATTGGCTGTGTGATATTGAACATCAGCAGTTTGACGCCTACCGCGGGCCCACTTTCTTCTCTAAGAAGACATGCCCAATTTTAAGCAAGGGCCTGATCTTATTCATTTTTGAAGAAACATTACTGAAATCGCACCATTCAAGCTAAACAAAGCCTGGAATCGTATCATTCAGGATAAGGAGGATTAGCCTACGGCCATGAGGAGCCAACACAGGTGTAGCTCTCAAGGGCTTTAACAGCTTTCTGGGGAGTATTTGCTAAGCAGACCATCCACCAAAAGATGGACCCGCTATCAGAACCCTGAGAGCCCTCCTAGAGAAGACACACCACTATGGTGCTTGTCTAGCTTGAAAATGAAGCGCAGGCTTCTTATCGTCGCCACAAACGAACTCTACCTCCTGGACAGCCAAGGAGCTTGGAGTCGGATCATAAAAAAAAACACCGCCTCTAACAAGGGTTATGATCAGATCCAATATCACTTAAGCTCCCATCGGGGATAGTTTATTCGAGCTCAGGAGCAGCGATTAAGTCTGTGACAGGATCCTCAGACCATCACCACCTTCAGAGGAGAGTTCTTACTTGCTAAGGATGAGATGACGGGAAAAACTCGGAGGGCCACCTGATAATTACCTCATCGAGAAATCCAGCTATGGCCCCCCGGCAGAAGTTTGAACCACCAAAGCTGAAGCAAGCACTAGTGGTCGAAGCATGCGACTCGCACTCTCCCTATAAGAAGGTTCATCCATTCACAGGATGGTCCAGTCGTTGCTATTCCTGGAATCCCCAAGGGGAAACTATGATCCTATCAAATTCCAAGAAACAAAGCACCAGCGTCTGGGGTTTCACCAATAAGAAGCCCCATCACAAAAGTTGTCTAGCCTCCTTCTATTAAAACACCAGCCTTCGAAGGCTCAATCAATAGGACACTAGCCATACATGGCAACCAACGGTGGTGAAGCAATATCTGTTGAAAATCAGTACATCCACTGTCGGCTTGCAAAGACCTCAACAAAGACTCAAGTTCAGAAAGGTCCTGACCGATGAGATGGAAAATATGTCGACAACCTAGTGACGTCTAAAGCCAAACAGCTCGCCCTCAAAGGAGAGAGCAACATCCGACTCTGGACATTCAACGACTGGCGACTAAGTGTCCTAAGTCACACAACAACGAAGATGGTCAATAAAGCTGCGACTCGCCCTCGTCAAAACAGGAATGTTCAAAGATGACAAGAAACAACCAAGAAAGCTATGTTTCGGTGGCCTTGTCTCCTGCAAAAGGCAACCTTCAAAATACATATGAGCAGAAAACAAGAATTCGACACCATTAGGACGTTAAATGTTGATAAGTTGCGCTCCATGATGTACAAATTTCAACAATCAATGAAAGTTAAAAAAAAAACATCAAAGACCTGGCCAACTATTAAGGGTTCTAGGCATTCGACTTCTCAGTCGAATATCAAAACCTTGGCTCCTCATCAGGATAAGCCCAAGGCACAATGACTTCTCAGTCGGCAACAAAGTTCTTGGCTCCTTATCAGGGTAAGCCCAAGGCACAACTGGTGGTCGATTCCTCCAGCTCTCATCGACCATCATGGTCAAGACTTTGGCTCCTCATCATGATAAGCCCAAGGTACAATGACTTCTCAGTCGACAACCAAGCCCTGGGCTCCTCATTAGAATAAGCCCAAGGACAACGACTTCTCAGTCGGTCACCAAGACCTTGGCTCCTCATCAGGATAAGTCCAAGGCACAACGACTTCTCAGTCGAATATCAAGAAATTGGCTCCTCATCAGGATAAGCCCAAGGCACAACGACTTCTTAGTTGGCAACAAAGCCCTTGACTCCTTATCAAGGTAAGCCCAAGGCACAGCTGGTGGTCGATTCCTCCGACTCTCATCGACCATCGTGGTCAAGACATTGGCTCCTCATCAGGATAAGCCCAAGGCACAACGACTTCTCAGTCGATCATCAAGACCTTAGCTCCTCATCGGGATAAGCCCAAGGTACAACGACTTCTCAGTCGAATATCAAGACCTTAGCTCCTCATCAGGATAAGCCCAAGGCACAGCGACTTCTCAGTCGGTAACAAAGCCATTGGCTCCTTACCAGGGCAAGCCCAAGGCACAACTGGTGATCGATTTCTCAAGCTCTCATCGACCATCATGGTCAAGACCTTGACTCCTCATCAAGATAAGCTCAAGGCACAATGACTTCTCAGTCGGTAACAAAGCCCTTGGCTCCTTATCAGGGTAAGCCTAAGGTACAACTGGTGGTCGATTCCTCCGGCTCTCATCGACCATCATGGTCAAGACCTTGGCTCCTCATCAGGATAAGCCCAAGGCACAATGACTTCTCAGTCGGTAACAAAGCCCTTGGCTCCTTATCAGGATAAGCCCAAGGCACAACTGGTGGTCGATTCCTCCGGCTCTCATCGATCATCATAATCAAGACCTTGGCTCCTCATCAGGATAAGCCCAAGGCACAACAACTTCTTAGTCGGTAACCAAGACTTTGACTTCTCATCAGGATAAGCCCAAGGCATAACGACTTCTCAGTCGGTAACTAAGACTTTGGCTCCTCATCAGGATAAGCCCAAGGCACAACGACTTCTCAGTCGGTAACCAAGACTTTGGCTCCTCATCAGGATAAGCCCGAGGCACAACGACTCCTCGGTCGGATTCAAAGTCTTTGGTACCTTATCAGGAATAAACCCAAGACATAACCATTTGGCCGACTCCCACAGTCACTTCTCGGCCTTAGGGGAAATTTGAAGACCTTGGCGCAAAACCTACAGGTTGTCGTCTAATCAGAATGGGCCTTGCGACCACTCGCACTAAGATTGCTCAGCCAAACATGGAGTATTCAAAGTAAACTAATTGTAATCTTCTACATATGGATCGACATTATGTAATTAATTTACTCAAGCTCCAAAACTCAAGCCGAATGCTTAGGAATAAAAGCAAAAACTGGCCTTTCATTCAATTTTTTTTTTACAATATCCTCCATAGTTCTTTCGTAAAAAAAGAGGAGGGGGTATCTTTAATACCCTCGACCAAGTCCAGAAGAAGGGCTTGGTCGCCTCCTAACCGCTGCCAAAGAAGAGTTGTCAAGGGAGTCGCCAGCCGACCTCAAAGCATCCACTTCTTGTTCCAGACCCTGGATAGTCCCGGACTGTTTGGAGCTGATGGTCTGGTAGTGCCCCACCAACCTCGCCGTCTCGGCCAGTTCAACCTCCAAGGCAGCAGCCCGTCTCTCCGCCTCTTCCCTGACTGATCTCTCTACGGCCAGCAAGTGATCTAGCCGGCGGAATAGAGTCAGCTCTAATAAAGCCCGTTGGGTCTGACAGACTTGAAAAGCCTGATGAATGTCGTTGCTTAACATTTCCTTCAGACTCCCCTCATCAGCATCACCGCCAGGTCTAGGAGAAGACTCATCTGCGTCATCCAACTCATTGACCGAAGCAAGAGGCTCTTTACCGGGTCGACGAGACGGTCCAGGTCTCCTAGAAAACTCCCCAGCAAACCCTATATCCATAGAGTCGGCCAAGTCCCTTCTCCTATCCCTCGCCCCACCAGAAGAAGGAGTAACCTCAATCATGAGGATCCTCCTGTCAGAATCCCCCTCCACATTGAGGGCCCCCCTTGATCTCTTCCGAGACTCCCCAACAGAGCCTTCCCTCTCGACCCCGAGCCTCCTGTTACATACCTCCACTGGCGGAGGAATAGAAGAGCTCATCCTGACTACGAAGCCAGTTGAAGACAAGATCATGGACATGTCCTCCACCAAGTCCTCCACGTCCAAAGGCCCAGCATAAGAACGGATCTTCTCTAAGGCCTCCTTCTCCAGACCACTAAGAGCAACTGGCCTTAGGGTCTCCATGTTGGCCTCCGGCCAGGTCGAGCAGGTAAAGATGTCACTGGCTCCATAAGCCCACACAAAGTACTCCCTCTAATCCTCTTCCAACTCCGGAAGATCCAAGGAGAGCTTGAAACTATCGTCAATACGATAAAAATAGTACTGGTCTCTTTCAATCGATCCCACACTCAACAAGTGACCCATCACTTTCATGCTGGGCCGTACTCCAACTGGGTAGCAGACGACCACAAAGGCCACCAAAGCCCCTACCGCATTCGGATAAAACTGCATGGAGGAAACCCCCAGAGCTATATGTACTCCCCTGACAAATGGATGAAGAGGCAGCCGTAGACCCTACTCCAGATGTGCCAAGTACAATGGTAATCGCCCGGTCGCCCCTCGCCATGATCGTATACGCACTCCGTCAGCTTGGGCTCCTCAAGTGTTAAGGCTCGAGGCATGTCGAACCTCTCGTACGCCCATTTCAACTGATCTCTAAGAACCCTTGAACACAAACGCTGAAGCACGACAAGCTTTTCTTCACGATGGTTAGAAGTTGGAGCTGGAGAAGCCATGAAAAGGTTCCTTCTTTACAAAGTTCAACGATTTTCCTGTGAGAAAATCCTCTCAGCCCTTAGGATATTTATAAGATTTCAAGAGAAGCATGTAGAAGTGTTTGGTGGAAAATTGTGTAGTAAAAAGACAATGAAAGAATTGAATATTAAGAATTGAATATTTTATTCTCTCAATCTTGATTATAATATGGATTTCCTGATTACAAAAGAGGGGAGAATGATCTAGATTCTCCCTTTTGTTTAATTCTGGGTTCTTCACGGTGGCGATGGAGTGCCTTCCTCGAATGCTCGCGTCGAGTTTGCTCTCCGTTGACGATCCGCACGTCTTGATTCACTGGAATGGTATCTCCTCCTCACGATTTGACGCTGTGGAGAACTTGCAATGCAAGTTTGAAACTCTGGACGAGTTGATAACTCAGATCGAGTTTAAACTCTTAAAAAAGAGTTGATTTAACCAAAAATCGGTTTGACAAGCCAAGTATGAAAGCTCCACGATGATCTGCTCGAGAGACTTCTTCTTTACTGCCGAAAGAGAAGATGAATTGGAGATGCCCTTTGCTGCCCTCTAGATCTGAAAAGCCAATCAAAACCGAGAGCCAAATCTCCTCCGCTCCAACCCCTGAACTGAATTGATTTTCAGTTATTTATAGAGGATTAAAGGGTGTAACTACCCCTTAAATCGCTCCTAAGTGGGGTGTAACCGTCCCTAAATCGTGGGAAACGGTTTTGGAACCGTTCAGCTCATGTTGAATGAGTCAAACAACGCCCAGTTTGCCATTCAGGACCCTAACTCCACGTTTTAGACTGGAGACATGGAGTTGGGTACCCGCTGGGTGTTGAAAACGCGAGGGCCGCCCGAGTTTTACTTGCTGATGGTTGGAAACGCGGGGGTCGTCTGCGTTTTAAGAACTGAAACGCAAGGGTGAATTCCGCATTTTAGAAGGAGCTAATGACTTATAGCTTCTTCTGTAGAGCGTTACAAAGACCATTGTTCAGTAATCTTCATCTTGACTCCTTGAAAATATGAGAGTCGTCAGATTGTAACTCCCGATGTTGATTGTGAAGGTTGTTGATTAGAACTTTCATCAGTTATTACGAAGGTCGTCAGATTATAACCTTTATTGATCCACGTGAAAGCCTTCAAGTTGTAACCTTCTAGAAGTTATCAGATTGTAACTTTCATCATCGGTGTTTGATGGAAATTAGCTATCTGTTATGATTTTTAAACAGCCTACAAGAAGAAATCAAGAGGCACAACCTTGAAGCGACCAAGAAAGATCCACTTTGATAATCTGAAACGGATCGCTCGAAATACCAACCGCCGCTTGTACAGATTAATTCACGCTAATAAATTGGCAATGAAGCGCCACTCGTTTTGTCCATGATGCTTTCTATAACGGTGAGACAGAAGCTCTACACCACGTCTTCAGCCACGATCAACTGGCTAAGAATCCTCAGCAACCTTGGGCAAGTTTATACAGATCGAAAGCTTATATCTATTTCACTCAAACCCGACTAAAGTCGACTCCGAGTGAAAAGGGTCATCTGTTATGGTAATTCGCCATCTAAAGATAAAAATATCGAGAAACTATCTTCATAGACCCAAAAGAGCTATGTTCCAAGTCAGCTTAGCGACCCAAAGCCCAGCCAAGAACAAATTTATTGACCCGCCGAGCGACGAGTCATCTTTACCGACGCGAAGCGCGGGATCAGTCGACCCCTCATAATCAAGACGACTCCTCAAGAGTCCGCCCGCCTCATTATCGAGACGACTCCTCAAATAGTCGGATCGACCATCTACTCGGCTGTCTACTCGGCCAGAGGCTCACTCGACTGTCTGATAGGCAAGTCATGAGGACGATTCAAAAAACCGACCCGTCTCTGCTAAGGGGATAAGATCCAACTAAGCTCCCTTTAGATATACATCAATCAACACTACAGTACTGATCGATCCCATCAAGATCTTAACTCTGACAAATCTCGTGCATACACAGCTTTCTCTGGCTCACAAGTCACTTCCCAGATATTACTAAGATATCATCTCCTGTGCTCGAATGACCTCTCTTCCAGTCACTATCCGACATGCCTCATCTGTCAAATCCGAGACATAGTGGAGACATCCTCTCATGTGCTCGAATGACTTCTCTTCCAGTCTGTAAAGTGAAGGATGACTCAGCAGCCTGTCCGTTCACTTCACAACCACCCTCCTATGCATAGTCAGAGCCAAGGGTCAGTGTCTCAAAGGCGATTGACTATAAAAGGAGAGAAGCAGGGTAAGAAAAGGAGGCTGGACTTTCATTAAACACCGAGGATCATTTCTCCCTCTTGATTTATTTCCTTTTTACTAATAACTTAAAGAGAGTACCCCTACAAGGACTTCAATGGCCCCGAGACTCTCTCAAAAACCCCACTCAAGCTCACCGGCTGACTTGACCGTCGGAGGTACCACGGTGGAAACAAGCCCCGCCCTCTTACGATTCTTTGGTGTGCAGGTCATCCGTCAGTCCCGATAAGAATCAGGCGTAAAGTCGGAGGAGAAGTCGGCCCCATCTCTCATCCTCTCACTCTTCGTCATCAGTGCGAAGATCTGAGCTGCATCCATCAGCGGATAGCTCTCATTGGCTGTGTGATATCGAACATCAACAATCCCATTCTCATAAGGAGTTTTTATCTCAATCTCCAAAATTTGCCCCGTTCTTGATGTTGAAGCAATCAGACCCCACTCTAAGGAAAAGTGGGATACTTTTAGATTTATTTAATATATTTATTAAATATCTTATATATATTAATTATGTTATATTTATTAATGAAAAAACACTGTTCATGAACAGTGTATCACACCCTCCCAAGCTGACCCCTCACCTGTCCCACCCCAGGGTCCCCTATTTAGGGTCCCTGTAGCAAGACTCTTTATTAATATAACATATCTTAATTATATTATAACGTAAGATGGTGAATATTATAATAATATATTCTAATACAGTATTATTAAATATCATTATTATATATTAGGTAACATTTAACATATTATAATAAAAAATCATATATTTTTACTTCGGAAGTTTTAAATGCCCGTTTTAAACATATGCACACATAAAACGTCTGTTTGCACTTTGCGCAAATTGGACCAAACAAATAGTAAAGGTCTAAGGGATTATTTATTAGGACATTACCCCTTTCTTAATCTCGTTTGATCTGTTTCTCTATACAAGTGGGAGAATCCAAGATTTACTATTCATACCACAGTAAAATACCACAGTAAATATTTACTGACATATTTTTTCTAAAAATATTACTGTGGCATAAACGGGCACAGTAGCATTTATTTTTAAAAAATACTATAGTATAAGCGGAACACTGTAGTAAATAAAAAATATTAGTGTAGTATTTAAAACTGAGTTATTATAACGGGAATAATATGCCGTGCTTTTTGCACGGTGTTAACAACAGTTAATTAGGTTCGACCATCGTATTTGACTGGCCTACCATATGCCACGCGCCACCGGAACAGGTGATTTTTAGGTGTCACTGGGTCCCACCGCTATAGTTCCGGTCCTATATAATTTGAAGAGAGCAAATTTGTTGGGCGATGCGGTCTGGTTGGCGGAAACCGTGGGCTTTTGTCTAGTGACAAGGTCGGGTTTCCTTTTGGACGTGGTGGGCCCATATTTGGGTTGGTGATAGGATTTGGCTATCACTTCGGGGGTAATAATCCGAGATTCGGATCATCATCATCTTTTCGAGAGACAAATTTAGAAGGTGTCATGTATATGCAGAATTAATAAATTATTCATTAGGGTTATAAACGCTCACTCCATAAGTTTAGAATAAACACGCGAGGTCACCTGAATGGTGTGTTCCCGACGTGCCATGTATCTAAATAATATTTATTTATTACAATCAAGTTTGTAAAACTTAAACGAAACTATTCCTTTATACAAATAGGAGGATCAGAGAATTTTTATTCATGCTACAGTAAATTCAACAGTAAATAATTACTGTAGTATAAACAGCACCATTATTGCTGTAGCACACTGGAACACTGTAGCAATTCAAAAAAAAACGCGAGATACTGTAGCAAGTAAAGAACTTATGATTGGTGTTATAAACAGGAAAACTATTACTGTGGCGCACGGAAACACTGCAGCATTTTCAAAATGTGAGACACTGTAGCAATTCAAAAACTTACTGTAGCATTTCAGAAACATGATTGCTGTAGCATGAAAAAATTCATCGTCGTGCTTTGCACGGACCGCAAACTAGTGACATATAAATGACAGATTTGGAGGGGAGGGGCTGGATTTTAAGTGAGTTGTGGCAGACTGAAAAGTGGACGGATTGATAGGGGATGAGCTGGATAACTCAACGAGCCCAGTGACTATGGTTGGCTGGAAACCTCCTCAAGTGAAATGGATAAAAATCAGTACAGACGGTGTGCGGTAAATGCATGTCCATTGCGACATGGTGTGAACGAATGTGTGGTGGGGCCAACCCACGTGAAGATGCTCTCAATTCAGTGCGTGAAGGAAGTTTTTGCGGAGAGTTGGGCCTACGTTGCCAGCAAAATACGTGGGAACACGTTTACTAGTTGGAGCTGTCAAAGCCGCATGAAGAGAACGATGTGGGGTCCACCTTCACGTGAGAAGTTGAGGAGTTCGTGGGCGCCTGGGAGTTCGTAAACACATGGAGAAAACGCGTTAGTTAAAAACGCGTTCGTAGGACGCGTTTCAATGAGTGGGCGCCAGGCTATAAATAGCTTGATGTTTTCCTAGGGTTAGGTGCAAGCAAGGGGCTGATTTGGACGCGGAAGCAGAGGGGAGAAATTAAAGAGGCGGCCTGCAGAGCTGTTCAAAGGCAGAGAACAAGTGCAAACAGGAGAACGCAGAAGTAGGCTGTTCTTTGGCTTGTTTGGTGGCTGTTCTTGGGTGTTGACGGCTGTATTTTTGTGTGAGGCTTTTGAGAGAGATAATTGTGTGAGGGTTTAGATTGAGTGGTTGTAAACCCTAGTTGTATTATCTCCCTCTAATAGTAGATCTCCCCCCTCCTTGCCCCGTGGACGTAGGCAGTTTGCCGAACCACGTAAAATTGATTTGTTTGTGTTTGTGACCATTGTAATAGTTTTTTAGGATCCCTCGACAGGTCAGTCCTAGAACTGATGAGAGGAAGAGCCGATATCTCACTTGGTTGAGATATCCGCTTCAGATTCTTGTTTCCTTGGTGAGACGGGAATTCTTATCGATCTTTCTCTGTTATTGTGCACCAGAAACTCTGCCGAAATTTCCGCTGCGCACAACAAGTGGTATCAGAGATCGGGCTAGGCTTGGGCTATTTGGAGGAGTAGATCAATTTGGAGGCTCGTCTAGAGCTTCGTTTGGTGATAATGGTGGGATCTTTTGGTAAATACTCTATCTTTTTAGTTTTGGATCTATTCTTCGTTCGTTGGTGCGTAAGATGTCGGGGAAAGAAGGTGCTTCGGGTGTCGAGGGTGGTGCTTCTGGCGCGAAGACCATTCAGAGTTTGAATATCCACTCTATGAAGATAGATGTGAAGAAGTTTAATGGCACAAACAATTTTGAATTATGGAGATGCGGGGTTTTGGATGCGCTGAACACGCAGAATTTGGAGGATACCTTAGAGTTAGATGGCAAGCCAGATGAGATTGAAGAGAAGGTTTGGAAAAAGATGAATCGAACGGCGTGTGGTGTGATTAGGTCTTGTTTGACTCAAGATCTAAAATATGATGTGATGAATGAGACTTCTGCGAAGAAGATTTGGGAGATTCTCGAAAGCAAGTATTTGACCAAGAGTGTGGAAAATCGCTTGCATTTGAAGAGGAGACTTTATCGTTTCCAGTTGAAGAAGGGAACCTCCATTAGAGATCACATGAACCACTACACAAAGCTTCTTGCGGATTTGGCGAATGTGGATGTCAAGATTGAAGATGAGGACAAGGCGTTGCTGTTGTTGAGTTCCTTGCCCGACGAGGAATATGAGACCTTCGTTCTTACTCTGATTAATGGGAAGGCATCACTTTCGTATAGTGAAGTCACCGCTGCACTTGTGAATTATCAGCTTCGAAAGAAGGATAAGGAGGCTTCGGTTGAGCCGGTAGCGGAGGCGTTGGTCGCAAGAGGGAAGGGTCCAAACCGAAAGAATTGGAAGTCACAGTCTAGAATTGGAAAAGATCAGTGTGCTTGGTACAAGGAGACTGGTCATTGGAAGAAAGACTGCCCAAAGCTCGACGAATGGATGAAGAATAAGCAGAAGGGAAAAGGGAAGCAACCATCATCAGAAGCAAACATCGTATCGGATGGTAATAATTCTGACTCTTCTATTTATTCGCTTTCTATCAGTCCTACAGATAGCTATTCGGAGGAATCTGAATGGATGTTGGATAGTGGTGCGACCTATCATGTGTGCCCTAGAAGGGAATGGTTCTCCAGTTTTGAGAAGCTGGTGGATAGTGGTGTGGTGTACATGGCTGATAACCGTGCATGCCAGATCCTTGGGATAGGAAGAATTCGCATAAAGATGTTTGACGGGACTGTTAGAGAGTTAAACGATGTGAGATATGTTCCTTCTTTGAGGAAGAACTTGATCTCGATTGGAGCTTTGGTTGGAGAGGGTCTGAAGGTTCGTGTTGAGGACATGGTTCTCGAGATTGCGAGAGACTCTCGTATTTTGATGAAGGGCGTCAGGAGAAATAACCTGTATTACTTGACTGGAGGTATAGTGGCAGGTGGAGAGCTGACGACTTCTGTTGATTCGACTAGACTGCGGCATTTGGGGCTTGGCCATTCCAGTATTGATTCCTCGCATAGATTGAAAGAGGGTGCAAAGACCTGCAGTTTGAAGTCCAGTGAACATGTTGATGTGAGCAAGAAGACCGAGGTGAAGTGTGGCATGGCTGTTCTCGGCGTGTTTGGGTTGCACCCAAATCCCCTTTGGAGAAAGTCATAGTAGTCTCTAACAGATTGAAGAAGTGTGTAATAGACAGAAAGGTGAATGTACTCCATTCTGGTGGGAGGTACAAGATGGACCTATTTCTGTATTGGAGCCGAGCTCACGGCATTTCGAGACACTTCGTTAGAAAGGAAATCTTAGAGCAACTAGATAGGGTGGCAAATTCGGAGAACCGTGCCTTACTGGAGGAGGATCGGTGTTTGTTGTCAAGCAATAGTTTGCAGAAGAGTTTCTGGACAGAGGCTTCGACAAATTTGGGTCATCCTATTAAAGAGTTGTCAACTGCTGTGATTGGAGGTAAAACTCTATTGGAAGATAGGTCTGGTAGTGTCACTTTGGTTGAGGCTTCGATGAGGAAGCCAATTGACTCTCAGCAGGTGGAGAGTTTTGGACAGACCTTAGAGGTATCGCAGCGGGTGGAGAGTGATGCTACTTCACATTGGGTGAAGATTACTCCAGATCATACTGCATTATTTGGGATTCCAGCTGAGGTGACACAGCGTGGAAGTTATTTGGATTTATGTGCAGATGATGAGTTGGGTTTTGAATCGAGTGCAGCTGGCAGACATAGTTTGGATATGACCATTGGTTCGCCTCAGGTGGAGGTGTTTGAGGCCATTGGAGGTGCTATCAGCCGCAGAGTTGATGATATTGGAGAAGGGTTGCGAACTCTTCTACTGGTTTGAGGTCGTTCGCGGCCATTTGGGTGAACTACGTAAGGCTTGATTCCTTGGGCAAGAGGATACGTAGGCAGTCTTTACGATGCAGCCGGGTTGGATTATTTGATGGGGGGTGAGATCAATTTGGTGAGTTGATACTGACATTTGGAGAGTGTTTGCATTCTCATTTGGATTCTCGACTTGTTATGGATTGAGTCTGTTATCGTGAATTGTTTCATGATGTACTGGACACAACAAGTGAGACATTTAGTTTGGTTGGTGTCGGCTCAGTTTTGTGAAAACTTCGACGAGGTGGAGAATTGTGAACGAATGTGTGGTGGGGCCAACCCACGTGAAGATGCTCTCAATTCAGCGCGTGAAGGAAGTTTTTGCGGAGAGTTGGGCCCACGTTGCCAGCAAAATACGTGGGAACACGTTTACTAGTTGGAGCTGTCAAAGCCGCGTGAAGAGAACGATGTGGGGTCCACCTTCACGTGAGAAGTTGAGGAGTTCGTGGGCGCCTGGGAGTTCGTAAACACATGGAGAAAACGCGTTAGTTAAAAACGCGTTCGTAGGACGCGTTTCAATGAGTGGGCGCCAGGCTATAAATAGCTTGATGTTTTCCTAGGGTTAGGTGCAAGCAAGGGGCTGATTTGGACGCGGAAGCAGAGGGGAGAAATTAAAGAGGCGGCCTGCAGAGCTGTTCAAAGGCAGAGAACAAGTGCAAACAGGAGAACGCAGAAGTAGGCTGTTCTTTGGCTTGTTTGGTGGCTGTTCTTTGGTGTTGACGGCTGTATTTTTGTGTGAGGCTTTTGAGAGAGATAATTGTGTGAGGGTTTAGATTGAGTGGTTGTAAACCCTAGTTGTATTATCTCCCTCTAATAGTAGATCTCCCCCTCCTTGCCCCGTGGACGTAGGCAGTTTGCCGAACCACGTAAAATTGGTTTGTTTGAGTTTGTGGCCATTGTAATAGTTTTAGGATCCCTCGACAGGTCAGTCCTAGAACTGATGAGAGGAAGAGCCGATATCTCAATTGGTTGAGATATCCGCTTCAGATTCTTGTCTCCTTGGTGAGACGGGAATTCTTATATCGATCTTTCTCTCTTATTGTGCACCAGAAACTCTGCCGAAATTTCCGCTGCGCACAACACATGGTGTGGTCGAAGTCGGGGTATCTGCTTTGGAATGATAAAGAAGCTTGAGTTGTTGGCTTCACAGATAGTTTTGGGTGCTACTAATGGCCTTGACTCGGAAACTGTGGTCTATTATTTATGGGCTTGATATTGCTCGGGAGCGGCTATATACGCGGATTATGCTGGAAAAGAACTCTAGGATGTGTTTGGCAAAGTGAACAAAAGTGGGTCAGGACCAATCCTTGCCCAATTTTGTACTAAACCGGTTTTCTTTTGGATCAAAACCCCTCTGGTCCAAAAGAAAATCGGTTTAGTGGTACTATATATTTAGGCTAAAAAATTTAGAACAGCTCTGGCTTGAAAAAATTTGACAAACAAGAAACAAGATAAAATTAGACCAGGTTCGGTCCTGGCCTAATCTTAACTTTTTGCCAAACACACCCTAAGGAAGAGATTGGTGTTATTCAAAATGCTACCGAAGATGATCCTCACTACAACGGTGTCGCTAAGATCCGGGAGTTTTGAAAAAAGTCATGGCATGCTCAGTTGCAACGCGTTTACAAAGAAGCGAACCAAGCGATGAACTTTCTCGCAGAGTTAGGTAGCAGTCGACATCTTCGTCGGCGCGGTACTTGAGGAAATGCCATTAATGTGGAGTTTTAACAGTCTATTAATTGATTAGGACATCACATTCACAGGTAAGAAATGAACTCGAATGATATCTCTCGTCTGATGATGATGGTTTTTAAATTTTGGTCTGTTTTCCTGTTTGTGATTGTTTTCCCCTCCATTGTTCTACTAAAAAAAAAAGGAAGTGGAACCCGTATCATCCAATTTCCACCCTTACAACCCGATGACACCGTAGACCAAAGCTAAACTACCACCAAAAAAGTCTTAAGTCTACATAGCAAGCAAAAANAAAAAAAAAAAAAAAAAGCCCACCATTATCTCTTTTCAATCCTAACATCCTATTTTAGTTTGTTATAAGCAAGCCTCTCCGATGTTGCTGAGGACCACTTTTCCTATTCCGTAATGGAAACTAATGGATATAAGTAGACCGCGTGAATGACGAAACAAAAGGAGGAGATGTTAGCCAAAAATGCGGGTGGCCCAATTAACTCCGCTTTCGAAATTTTCGCCACACACCACCCCTATCACACATTCAACCACACATTCTCTCTCATTTGTCACAGTGCACCGGACTTCACATGAGATTTTAAAATTTAAAATCCTATGTAAGACCTGATGCACTGTAACAAATGAGAGAGAGTCTGTGATTGGAGGTGTCGTTGGGTGTGCTCCTAGTACCACCCAATAGCTAGACTCTTTGATGCTTGATCGGTACAGTTGGTATAGTTTGCACTCTTATGCTACAGCCACAATCATAAAACTCAGCCCCGGTCAGCTCTAGCGTATTCCGTATTTTGTGGTGGCCCGATAGAATCTTTGTTAACAAGACCGTTGAGAAATTTATTATTGGAGGGTTTGTTTTGTTATGTTGGTCCCATGATTTTTAATATATTGAATTTGTTCTTCCAAAGCATTAAAAGGTCTATTGTGCCCCTTAAACCTTAGAAGTTTTCTTAACAATTTCATAGTAAATATGTTATTAGGGATATTTGGTTGCTTGGAAAAGTGTGGAATGATGTTTTGCTGATCTGACGCGCTTCATCCAAAAAAAAAAGTTTTCTCAAAGTGCCCTCCGAGTCTTTCTTTGTTCCCAAAAAATGTAAGAAAATTGGTTCTTAAAAACCCCGAAAATGTCATAATTTCGCGAGTGAATGTTTCCGAGCTTTTTCTTATTTAGGGGCTGTTTGTTTTGAGTATTTTGCCTCGGGGAGGGGGTGGAAAGCTGCCATATTTAAAATGAATTGAAAGCTCGTTCTTTGGCGATAAAAAGGGAGCACACAGATGGTTGTGCAAATTTTTTGTCGACGCATCGCTTTTATCTCTCATTTTCTCGAAACTTTAAATTGCCACTCTTTAATTTACAATCGAAAAATTCCTCAATGATCCAAAATATGGGACCAACAGGGAGGACATGTGAGGTGTCCCCCTCCTATAACGCTCATTATACAATAGGAGGGGGACACCTCAACTGTCCTCCCTGTTGGTCCCATATTTTGAGTCTCTGTAACAAAACTCTTTGCAACCAAATTACTGATCTCAAAGGAACCGCTTTCTTCCCGTGGCCGAAACAAATAAAAGAAAAAATTGTTTTCTAGGAAACACCTAGGAAAGTCAAAGAAAGTATTTCTAAGTAGGAAACGAGCTTGTTTATTAGGTGGAAAGCGACCAAACACGCTCCAAATCTCAATGTTTTCCCCCCTTGCGTCTAATTCAAGATGCTAAACTAACTAGCAAATCATTTCCACTCCAGAAATTTATTGTAACTAATAATAATAATACGTCTAGAGCCGGCAACAAGATATCATGAATATTCTATTCATTTATTGTCAGCATGAATTAAAGATTTTGATATCTATTAGAAAAATGATAGATGCACACCGTCGGACACACCCTTAGTAAAAAAATCTCATGTGGGCCCTCCTATACTGTAGCAGGAGAGGGAGTGTGACTGAGGGTGTGCTTGTAACGTCTCTATCTATTATCCTTGATCATTACTAATCTAACAAATGAGGAAACACAATTTGTTTTTAACTTTGAATGCCGAACAAAATCAAATATTGTAGACAAACTGCAACAATACGACGACAGATATTTGTCAGTACCACTTCAAATTTATAATGTTGGATTTAAATCTAATTAAATCTATATGTGGGCACATATGATTAATCTGTGTGTATTGCTATCCTTCAGGATAACCCACTAACGTGATCAATCAATTTGGGTTAATGAGTATTTAAATATAATCATGGGGTTATATATGCAGATACCAGGTTGTAATTGTGATTTTATGAGGGGCCAAATTGCAAATGTACAATATCTATAAATAAGGGGTTATGGTCCCTAATCTAGAGTTATATTCTCTAATTCTCTTCACCCCCATCTAGAGAAAAATTTGGCTAGAGAAACCCTAAGGTTAGAAGATCCAAAACTCATCTCAAGTTTCATCTATGGATTCAGGTATAAGCTTCCGCTCTTTTCTTTTGATTCTTGTAAATCTCTTTGAATTAATCATGGCTTTATGGTTTAGATCTCAAGTTTTTATAAGATCTAACATATAAATGAATCGAAATTTAGTATCTTTTGGTATTCTAATATAACTCGCATATGAATTCAATACTGCCAAATGAATCGAATGCAAATATTTTTTGGTATTCTTTATAGAACTCACATATGAATTCAGTATTTTCAGATGAAGCGAATTCGAATTCGAATATCTTACTACTTTTGAACTAAGCTAATTAAGCTTGTTTTTTTTAACATAAAAGTTGTTGGCTATATTGTGGGATAAAAGGCAATTTTTGCCTTCATGAATAATCTCATATGGACTAGTGTCATGAATAGTAAAGGGTTTAAATTGCTTCACCTCTTATTGGACTTTGAATGCTGTTTTGGGCTTTGTATTATTTGGACTTTGCATAACACATACGTGCGCACGCCATGCTGCACGCGCACACATTTTGTTTTGTCAAACCTTTTTTTGCACGTTTTTCTCATTGAGAATGCGCGTAACGGTTGCGGGAAATTTGTTGCATAACAGCTACACGATTTCGCTAATTTTGCGAGTAACGGGCCGAATTTGTAACAGCTCTGAGGGTTGAGACCCTATAAATACCAAGCCTACACCAGCTCGTAAATATACAACAAGTTTTCAGTGCCTTCTTCCTCTAAGAAACGAAAAGCTCTTCTCTCTCTTTCTTAGAATTGTTCCTTCTAAAAATTATCGGCTATAGTTTATTTTAGGCAATTTTCTTCATCTGAGCAGAAGCTTTGCACTCTCGCCCGAGTTCAGAGGCAGGTCGATTCCGGGGGGTTATATTGCTAGGGGAGAGAAGATCATCTGTACCAGGGTGATAGGCGAGTCCTTAATTTTCTAGGGGAGTATTTATACGACTGCTCCCGATCAGACTGTTGGATTTAAATCTAATTAAATCTATTTGTGGGCACATATGATTAATCTGTGTGTATTGCTATCATTCAGGATAAACCACTAAAGTGATCGATCAATTTGGGTTAATGGGTATTTAAATATAATCATGGGGTTATATGTGCAGATAAAGTGATCGATCAATTTGGGTTAATGGGTATTTAAATATAATCATGGGGTTATATGTGCAGATACCAGATTGTAATTGTGATTTGATGAAGGGTCAAATTGCAAATGTACAACATCTATAAATAAGGGGTTATGGTCCCTAATCTAGGGTTACATTCTCTAATTTTCTTCACCCCCATCTAGAGAGAAATTTGGCTAGAGAAACCCTAAGGTTAGAAGATCCAAAACCCATCTCAAGTTTCATCTATGGATTCAGGTATAAGCTTCCGCTCTTTTCTTTTGATTCTTGTAAATCTCTTTGAATTAATCATGACTTTATGGTTTAGATCTCAAGTTTTTATAAGATCTAACACAGACCAGATTTTCTGATATATAACTTTTATTTTCGGATTTTATGCATGCTAATATAACTTTATTTTGATTCTTCTCTAACAAAAGTGACGTAAAACACACTCTCAGAACTTCATAGTGTAGATGCCATTGGGAATAGCTTCATATTCTCTACGCTCCTTGTGGCTGATTCATGATTCTGAGCAACCGAACAATTTATTTATGCTCCGATCAATAATGCTTGAGTAAACCGCAAGTTACCAACACTATGTTCATTTATTGTTCCTTTAATTGTATTTAACACATCAAACGTCTACAAGTGCACGAGTGGAACTCATTATTCAAAGCTCAAACAAATTAAAGTCCAGCTTTTGATGTCTAAAATCTTGATCATTTTCTAACCTAAACAAAGTTTCGGCACAACACGCCACGTTGAACTCCTATTTCGGATTTTTCATACAGCTCCTCTCGTCTTTTCTAGGGATATGTTTTTCAAGAGGAGGACAATCTATAATTAAGCATACTATCTGTAGAAAATTTTATACCATGAGGCGTGTTGACTCATGGTATTAGCGCAATTACAATATTGTATCTGTGAAATCATCAAATTTGAAATTTCATATACTAAGGATTTGGATCATCTCCACCACAAAAATATAGTGGAGGGACCACTACTTTTATTCTCAATCGTTGATTACTTAGTAGGCGGTTATGATACAATCTAAATCTAGCACTCACCATCCCCCGTGTATTGCGCTCATTCCTAATTTGCGCTCATTCCTAATTTGCGCTCAAAGAAAAAAATCACAACCACCAACTAGATAATCAATGGTTGTGGTTATGTAGCGGTCCCTCCACTACCTTTTAGATAGTGAAGAGGATCCGAATCCATATACTAATTTATAATAAAACATTTGTCACGTTCTTCTTTCTATCCTATGTGATTTTCTATAGAGCGCTATCTATAGAAAAAAAAAATTCTTATAATGTCGCTCTAATTCACATTTGATGGTACAACTTCCCCACTAGAGGGAAGCAAGGTAGGTGTTGCTTTTAGAAGTGGTTGCCAAATTCCTTAAAAAAAAAAGGAAAGTTGTTGTAATGGTGAACCTTAAATCTCGTAGTAGTTTCCGAGTAATTAAGCATTAAAAATTGATGCCATATTCTTATAACAAATTGACAATAGACATCTTTATGAGTCAAGATGCATTGTGTGTTGGGAATTTAACACCTAAACCCCTAATGCAACAGAAACGCAGTATAGAAAAAGTACACCAAGATTTAACGAGGTTCGGCAACTGCCTACGTCCTCGGGAGCCACACAGTAAATTTCTTATTAATCAAACAAGAAATTACAATTTAGGAGCAGATCTCAAAACTGAGATTTCTCAAATAAACACTGTAGCTACAGTGTTAATAATTAAAGGGTATGAACCCTTTCAATTCTCACTTGAGAATAAATACCCCACAATTAAAACCCTCTTTAATTCTCTATTTCTCTCTCTTCTTTAATCCCCTCAAACACTGTTGAAGCTGGGATAAATCACAAAATCGCAGCAGCGATTTAGGGCAGCCGCCAGAGAGAAAAGTCGGAGAAGGGGAAGAAATCAGCAGCAACAAACCCTAGGCTGGAGGGGGGGGTTTATAGTCGACCTCACCTGCGTCATCTCTGAGCTCGTCGGAGCTCCTCGTCGCCGGCGGAGGTTTGTTTCCACCCCCAATTCTAACAATCTCCCACTTGGAGACCAAACCGACGCCGACGGGCTATCTCATCAAGTTCCTCTTCTGTGTGGCTCCGCCCTCATCATCTATGCATGAAGGCCAACTGAAGTTGCGCACAACTCCAGTTTCTGAACTGTCACCGTCTTTGTTAACATGTCTGCTGGATTCTTACTTCCTGGAATCTTTTCCAGTTTCAACACGTCATCTTCCAACAGGGATCTGATGAAGTGATACCGAAGCGCAATATGCTTCGTTCTAGAATGAAATGCTGAATTTTTCGCCAAGTGTATCGCACTCTGGCTATCACTGTGCAAAACATTCTTCTCCTGTTTGAATCCCAGCTCTGTCAACAAACCTTGAAGCCATATCATCTCTTTACTGGCTTCAGTCACTGCAACATACTCAGCTTCTGTAGTGGATAGGGTAACGATCTTCTGTACCTGTGACATCCAACTAACAGCTGTAGTTCCAACGGTGAATACATAGCCGGTGGTGCTTCTTCGGTGATCAACTTCGCCGCCGAAGTCTGCATCTACGTACCCTTGCACTTCTACCTCTCCCTTACCAAAGTGCAAACACTTCTGTGTGGTGCCTCGTAGATATCTCAGAATCCACTTGACCGCTTCCCAATGAGCTTTTCCTGGATTCGACATAAACCGGCTGACCACTCCCACTGCATGGCCAATATCTGGTCTCGTACAGACCATAGCGTACATCAAGCTTCCGATAGCTGAGGCGTAAGGTACCTGAGCCATACTCTCTTTCTCTTCTTCTGACTGAGGAGACTGATCCTTCGATAGACGAAAGTGGTTGGCCAAGGGTGTGCTCACAGGCTTGGCGTTGCCCATGTTGAATCTCTGCAAAACACGGTTGATGTACTCCGTCTGAGATAACTGCAAGAGACCTCTCTTCTTATCTCTCGTGATTTGCATTCCAAGGATCTTCTTCGCTGGACCCAAGTCCTTCATGTCAAACTCCTTTGACAGCTGCTGCTTCAAACTTCTGATATCCTCCATATCTGCTCCTGCGACCAACATATCATCAACATACAGCAGTAGGATGATATAGCTGGACTGATATCTTTTGAAGTAGCAACAGTGGTCGGCGTTGCACTTCTGGAAACCTTCCTTGTGCATGAAGCCGTCAAACTTCTTGTACCACTGCCTTGGGGCTTGTTTCAGGCCATACAAGCTCTTCTTGAGTCTGCACACCAGGTTCTTTTTCTTCTTTTCTTCTGAGAAACCTTCTGGCTGGTGCATGTATATCTCCTCTTCTAGATCTCCGTGAAGAAACGCCGTCTTCACGTCTAACTGCTCGAGATGAAGATCTTCAATTGCTACAATACTCATCACGGTTCTGATAGTATTTAGCTTCACCACGGGAGCGAAAATATCGGTGTAGTCAATTCCTTCCTTCTGCTGGAAACCTTTGACAACTAGTCGGGCTTTATATCTCCTGGAACCATCCTGCTCCTCTTTCACCCGGTACACCCATTTGTTGTGGAGTGCCTTCTTACCCGTGGGCAACTCAGCTAGTTCCCACGTCTGGTTTGATATGAGAGACTTCATCTCATCTTTCATTGCAAGCTCCCACTTGCTCGCATCTCCACACTGACAAGCTTCATCAAAGCTTTCAGGCTCCCCACCATCTGTCAACAACAGATAGTTCATGTATCTCCTGTTGGGTACAGGAGGACGAGAAGATCTTCTTAATATTGGAGCTGGTGCGTCGGGCTCCTGCGCACCATCTTGTCCAACAGGCTCTTCTGGCTGAGGACCCTCTGCATTTGGTTCTTCCGAGAGGTTACTCGGGGCATCATCTGCATCTACAAATATTGACTCGCTCTCTGAGTCATCAGTCTTGTGCATGTCCTTGTACATCACCTTCTCGTTGAATATCACATCTCTGCTCCTGATCACCTTCTTGTTTTCGTTGTCCCAAATGCGGTAGCCGAACTCATCTTCACCATAGCCGATGAAAGTGCATTTCTTTGACTTGGGATCAAGCTTATTCCTGCCTTGATCACTAATATGCACGTAAGCTACACAACCGAAAACTTTTAGATGTGAGAGTCTTACCTCTTTTCCGCACCATACCTCCTCTGGTATTCTGTGCTCCAATGGAACCGACGGACCTTGGTTGATCAAGTAAGCTACTGTGTTGACCGCTTCTGCCCAGAACTGCTTCGGTAGGCCTGACTGTACTCGAATACTTCTGGCTCTCTCTGTCAACGTTCGGTTCATCCGCTCAGCTACACCATTTTGCTGAGGCGTGCGGGGCACGGTTCTCTCCATTCTGATCCCGTGCTCATAGCAGAACTTCTTGAATCCGGTGTCTTCATATTCACCGCCATTGTCGGTCCTGAGCTTCTTTATTCTCAGACCGGTCTCATTCTCTACCATAGCTTTCCATCTCCTGAAAGCCTCAAATACTTCTGACTTGTGCTTCAAAGAAGACCCACACTTTCCGAGAGTGATCATCGATAAAAGTCACGAAGTAGTGTTTTCCACCAATGGACGCGGTGGTTGTTGGTCCCCACACATCTGAGTGAACGAGCTCTAGCTTCTGCTTCCTGGGGGTTCTGCCACTTGTCTGAAAGCTAACTCTCTTCTGCTTTCCAAGTATGCATTCTTCACACATATCCATCTCCACTGACTGCAGTCCTGGGAGTTTTCCCTTTGTGTGCATGATTTTCATCCCCTTCTCACTCATATGACCGAGTCTCTGGTGCCACAGCTTTGAAGTCTTATTGCCTGCTGCAACTGAGATTAAACAACGAGCACCTGCTGTCATATACATGGTACCATTCTTCTTGCCTCGGGCAATCGACATTGCGCCCTTTGATATCTTCCAATCATCTCCATGGAAGGTCGTGGTGTATCCTTCGCCAGCCAACTGGCCTACGGATATTAAATTCTTTCTCAGGTCGGGTATATGCCTGACATCCTTCAGCTCCCATACTGACCCGTTCAACTTAATTTTCACCACACCTTTGCCCACAATAGCACATGGTTGATCATCACCAAGATATACGTATCCAAGATTTCCGGGGGTATACTTCTCGAAGAATTCTTTCTGAGAAGTAGCGTGGAACGACGCTCCTGAATCTAACACCCAAGATTCCTCCTTGCTCTCCAAAGAGCATATCAATGCGTCGTCTCCTCCTGAGGTGGATGTGACATTCACCTCTGCCTTCGCCTCCTTCTCCTTCTGTGCGCTCTTGCATTGATTCTTGTAATGCCCGGTCTTTCCACAATTCCAACACTCGATAGCCTTCGAGCCGTTGCTTGGATTCCTTGATTTGGACCTCCTGTCCTTTGATCTACCTCTGAAGTTTGATTTTCCTCGTCCGTTTCCTCTGGTTGAATTTCTACCTCTTGACTCTGTATGCAATACTGAAGAGGTTGTAGCTTCACCAGTCTCTCGCCGTCGGATCTCCTCACTGAGAACCAAATCACGAACGTCGTCAAACTTCAACTTTTTCTTTCCCGACGAGCTACTCACAGCTGTGACTGTAGCGTTCCAACTCTCTGGTAGGGAAGACAACAATATCAACGCCCGAACTTCTTCATCAAACTCAATCTCAACTGAACTCAATTGGGTTGTAACCGTATTAAGTTCATTGAGGTGTTGTGCTACTGACGCGCCTTCCGCCATTTTCAGATTGAATAACCACCGCATCAAATGAACTTTGTTCGCGGCTGATGGCTTCTTACATGTATTTGAGGAGAGCTCGCCATAAGACCTTGTCCGTGGTCTTCTCCTTTGCTAAATGTCTGAACGCAACATTCCGATGTCATCGTCAACCTCTGACTAACTCGATGGGCTTGTCTATCTAGAAGGATTTCCACGCTTCTTAACTTCATTAGAATCCTGGCTTCTTTCCCCGATAGGGTTGATACATGATTTACAAATCACTCTATCTGACCAGAATCCAAAATTCTGACCATCAAATTTCTCATAGTCTTATTTTTTCCTTCATCTGCGGCCATGGCTCCTCACTTAATCTGTCTAGATCTTCACGCTCTGTACGGGAACTTTAACACCAACCACAACAGTTAAACGCTATTATAAACCCCAAGATTTAACGGAGGTATCGGAACGCCTACGCTCTCGGAGCAACACAAAAACTTATTAATCAAACCTCAAGAATAACAAATAGCATGATCTCAAACGAGACCAATTAAACACTGTAGTACAGTGTTAATAATTAAGGGTATGAAACCTTTTTCAATTCTCACTTGAGAATAAATTACCCCATCAATTTAAAACCCTCTTTTAATTTCTCTATTTTCTCTCTCTTCTTTAATCCCCTCAAACACTGTTGAGCCTGGGATAAATCACAAAATCGCCAGCAGCGATTCTAGGGCAGCCGCCAGAGAGAAAAGTCGGGAGAAGGGGGGAAAAATCGGCAGTCAGCGAAACCCTAGGCGAGAGGGTTTATATAGGCGGACGATGAGAGCGGCTGGCGCAGCCTGTCCCAGCGATTAACCCTGACGCAAAGGTCGTGGTTTCGCCAAAAAAAAAAAAACAAAACGCCAGAGTTCGTTGGGGGGGGGGGGGGGGCAGGCGAACGCAGAGCTCGGGGGGCAGTCGAACGCAGAGCTGTGCGAACGCAGAGCTCGCCTGTCGCCTGGACCTCGCCGCCTGTCGCCTGGACAACCGGAGCTCGCCTGCGTCATCCTGGAGCTCGTCGGAGCTCCTCTGCCGTCGGAGGTTTGGTTTCCACCCCCAAATCTAACATTGTGATGGACTGAGATAGATAGATTCTTATTTCATTAAACTATCTAACATGTTGTAATGATTGAACTAAATACAAATGAAATTATTCCTTTTCTCTCAAGGATTTAATAATCAAGAATATTTTTGTTGGATTAATCTCATAGCCTATAGCTTGATTATATTAGCCCTCAATCATTCTCTATTCGTACAAGGACAGATAAACAACCATCAACCCATTTCATGCCGTCATATTAGCTTTTGAAAATGTTGGTGGGTTTGGTAGAATTCCTCACTAATCAACAGATTATACGTTGACATAAATCAAAAGATTGCGAGGTCGTCTGTAGCTGATAGGCGCAATTCAATGGGCTCGGTTTACTTTTAGCCAACTGGTTTAGTCAACAAAACAAATTTAACAAGACTAAGATGGAATATAATGCCTTTTTAATGAAAGAATAAAGTTTAATGTTAGATTTACACCAAAGTGTTAGCTTTTTCCATGAATATTTCTAGCATGGCTGAAAGGTACTACTAATAAGCCACCATGGGTTTGGGCTAAATTCGTGCTCTAATTTAGTCCATGGGCCCAATTAGTAGCTCACTTTTGGGCTGGCAATATGATGTGATTAAAACGCCCATAATAAGCCTAAAGCAGGGAGTATATATGCAAAATATGTATCCAATTGTTGACAGTTACAAAGAATACGATATGAACGAACGGTGATCGGCACATATTGTACACCCTCTCCTCCGAATAATGATAATAAGATTAGAGTAATTATAATATCTTATACTAATAATAATAATAATAATAATAATCAGATGTTTAATTGTCGACATCTACGTACGCAGCACATACTTGTGTGGAACTAGATACTTTATTTGTCCACCTAGTAGCCCTTTTCCTGGGGGCGGATGGAGGTAATCTTGCTGTAGCGCTCTGACGCTCTTGTTGTTGTTTCTTTTTCTTTTAAAAATACCCTTTCAGATAGCTCGGAGTTCTGGAGAGCCGCAGGATGACGAAGTTCTTGCATAGTCGCCGTCCCGAGAGATTTATTAGAGGCTCCACTGTAGTTTTAAATTTTATCCAGAGTTTATTTCCATTTTGTAAAGGCAATGAGCCTTAGTTCGACTTTCCGTTTTGATTCATGTTGAGACATCATATGTTATTGCAGACTCCAAATGTATTTCAATTTATTTTTAGTTGAGACATGACCTTATTTATGAGATATCATCCTCTTTATCATGTCTATTATTGTCATTCTGCTTCTTTGCCTGTTTTGTACCTACGCTTTTATTTGACCCCACTAGAGGATATTACTGTGATTGGTAAAACTTTTTGTTGTACAGTGTGGGTGCATGGCAGATTTGACATCTCTGGGTTCACCTTGGACTGCAGCCATAAGTGAAAACAGGGGCGTCACATATATAACTATATATATACAAAACCAAAACGTGTATGTGTGTATATGATTGAGCTTAAAGTACTAACACACATATATAATATAAACCCTAAACTAATTATACCCAAGCTTGTGATCTTCAACAAAGCTCTATCTTGGTACACTTGCGGATGAAGCTTGAACTTGGATCTTCAACTTGAATTGCATGGCTTCACTCCACGATTCCGCCAACCTCCATTGGATATGATCGTGAAAGCGCAATGCCATCCATCCTCCGACATGTTGTTTGTTTATAATAAATAGATAAACACAAATACTAGACAAACAACATTAGTGGTAAATTTTTTGTTAAACATCATCAAAACAAAGAGGCCAACAATATACTGATCCAGATTTTGCTTTATTTTGGTTCTTTTTGTCTCATCCTGTCATTACTTAAAATATTTGGACAAAAAATCAAAATTTTTAGTTAAAAGTGTATACCTTTCTACAAATTCCTCCTCCTTTCGCTATAAAAAAAACCTCCTCCTTTCCTTCAAAATCCTAAAATCTATCTACTACATATAAAAGAGGATTGTCTTGTCAAAACTTTTAATTTCCATTTTTGCCCTTTTATGTTTAATAATTCTCAAATATGTCATTCGTTATAATTAATCATGCACTAATTATATATAACCTCTTTTTAATTATGCATTTCCTCACTTTTTCAAAACCCTTGGTGAACTAATATTTTATTATTTAATTATGTTATTTAACATAAAATTTGAAATTTATCCCTAATTCATCTTCACATAATATTTAAAATTCTAGAAAAATTTAAAATAATAAAAATTCATTACGCTTACGCCTTATGCCTTTTATTTTTCACCTCTTATGGAGGAGTACCTATTACCTTTCAACTTATTAGCCTTTTAAAAGTATGATAGTAGTATAAAAAATAATTTATATTTTTAGTAATTGTAATAGTATTAATAGTATAATGATTTTAGTAGTATTTTTTAAATTAATAAATTACACCATAATTTAATTATTATACAATTTAGTAAATTATTTGCTAATAGTGTAATAATCTAATTAGGAAATTAAAATAAACTAATGTATTATAATTATGCTATGTATAATATTATTATATTTAAAAGAGAATAAATTATTTAATATATTATAATTATTTTAATAAATTAAGAATAAATTATAGTAATTATCTAAACTATAATAATTAATCATACAGTTCTTTATCCATAATTTTATCATACAATTTATTCATTTAAACAAAATTGTAAGTTTAGAATTTATATTGTTATACAAGTCATTTCATTATCTTTCAGCCAACAAAAAGAATTTGAAAAACATAAAACAAAACATGTATGTTTTCGTACAAAGCACGCGCACTATACTAGTTTCTTGAAAATTCAGAACAAACCATCTTAGAACACCAACTAAAGAATAAAACATTAAAAGAAAAAATGCTTCTTGTTATATTAGGACAATTATGGATATAAAATTACGATGACCACACAAGTTTGCTTATTAGATAGTATAGTTAATGTAAGGAAAAGAAAATGACTGTAAAATGAACCTGTAGATATGCCCTTGGTTAGAATGCTTATAGCAAATAGAGTTGCATTAAAACCGTTTTTTTTAAAAAATTAAAAAAGGTAGACATAGATCAAAAGAATCCTTTGTCAATTATCATTCTCAAAAAATTTCAAAAAAAAAAATGCTAACTACTCTTATTGAGAAATATAATTTTCTTGATTAATATATATAAGAATAAAAAGAATAAAAGACTATAACATACCTGCTCATGTGAAATGGGAGTGTAAAGGCAATTGAAAGACACTCTCCTTACCAAATTTAAATAAGAATGTTCAATTAAAATTGTGCACAAACATTAGAGGAAATTAGTACAATTAGAAATCTATTAACACCTTAGGAAAGCTATGTAGAAAACTACATAAAAGAGAAATCAAATTCTAAAATATTTTTTTGGGGAGTGGTGGTGGTGGCGTGGGGGGGGGGGGGGGGGTTGTTTCCATAACTCGGCCTCATTCAGCTAAAATTTCTCTTAAGCAATCAGTGAGTTTTAGTTTTTCACCTAAAAGTAGTAGAAGCTTGTTACATAAGAACAATTTCTTCTTTTCAGAGAGCATCTTGTTCTCTTCAAAGATCATAAAAAATATATTCACTGGACCTTTCCCTTACAAAATTAACTCTTAACTCTAATAATATCTACACAAACGATGTGGGAAAAAAGATACATAGCCCCCCATCCATTTTCCATTTAAACCTGCAAAAATCACATGATCAAAACTATTATCCAAAACTATCCAATTATCAGAAAGCCATGATTTCTTCATGAAGGATACATCAGTGATCAAAACTATTATCCAAAACTATCCAATTATCAGAAAGCCATGATTTCTTCATGAAGGATACATCAGGTTGGAGTTTAGAGAGTGAATGTTTTCCAATTATCAGAAAGCCATGATTTCTTCATGAAGGATACATCAGGTTGGAGTTTAGAGAGTGAATGTTTGAAGAAGTATGAACATCATGTTTTTTGAGAGAAACTCAGCCGTATATCATAATTTAGTCCCCTACAGCCTCTAGGAGAACGTCGCATGCAAAATCCAAGCTAACAATCAACGGTAAAGGTGAACTATGCAAATGTAATAACAACCCAACAATCAAAATTGAAAACACATTTTATCAGAAGTCTGTATCAAAAGAATATCTCAAGCCTTAAAGAATCCATATAATTGTTAATTCAACATTCTCAAATATCATCATATAGGAGGTAGCTCAAATGTAGCATAATCCACATCTACAAAGAAAAAGGCCAGTTACTGGAAACAGAGCGGGCAAAGGTAAAAAAGTATCAGATTCAACCATCTCAAACAACAAAACTGATAGAATCCTAATCGAAAAAGAAACTTTGAATCAAACCCATGTGAATTCCCATCAAACATATCTAAAGAAGTCTGAAATTGATGTCGAACAAATTCAGGAAACTGATATTCTCTCTTTAGGTTAATAGCAACTGGAGAGTTTCTAAGAAACATTAATATGGCTGAGGAGTTTTGTAATAATTTAAAGTTTAATATGTGATTTTTCTCCTTGTGTTCAAATCCTTAAATTGCAAGCACACTCTTGGTTTAAAAATATTCATAAAAATGAGTGATAACAATATTGGGGGAGAAATCGGGCCTAATCTAGAGTCGATGAATCTTAAACAGGAGTTAGAAATTAATTTTAACCAAAAAGCTATAACTATCAGGTATTGATCCAAACTCCTATTTAAACTCATCACTTATCTTATCCGATGTGAGACTATACTCACATATTAATCACCTTAACAACCCTCCCTTAATTTGTGAGTATATTTCAATTCAACTAAGTTTTCGCACGGAATTCACTAAGTTTTTGCATCACTTCACTTGTGGACTAACCAATTCACAAACATTTGCACCACTCCACTCATGGGCTAACCAGACGATGCATTCAGCACATATCTATCAAACATCTGTAGGAACTTCCACCACTTCACTCATGATGGCTAACTAGACTATACCACTCATATGGGCATCCGTGGATTCTTCCGACACCTTTGGGCTTCACATCAAAGATCATCTTTTTTTTTTAAATTATTTGGACCATGACCTTAGCTCTGATACCATTGTTAGGGGAGAAATCGGGCCCAATCTAGGATCGAGGGGTCTTAAACAGAAGTTAGGAATTAATTTTAACACAAAAGCTATAGCTATTAGGTATTGATCCAAACTCCTATTTAAACTCATTACTCTTTCTTATCTTATCTGATGTGGGACTATACTCATATATTAATCACCTCAACAAACAACACAAATATACATAAAACTGTAACTCCATACTTCCTTTAACAAAAAAAAAAAATCCATGAATTATCAATCAAAGACTTATACCATTAGGCTTAGGGCATGTTTGTTTTACTAAAAAAAGAGGGAAATCAAAGAAATGGAAAACTATTAAAATGAAGAATTGGTTTGGGAGTGTTTGGTTGGCTAAAAAAAGAAGGAAATCAAAAAAATGGAGATAAAATGACGTTAGTTGTCACATTATTATTGGATGATGTGAGTGATTTTTTAAGAAAACTAGTTTTGATGTTGTTTGGTTGGCGAAAAAAATAAGGAAATAAATTATAAGAAACTTATTTCCTGTAGTTTTGTTGTTTTTCTTTTGTTTGGTTCATTCTTAAAAATAAGAAATGAAATGAGATGAGATGAGTTGTCATTGTATTATTGGGTGGTGTGACCCACACTTAAGAAAAGTGTTTTCACAACTTTTTGGGATGAAAACAAAGAAATAAAATGTTAATGAGATGAGATGAATTGTTATAATATTTTATTGGATGATATGAGTGATTTGAAATGATGAGGAGAGATGAGTTGAGTGATGTTTGGATAAAAATAATATTTTATTAGATGTGATGGATGAGTTGTTAGATGAAAATAATATTTTATTAGATGTGATGGATGAGTGGTTAGATGAAAATAATATTTTATTAGATGATGTGGATGAGTTGTTGGATGAAAATAATATTTTATTGGATGTTGTGGGTGAGTTTTAGGGATGGAAATGGAGGAAATAGTACTTTTTGAGATTTTCACATTTTCCATTTCCATTTCTTGGTTTTTCTTGGTTTTTAGGAAATAACCAAACAGACCCTTATACTATTATCCTTCATCCTCCTTTCCTCTAAAATTCGAAAAGTCCTCGAATATTCAGGGAAAAAAAACCCATCTCAGAACTCTAACTAAAGAGCAAAAAACTAAAAGAACAAAAATGATTCTTGATCCATCAAGACAAACACTAACAGAGACAAAGAATTTCAATGACCACACAACTTTTCTCATAATTCCAGTTAACAAAAAGAAGATCCTCCTCTTCAAAAGGATCTACTTCTCCAAAACCCTAGGAATCAAATAAAACTTTCCAGAATTTGCACAAAGAGGTCAAATTGTCACTGCCGAGGCTCTTACTTCGTCGCCGCTGAGGTTCGCCCTTATGTGGCCGGAGATTTTCAGTCGTCGTCAGCCGCTAGCTACTCTGCTAGCTACCAGCGAAAGAATTATAGTGTCCTATTTTAGAAATTGAGTCAGGGGTTAGAATGTAGCAAAGTGGGATTTGAGAATACAATGAAAGAGGATACAGAGAAATAGAGCTGAGATGTTAAAGTTCGTAGAGGTCAAGAGGCCAAGGGTTTTTGGGAGAGATGAAGGAGACGAAGGGTTTTCTAAACCTTTGGGGACGAGATTCTAAAGCTTTTATAATTAGACAAATTGAAGCTTTTAAAGCTTTTATATTTAGAAATTTTAATTAAATCATACTCACTTTAAAAGCACGAGTTCGGAAAAAAATTTTGGTAGACAAAAATGCCCTTGAAATTCAAATACAAATCCATTAAGTAAGAGTGAGTTGATAAATTGATGAATTCTTATTGGATATACATAGTATGAAGATATAAATATATTTTAAATTAAAATATAAACCTGAATGAAATTATTAAATGCCAAATTTATAAATGTATACAAGATGAATGACATATATGTAAAAATCAAACAAATTAGTGAGACAAATAATGTTCGCCCCAGAGGTCGAACCCTAAAACGGCACATACCTACAAATGCACATAATGTGGACGGGTATAGGCAAAATCCACCAAACAAATTAAAGAGATAAAATCCTTCTGAAAATTATAAAAAAGGAAAATTAAAACAAATGGTTGCGATATGAGGACATAACGTGGTGATCTCTCACTAACTAAAATTCAAGTAGTTCACTGTTGATGTTAAGTGATCAAACAGTCAAATATATGTGTGATGGGGGTGAAGTTGATGAGGGACCGCTCCCTTACCCAAATATCTAGTTCTGAATTGAGTAGCTAAAGCCTGCGCAAATAGAAATTCGTGAGAGGACGAGGCTTAGTTCCCCTGTGGTTTCTTCGATGATCAAGTCAGTTAATGAACTTGAGTGGGAAATAAAGAACTGCATAAGTTCTTTAGTGTAGTTGAATTGCTCAGAATTACTTAGATTCAAGACCAGGGATCAGAGAGAGAGAGAGAGAGAGAGAGAGAGAGAGAGAGAGAGAGAGAGAGAGAGAGAGAGACCCCTTGTGTGTTAGAATAATACCTCTATTATACTGGTGGTATAAGGGGTAGAATGGTCATTATGGTCGAGCATAGGATGGTGGTAAAGAAGTATGGGCTGGTAGCTACGTCAGCACCTACTTTACAGGTGTCAGTTGATGAGTGGAGGAGGGATAACCTCAGCATTAAATGAGAAGTGGTCGGAGGCATGACGGTGCCGACGTGGTCCGATGAGTCATGAAGACTATCAGAGCTAAAGGTATAATGTGCCTGCCATGCATTAAATGTGATGTTGTCACATTGTCAGTGGGAGAAGCTCGATGTTGGAGTCATCCATTGGCTTGGCCGAGAAGTAACTCCTCTCGAGTTGACCCCGTAAAGTATCAAATAGATGGTCGAGTAGGCTCGTAGCGAGTCGTCTCCGATAAGAGGACTAACAAGTACCCCCCTTCGAGTCGACATAAGGGATGTTGACTCGACAAGTCGGCTAAGTCGAGATCCTTGCTGGTTTTGGCCTCTAATTTGATTGGGGCATTGCATGTAGAAGTACACATGTCCGTTGCTGGCAAAGGGCTATACTTTGGCGATTGAAAACACCATAATATTCACAGTACTGCATAATTAGTTTCAAAGTTTAATTATACTATTATTATTTAAATAGAACTATATTTACAATTGTTATCCTCTCACATGTAACATCACATACCAATATTTATAAGCCAAGAAACTACAACAATTTTGGCAGCACTTTCATCTCCTTCTACATGTATATACCTTTGTTATATTCTTCTTATTAGATTAGATTAAATTATTTTAAAGTAATTAATTATATTATATATTTGATCTTTTTCATATCAAGAAATATCAATAATTTTCACAGCACTTTTATTTATTTTCTTTTTATTAGATTGGATTAGATTATTTTAAAGCAATTAATTATATTGTATGTTTGATCTTTTTTCCAGATTAGAAATTGTAACAATTTTTATAGCACTTTCATCTCCTTCAACAAGTATGTGTCTTTACTATTTTCTTCTTATTAGATTAGATTATATTGTTTAAAAATAATGAATTATGAAAGTATAACAATTTTCACATTATTTTTATCTATTTTCTTCTTATTAGACTAGATTAGATTATTTTAAAGCAATTGCTTATATTGTATGTCTAATAATCGCGTCAAAATCGCGTATTATTCGCGCTACCCGCACGCGGGTTTAGAAGCCTATACTTTGATCCATTATTCAAAGCCCAATAAGCATTCAATGCTTTTAAACCTCTAAAAGAATGTTCAAAATTCTAATGTGGGACTATCTTGTTTTTTACAAACAAATACTAACAGGCACTAAGGTTTGTGTTACAGGTATCATATAAGTGCTTATATTTCTTTGGTTAAATTTCAAAAAAACACCAGAACGTTTGACCTTTTATGAGATAACCCCAAAAGAGTCTAGAAATGTCATTTAACCCCTAAATCTTTTTGCGGTTATCTGAAAAGGCCAGGGGGTTGAAAGACATATCCAAATTATTGGGTCTTATCTGAAGAGTTTTATAAAATATACTCTATTTCTTTTCTCTTTTTCGAGAGAAGAGTACTTATATTTCTATGTAAAGGGATTATTTTCGAAGGAATGTTCATCATGGATTTAGCGCTCTGCACTTGTAAGTCTCTTTAGTGCACTTCAGTGCTTTATTGTTGCGATTGTAGTTCAGATGAATATGAATAAATGGCTGCGACACTAGTATGATGGACTATTGACTTCTTACTTAATAAGAATTTCAGTAATAAATTATGTACCTTTATATATAGAGATTTTAAAATCTGATAATGCTATTACAGGCTTATCATTGATTTCGGCTTCAAGAATTGATCATTCATTTGTAGCCAAATCACCAAATAAAGTTGCGCGCATAGTCATTTCACTGTATATGAAAAAAGAAAGTATGTTAATCTTATTTTTTTCTTATGATATTGGAAATAAGTATCATGAATATACCTTTTATCCATTAGCATGATTTTCCTCCTATTGTCCGGTTTGTTATGTTTTGTAATATAGTTGATCACCGGCTTCACGTTAGTTATTATTGCAAGAATATCTGCAAGTAATTTTATAAAAAAAATTATGATTCTATAAATTAACGTCTCATTTTATATTGAAGATTAAAGTATGAAATTTATAAGTACTTACTAATTTTTGTTGCATCTTTCATGGAAAATGCTTCTTCAAATGGGACAAAGTTATTCACTATGTTCTCCAAGTGGAAACCTGGTGGTGCTTCTTTGATAGATACGTCTTTTGTTAATACTAATTCAAGTGACTTGTGGATACTTGGAAAAGCTGGGTTTATTCCTTTCACTTCTCCATTTGAAATGAAAATAATTTGATTCTTTCGAAGCATATCTATAAACTTTTCGATAGTCTCTCCGTACATAACTCCATGTATTTTGTTACCCTGCAAATATTATTAACACCAGAGATAAATGTTTGGAAAATATAATTAATTAATACTAAGCTATATATTATATTTTAATTAGTTATATGTAAACAGAAAAACAACATAAAAAGGCATTCTGAAAGTTATTAGGGTTTTAATGAAATTTACCGAATAGATAATGACAATCACTAAAAAAATACAAGCTGAATTATAAACACTGATATTATGAAAATAACAAAAAAATGCAATCTTTTCTCCTTTTTCTTCTATTACAGATAAAAACTTTCATAACCCAAGCGGTAATATTTGTCTTCAGAACTATGTCTGGAGGCTCTAGTACAATATCTAAAGCCAATTCTAAATCAAACTCCATAATAGTGGTAATCGCCACATTTTTAAATTCTCTGACAATTTTATATCTCTTTGCATAAGTAATGGATGAATTTATTATGTATTCTCATGGTAGGATCTCACGATATATGTTGTCAGTTAATGGCATTGTACTAATTGATGAGAGAAGACCTCGTATTAAAAGATTCCAAATTAATATACTGAAAATAAAATGTGTAGAATGTATGTTAGCAAAACAGTACGAAGGAGTGCATGACGTACATATAAAAGTTATGTTAGTCTAATTAACCAAATGTTAGATTTCATTGTATCATCAGAATACTTTCATATGTTACATTTTGTAAGTTTTAGTGATCCAGTTTCTTCGCTTTCTGTATGTAGTCTCATGATTGTGCTTTCTTTGGTCTTACAATTTTTTGTACATACACCAATTTCAATAAGAAGAAAATAGATGGAAGTGTTGTGAAAATTATTGTAATTAGATACCATGATTAATTGACTAAAGAAGAAAATAGATGGAAGTGTTGTGAAAATTATTGTAATTAGATACCATGATTAATTGACTAAAATAAGAAGAACAATATCTAATCTAGTTCATAATCTTTAAACAATCTAATCTAATTCTAATAAGAAGAAAATAACAAAGATAAAAAGTTATCATTATTAAAAAAGAGAGAGAGACACCAAGACCAAACCTTTGAGAGAAAACAGTTGATAATTGCTTCAAAGTCTGAGAAATATTTGGTGAGAGAAGAAAGTGGATTTGGTGCTTTATTTATACCTGAAGAGTCCTATTGCTATAATAAGAATTTGGTTATAATAAAAATTCGGTTATCTTTGTGAATGCACGTATTAAAAGATAGATACAATCATAGCACGTGCAATATGATATCTTTATGTAATATAAACTTATTATATTATTGTTAATAAATTAATCATAATATGATTTTACACATGCAAAGTAGATAAATTAGTTTAAACTTTTAGATAGTGTATAATATTTCAAACTTAAAAAAGTATAATATCATTATTATATAATATCATGTATTAAGGATAGATATATTAGTTGTATTAAGGATAGATATATTAGTTTAAACTTAATTTAAAAATTATTAGATATATATATATATATATATATATATATATATATACTAGATTTTATGCACGTGCAATGCACATGGTTAAATACTATGATTAGGTATTTTTGGTTTATTTTCTTACTAAAATTTATTCCTCGGTTACTCTTTGATAATAATAATTTTTGCTCACTTTGATTAAATAATTTTGATTTATTTTCTACTAAAATTTGTTCCTCGATTACACTTTGATTATTTATTTATTTGATGTTTGTTTGAATATGCTACATCCAGTTTAAATTTTTATGTTGATAGTTGATTTGTCAGGAGATAAATATAATCTAAAGTCAATTTAAAATTTCATTTCATTTGGATAGGCATGAAACCGAGCTTGACCTGAGGAAGTATAGTGTTATGAAAGTGAAAACACTTGAAAAAAATAACATTATAAAAGGAAGATGAATAATAAAGCCAACGAGCCAAGATAATTGATTTAAAGTGGGCTAAAATGACAGAAAATGGTTAATAAAAAAATCATAAACTGAAGATTAATACTAACTCTAGTACACTTTTATATGATAAAAACATCCACATATGCATATGAAAGCACTAAAATAGTTTATGAAAATCCCTTCTAAATATTCCTAATTTTACTAAAAAATAAAACTATTCTATAACAATTCACAAAACATTATCTTTTGTTACTTCTATTTTATTTTTTATTGAGTCGAGATCCATCCTTCTTCATCTTTACCTTTTTCCTAGCCAATTCTAGAGTAGTAGTGTCTTCATCATCTACATCGATTTTGATATGAGACTGGAGCATGTTATCTTTCCTTGGGCTCATTCATCTTTTGTCTTCTCGTCTAAATTCACAAAGAAGTTGAATAAATTTATTATATTCAACACAAACTTTTGACAATACAGACTTTGATTTCACTACAACAGACATGTCTTTTAGCGACCAACTTTTTTGTGAGAAAATTATTTTCCTCAACAAAT
>NC_033797.1:9556016-9604247 GCF_001876935.1 Asparagus officinalis
GAGGAGCTACTCCTATGCCTGGATCTGCTGTCTAGCCCTGACAGCAAATAGCTTTTCTTATATTATTATTATTATATTACTACATTCCATTTATCAAATATTTTGGGCAGATCTCACCGACCCTACATCAAGTTTGGGCATTTAGCACTTAACCCCCAAAAAAGTTTGAAACTGTCACTAAATATCAACTAAATCTCAGAATTTCAAGAAATCTTAAAACTTTTTTAATTTTTTCACTTAGACCCTCATAACGGCATAATCCCATATTTCAATTCACAATTAGAGAATATTACATAAATATCATAAAGTAGACGTTAAGAATTAGGTTTTTTTTTTTTTTTTTTTTTTGGGGGGGGGGGGTTCAAATATAATGAAGGTTTTCTCAAATTCTCGAAATGAGAGTGCCAAATTTTTTGGAGGTTAAGTGCTAACTTATTAGGGATTTAGTGAAATTTACTGAAAAATTGGTTTAGTGAAATTTACTTAAAATTTAAGTGTTGGTTTCATGATAAATAGTCAATTTCGAATAAACTTAAAACTAGAATGAATTCTACGCTCCTTCTCTCTTATAATGTGAGAGCAATTTAAAAAGAATAGTCTAGATATCACCAATCTTTTATCATCTATCATGGTTCAATGACTTCAGTCTATCATTTTCAGTGAATTCAGTTGGTGTTAACGGATTTTCTTCTTTTTCACCTTTTTTTTAATCTAGTTATTCCATAGCAATTGTTAGTGAAATACAACAAAGAAGGATAAAAACAGATGGTTAATTGCGAACAGACAGCATATAGTTCTATATTGCAAATAGACCGGTAAGTTTTTTTTTAACTCCTAAAACTGTTTAAAAAGTTTGAGGAGGCTGGTAGACCCTCTACTGTTCAACTGGTTATGGTAAATCCTCAAATGCTATTTTTTTTACTTTTAAAAGAGTTAAAAAAAATTCACTAATAGGGTGTATTCGTACCTGGGTTAAAAGTAGGGGGTTTTATTCACCAGAAATAGAACTATAGAGGGTCTATTCATAATTAGGTGATATTATAAGGGGTCTATTTGCAATTAACCCAAAAACAAAAGAATGAAGAAACAAACAAACAAAGGAACATAAGTACGATATCGGCTATAGATATCATGGAAAATTCACAATTCGTGAGCTTGAAAAGGTATAAAAATTGGAAATCAAGTGGGTCATAGAATCCAATAATATTCATATCAAATTTGAAAATAGCTTGAAGATTTGAGTTCAAAATAATTGCCTAAGATTTTCAACATATATTGAAGACATGGAACATGATCTAAGTAATTGTCGTGCAGTTTTCGCAGTGCAACAAATTCTTAGACGTGTTGGATCTGAGATGCAAGCATGGGAAGTGAATATGTTTGCTACAGTTTTTCGCTAAACTCAGAATATAAGCGAAAATATAGAAAAATAAAAGTAAACAACCAAACCAAAAATCAACCAAGGAACGGGGGAGATTTTTATAGTGGTCCCAATAACAATCTCATGTCCACTCTTCTTTCTTATGAATGTGCTTTTTCACTATGACAGAAGTTCACCTGAATCACAACCCGCTTCAATAGACTTACGAAGACCGTACTCTTAAATACACCCAATATCAGTCATCTAACCTAACTCTTCACAAATGAATAATACTCAGTTCTAACTAGTCTCAACCCTCAATTATCACTAGTTTGAGTACGCCATAAAAACAAGTTGAAACACAAACTACCAAAAAAGTATAAGCACAATTTAGAAAGATCTCTGCCTCACTTTTCTAAACACAAACTACTCAGTCATGTACATGTTTTCACATGTACTATATCATCTCAAATTAATATTAGTACAAATTGAGAGTTAGTTATTACTCGATCAAGAGCTATTGCACAGATTTCGTCCTAATATTAAAACTGACTTCTTATAATAATGTGTTCACCGCTTCAAAGTTGTTTGATGAAATGAGGAAGTTCAGTAGCATCCCGAATGTAACTTGTATGGTTACTCCTTGGAACTTCGTTTATTCACAAAAGCTTTGAAGTTTGCGAGGCTTGACGGGGTTGAGATTGATGATGCATACAGCATTCTGTAAGGGTTACTTTTGATCAGGAGTGCAGATGATGCGTATAAGTTTGCTATTGAGATGAGTATGAGGGACAAGAGCCCAACAAATTCACATCTAGAGGTTGCCTTGTAGAGTTGTAGTGAATTGATCATTATTTTGAACCGCGCGCTTCCTAGCATTGGGTCACCAGCTACTGACTTATGAGAGAAAGATCTCCTCGCTAAAAGATGCTGGAAATGATCAATCAAGGCACGGACTGTATATGCATCTCTTTACTATCTCTTGACTCTTTACTTATTGATGTCTAAGGCATAATTCTAACACGAATTTGCCAAGTCTAGTAGCTTTATTCTACAGAGTTTCATGCCATTCAACAGTTTCCAGCAAAGCAGGTTAGCTCTGTGCTTCTTTAACAAAATTTTAACTCGAAGTTCTTTATTCGCATTAACGTGATCAGCACGCTTTTGAATGCTTATTAGTTTATATATCGGACTGTGTTAGGATACACACCAACAAGAACGCCTCAAACGGAGACGCAATACACAGAATAAAGACACAAAATCAATCACAGTACTCACAGATATACGTGGTTCACTCATTCTGAGGTATTTCACGGTGCAACGACGACGTCCAATTTCTTTATACTCCAAAAGAAAAGGATCAAAGAGAACACCCTTTCTTGATCAAGATATTCTCCAAGAATTCTCACAAACTCTCTCTATGTTTTCTCTCTTACTCTTCTATAAGAGGAGTTGTTTCTGAGAAAAATTTTCTTGAAGAGTTTAGGCCCTATTTATAGCGTTTGGGAAATAATATGCACAAATAAAATATTATTAATGGGACCGCCACTTAATAATAATTTATTGTGGGACCCACATCCTTTTTTTCTTTTTCAAATCTTTCGGCACCGAATTCGGCCATCGATCTCTTTTGGTCAAAAAAAGGCAGGCTGACAATCTCCTACTTAAAAATTTGATTGAGTATCAATCATATCTTTATACTATTCTTGGCTGCATCATCCAGATATCTTGTATCTTTGGCGTCTTGCACGGCCTTCAATATTCTCAACGGAGGCCATATGAGGCTGCACACAGCCTCACCTTCTCGAGCGAAACTGGCTTGGTCAGCATATCGATTGGATTGTACCTCGTATCAATCTTCACAAGCTTGAACTCATTCTTGCTTTGCCATCTCTGTATAGCATGGTGCTTCACGTCAACATGCTTGGTTTGAGCATGTAATGCGTCGTTCTCTGCCAAGTGAATGACACTCTAACTGTCGCAGTGGATGAAGTATTTCTCAAAGCTTACCCCAAGCTCGAGAAGAAAAGCTTTCAACCATAGCAACTCATTTGCTGCTTCTGTTGCAGACACGTACTCCGCTTCGGTTGTCGATAAAGCCAGAGTATCCTGTAATTTGGATCTCCAACTTATCATTCCACCGCCTAAGATGAAGATGTAGCCACTCGTACTCCTTCTCGAGTCAATATCCCCAGCATAGTATGTATCACAAAACCCCTCTAACTGTAAATATGCCCCGCCATACTCAAGACAATGGTCGAACGAGCTTTTCATGTAGCGTAGAAGCCACTTGACCTCACACCAGTGTTGTTTCCCTAGATTGCTCATGAAACGGCTCACAACTCCCACTCCTTCCTTGTGCAATATCTAGCCTCATGCACACCATCGCATACATCAAAGTCCCGACGGTAGATGCGTATGGTATGTTAACCATGTATTCAAGCTCTTCAGCAGTGTCTGGTGCTTGGGTCTTCGATAGCTTGAAATAGCTCGCAAACGGTAAGCCCACTGGTTTAGCTTTCTCTATGCCAAAATTTTTAAGAATCTTCTCAATATAGGTCTTCTAAGACAACATCAGCCTCCGTGCTGATCTGTCTCTGATAATCCTCATCCCAAGAATCTGGTTTGCTAGACCCAGATCATTCATCTCGAAGCACTCGGAGAGATGCCCCTTGATTTCTTCAATGCGGGCCAAGTCGGGCCTGACAATCAGCATGTCATTAACATAAATCAAGAGTATCATGTAGGCATCGAAAATTGCCTATAGGTCTCCACGAATAGCTCAGTGTTAAGAAAAGACGATGAATGTCACTATCTAGTTTACAGAAGATTGATTAACGTCGACAAATTCTTGAATTGAATCGACGAACTACGTGAAACAATGGAACTTCGGAATGGTGAAGATATGAACCGATCGGGAACCTCGTATCGTTCACAAACGGTGAAATACCCTTCGTGTATCATTTATCCCGCAGATGATTTAATCATTGGAACTTGTAGAACTCCTCGTCAGCTTTCCAACGCACTTGGAATCACTCAAATCCGAGTTCGGATGAAGAAGTTACGACAGAAACGGACGAACAGGCATAACGGAGCGTCTCGGGCTGAACTGGGGCACCCGAGGTGTTTCGGCACTAGCGAGACACCCTAGGGTGTCTCGGCCCAGTTTGAGACACCCTGGGGTGTCTCCAGTGCAGAAATCGCCTTTTAGGTGGTTTTAACCGCCCGGACGTCCGTAAAACCTATAAATAGAGCCCCCGGGTCCTCATTTTTTCAGATCTGGAATTCTCGTGCCTCGGCGAAGCCCTAAGAGAGAGAGATTCTTCAGATCTGCAGTTCCCCGGGTTCGTTCCTTAAGATTATCCCGTTGTGGTAATCTTAAGAAGAGTGATTATCTCGCTTCGCCGAGATAAGAGCTACGGTTTTCTCAATCCCTTCGCGGATAGACGAAGCTCTGCCCAATTTTTCAGCAATCAGATCTGATCAACGGTGGTCCACGGATAAACCCCGGCATAGGCAAAGACACCCACGCAAGCAGAAGATCGATAAACGATCTCCCTGCGTTTGTTTGACAAAATTATAAACTTGTTTTATTTTCATTGTGTAAGGAGATCTTATAAAAAGATCAACCATTTATTTTATTCGAGTTTATTGTAATGACTAAAGTTGTAATAGATTCGATAGCAATGAAGACAGCAATTTTCACCGCAAACAAACTGGCGACCACAGTGGGAGCCAACAGCCTTGCTTCCGAGGTTGTCGTGCCGCAGCCAACGATCAAGATCCCCGTGGCTGAAGAGGTTGAATACGAGTTCGACCAGCAAAAGTTCGAGGAGTATGTCTCCTCCTCCTCCTCCAGATCTGCCTCACCTTGCAGGTGCAGGAAGGCCTCCTCCTCCCAGAAGATCCGCCGGTCTCCAGATCTAAAGACCCGAGAAGTCGATCTCCCCGTAGTCGATGCTACAGTTGCACCTTACAACGATCCGCTGGCATCCGATGAGACCAGATCTGCAGATCTGAACTCCTTCGCGATCAAGGAGCCGACTGCTGAAGGCACGCCAATTCTATCAAAGAGAGCACGTCAAAGGAAACGCCAACGCCTCGCGCGCCAATTCGCCAAGGCTTTGGATCAGGTGGATGGACTCCATTACCAAGCAGATCTGGAGTTCAGAAAGCGCCAAGTGGCTAATCTGTTGCCACGACCAGCATCGGAATCCTCCTCTCGATCTTCAATTAACGAATGGGTTCATGTTAAAAGAACCCGCTCTACTCTCGAGGAGCGAATCCAGAAGCGCCGCGCCTTGCTTGCGCATGCCCGGACCCTTGTGCGAAAAGCACATGAAATGCAAAAGGAAGAGGTAGTTAAGAGATCGCCGAGATCCAAACAAGTTTGGGTGCCAAAAGCCAAATCAGCGCTTAAGGCAAAAGCAGGCGACGTTGCTCTCCGGCCTTCGTCAACTCCAGACCCTGCTCCCGCACTTCTGGTGAAGCCCTATGACAGCGTGGGTCTCTCCAAATCTAGAATCCCATTGAAGGATCGTGTCGGTGCCCTACCCGAGAATCGAGGAAAAGCGCTTGTTAAGGAAAGCTTGAGACCGTTAAAGGAGCTTCGGGCAAACATCCGGACTGGGGGTCGTACACGACCTCCTAACAAATTAATTTCTACAACAGACCGCTTGGAGGTACGTGCAGAAAACCAGGAGCCCGTTAAGGTTTCACCCTCACAAGGGTGTGATTCCAAACGTGTGACTCCCGTAGATGTCAACAAGGCAATGTTTACTCAGAGGAAAACGCGTCAGACAGACGAACGCGTTATACCTGAGAATCTATGTAAACAGCCGATAGGTTACTCCGACCGCAACGTCGATAAGTTGTACTATCGGGCTAGGGGTACGAATAAATCTCGAAAGAGAAGTACCCGGAAAGCGGACTCTCACTGTCCGTGTATCAAAATTATCAGGGCAGTATTATTAACGTGTAGCTGCCCCAAGACCGCTCCGCAGAGGGTCTCGGTATTCGAGAGGATCTTCGATGGAACGACAAAGCTCAAGTCAAGGCGTTTCCACCAAAGAGGATCGGTTGTTCGAGATGATGAATTCCCAGAAGTTACCATCAACATGGTCAATAAAGAAAAATCTCCGATTGTTTCAAGTGGTTCTAACCCTAATTTCTCTCCAGGAAGAAGAGTCGGTTTGGGAATAACCCAACGAATATCTCAGCTTCAGCTAGAAGCCGTTGGACATAATGATTACCAGGGCGTTCGTGAAGGAATCCATTCCGATGATGAACTCTCGGATTCTTATTCCGCAATCGCCTCTGATGATACAATGTCTAGCATAGGACAAGCTTGGGAGGTGTTCATGATCAACACCGAGCAAATAGCCAAAATCATTGAGGATGCTCTAGCCAAGCAGAAAGAAGCATTCAAAATCGAAATGGAAATGGCTATGCAGGAGATGAGACAAATGCACGACCAATAAATCCGAACTTTGTCAAATCAGCTAGATGAATCCAGCTGTCGCAGCACTGCTAACCAAGCAGGTAGCGATTCAGATGTGGATGAACACGACGATGGGGGTGGCCCCACTAAAAAATAATGACGCTGAGGGTGGACCCACCAATGATGATAACACTGGGGGTGGCCACATTATTCCTCTCGAAAATTATCCAAAACAGGATATAGATGAGGACGAAAAGATGAAGGACCTCGAGAGCAAAATTAACGCTTTAATGTCTGCTCAAGAGGTAAAGAAGACCGGCATTCTGTGTCCTTACCCGAAAGAGTGGGATTCGATCCTGTATCCGGTGAAGTTCAACCTGATCAACTTCACGCCGTTCGACGAGAAGGGCTCGCCCTCTCAGCACCTGATCTACTTTAAGTCCCATTTGGGTATGATCTCTGGCAACGAGCCTCTGATGGTCCAGTCATTTGTTGGCACCCTTCACGGGTCCGCCTTCGATTGGTACCGCCGCCTCAAGCCCGGAAGCATCAACAGCTGGGAGGACCTGGAAAGCATGTTCCTCACTCATTTCTTCGATGATGACGCCGAAGTGTCAATCAGGACACTCTTCGATGAGAAACAGAAAGACGGAGAGTCGGTGGATACCTTCATCAAACGCTTTCGCAATCAGGCAATGAACTACAAGGATCCCGTTACGGAGGAATTCATCTTGCAAACCTGTCATAACAACTTGTCCATTAACATCTTGGACGTTATGGGAGTAGAGCCACTCAATACCTGGAGAGAGTTGAAGGCGCGCGGAGAGCAGGCCGAACGATTCTTTAGAAGGAGGAAGGTTGAAAGATGCCAACCGATGACTAACCCTCTGAATCCGGGTCTCGTTTCCCATAATGAAGGGAAGACACCTACAACAGTTGTTGACGTTAATCAGACGTCGCAACAGCAGTCCCGAAGACAGCAGAATAGTTCGGATCCGAGGCTCCAAAAAGAATACTCATTCGAGGACGAAGACGTTCCAGCCATCTTCGAGACCCTTCTTGAAAACAACAAGATCAAGTTATCGCCCATCACAAATCAGGAGGAAGCTGACAATATTGCAGATCTGAAGTACTGCGCGTACCACAGGAGGATCCTTCATCCCACCAAGGCTTGCTTTACTTTAAAGAATAGCATCCAAACCTTGGTTGAAGCCGGCGTCATAACGCTAGGATAAGCCAAATAAGAACGGTAATACTCCGAAGAGTATATAAGTATAAACTGCTTCTCAATCCTCCAATCGGTATATGAGGTTAAACTGCTCCCTGATACTCCAATAGGTATATGAGTCTAAACTGTTTCCTACCGTTGATGGGAAGTTCCTGGAGAATGTTACGCTAATATTCTTAAGGATAACCCGGACATGTAACGGAGTACAAAGTCAGACTCAGTTCCAAGAAAGAAGCTGGGGGTGGATGATTCATGTAATGGGAAGTTCCCGGAAGAACGCTATATGTAATTTTCTTGGGGATAACCCGATAATTACGAACAAAGTGATAAACACTAAACCCCCACTATGATTTGTACTCCCACTCTCACTGTCTACCTGGTCAAACCTTCCTATAGTTAGGACCACAACTAAAGTCCCCTCTCGATTCCCTCCATGAACGAGAGGTCCACTTTCAAATCGGAGGAACTCTTTTCTTGGATCAAGCAACCAATCCTATAAAAGTTAGGGTTACTTGAATCTTTCCGATTCTCGGAGTGGAGATCCCACTCCTAGTTTCACCTTTCCGGATTCTGGGGGTAGAGATCCCACCTCGAGTCTTCTTTCCAACTGAAGATAGAATATAAAATTCTTCCTCTTCGGTGCCGGGAGATAGAATATAAAATTCTTCCTCTTCCATTTTGGGTTCGTCTTTACCCTGAGAAAAGACACAATTCTTAACTTCAAATCCGTACATCCTATGCACGGGGAACTTTATCTCGACTCCTAAATAGAGATAAGCCTACGTCTAATACACGTAGCCGGTTTAGTCTTTCACCGATTGAAAAAGGCACCAGAATCCAGTCTGGGGTATTTTATCCCGAAACCTAAGTAGGGATAGGTCAACGCCTAACACGCGTTGCCGGTTAGTCTTTGACCGTAAAAAAGACAAAAGACCACATATTCAACATTGTGGCAGGTTGTTATTAATAACACCATAATCCGTGCCTCACACGCATGGGGAATTTTATCCCGAAGCCTAAGCAGGGATAAGCTAACGCCTAACATGCGTTGCCGGTTTAGTCTTTTACCGATTGAAGAAGACACCAGATTCCAGTCTGGGGTATTTTATCCCGAAGCCTAAGTAGGGATAAGTCAGCGCTTAACCCGCGTTGCTGGGTGGTTCGTTCCCGTAAAAATGACCGAGTCTACGTATTCAGCATCGTAGCAACAAAATTCATGCATTTTATGCATGGGGAATTTTATCCCGAATCCTAAGTAGGGATAGGTCAACGCCTAATACGCGTTGCCGGTTAGTCTTTGACCGTAAAAAGGACAAAAGACCACATATTCAACATTGTGACAGGTTATTATTAATAACACCATAATCCGTGCCTCACATGCATGGGGAATTTTATCCCGAATCCTGAGCAGGGATAAGTCAACGCCTAGCACGCATTCCCGGTTTAGTCTTTTACCGATTAAAGAAGACACCAGAATCCGAGTCTGGGGACTTTTATCCTAAATCCTAAGTAAGGATAAGTCAGCGCCTAACACGCGTTGCCGGGTAGCCTATTCCCGTAACAATGGCGAAGTCTACGTATTCGAAGTCGTAGCATCAAGTCTAAGAGAGTTCATTCCTTTAGCACAACGTCACATGCGGAACGGACTTAAAACAATCCGCATGCAAGCTCGATTCAAACGGTAATCGGTAAAGGCACGTCAAATCCGTTGAGGGCTGAGGATTTGCCAAAAATCCTAAGTCAACGTCTGATACACGTCGCTATTTAGTCTTTTCACAGGAGAAAGACAAAGTCTATGTATTCAATGTCGTAGCACTAAAAGAGTTAACTCTTTTAGCATAACGTTATGTGCAGAACGGATCTAAACAATCTGCATGCTAGCCCGACTCAAACGGTAGTCGGTAAAGGCTCATCAAACCCGTTGATGGCTGAGAATTTGCTAAAAATTCTATAAATGCGAATCATTGACGCACCAGCTCCATTAGTTGGTCTCGTGACTTGAGCATCCAACAACTTCAGGATAAGATCTGTACATGCAGATGAATCAGCTTTAACAGTTGGTCCTGCAGCTCCGACATTTGGGATCACCGTGCTCCAATACCTTAAGAGCGTAAAATGTGTATACTCCAGAAAACGTATGAGTATAAACTGTGTCAACGTCGGGCGTTCAAAACCCTAAGATCAACGCCGGTCAACGCGTAACCCTAGGTCAACGCCATTCAACGCGTTGCGATCAAAAAGTCAACGCGAGTCAATATATCATGACGGAGATAGTCAGTTCAAAGTCAACTCGATGACACGAGCCAAACTCAACTCATCAGTTTTAGATTTGAGACTTCGACGACGGCCAGATGATAAACGCAGCGCCGAAAAGACTTCAGCTATTCGTCAAAGCATCGAATAGACTAAAAATCGAAGAAGTTAAGAATCGAAGCTAACTACAGGTCCTTCACACCGACTGAAGGCTGGACCAATCACATCCAAAGTGTTCCAGCCTCTTCTACAAAAGAAACGAGTCTGGAACGCTTTGGAGGAGGTATCTGTAGGCATCGAAAATTGCCTATAGGTCTCCACGAACGGCTCAGTGTTAAGAAAAGACGATGAATGTCACTATCCAGTTTACAGAAGATTGATTAACGTTGACAAACGCTTTAAGTGAATCGACGAACTACGTGAAACAACGGAACTTCGGAATGGTGAAGATATGAACCGATCGGGAACCTCGTATCGTTCACAAATGGTGAAATACCCTTCGTGTCTCATTTATCCCGCGGATGATTTAATCATTGGAACTTGTAGAACTCCTCGTCAGCTTTCCAACGCACTTGGAATCACTCAAATCCGAGTTTGGATCAAGAAGTTACGACGAAAACGGACGAACAGGCATAACGGAGCGTCTCAGGCTGAACTGGGGCACCCGAGGTGTTTCGGCACTAGCGAGACACCCTAGGGTGTCTCGGCCAAGGCCAAGACACCCTTGGGTGTCTCGGCCAAGGCCGAGACACCCCAGTTTGAGACATCCTAGGGTGTCTCGGCCCAGTTTGAGACACCCTGGGGTGTCTCCAGTGCAGAAATCGTCTTTTAGGTGGTTTTAACCGCCCGGACGTCCGTAAAACCTATAAATAGAGCCCCCGGGTCCTCATTTTTTTAGATCTGGAATTCTCGTGCCTCGGCGTAGCTCTGCCGGATTGAAGACTTAAAGTGCACAGATTTCAGAGAGAAGGAGGAGTTAGATCTGCAGTCCGATTCGTTCATTAGGATTATCCCGTTGCGGTAATCTTAAGAAGAGTGATTATCTCGCTTCGTCGAGATAAGAGCTACGGTTTTCTCAATCCCTTCGCGGATAGATGAAGCTCTGCCTAATTTTTCAGCAATCAGATCTGATCGACGGTGGTCCACGGATAAACCCCGGCACAGGCAAAGACACCCACGCAAGCAGAAGATCGATAAACGATCTCCCTGCGTTTGTTTGACAAAGTTGTAAACTTATTTTATTTTTATTGTGTAAGGAGATCTTATAAAAAGATCAACCTTTTATTTTATTCGAGTTTATTATAACGACTAAAGTTGTAATAGATTCGATAGCAATGAAGACATCAACTTTCACCGCAAACATATCACATAGGATTCGTCATATCTCTTGATAACGCAGCAGTGGTCTGTATCGCATTTGAGAAAACCGTTCTCCTCCAAAAGTTCTCGAACTTCATGTACCACGGTCGCGGAGCTTGCTTCAGGCCATACAAGCTCTTGTGCATGTGACACACATACCTCGTTTCTCGAAGCCCACTGGTTGATGCATATAGATCTCTTCCTCTAAATCTCCATGAAAGAATACCTTCTTCACATCCATCTGCTCTAGATGGAGATCTCGAACTACCATAATGCTTAGCACAGTTCGGATCGTGGTCAACTTGACGACGGGAGCGAAAAAGTCAGAATAGTCTATCTCTGCTTTCTGCTCATAGTCCTTTACTACAAGCCTCGTCTTGTAGCGTTTCCGTTCATCGTCTTCATCCTTGACCCGATAAATCCACCGATTGTGATGAGCCTTTCTCCCTCTTGGAAGCTTTACGAGCTCCCAAGTCCCATTCTTTATCAAGGACTTCATTTCTTCCTCCATGGCAGACTCTCACTCACCCCGAGCTTTGCTGGTCTGCTGTAGCTCCTCATAGCTCTCTAGCTCACCATTGGAAGTCAGGAGAAGATAATTCATAGTGGAAAGGTACCTCTCTGGCACTCTCAGATTTCTTAGAGCTTTGCGAATTGCGATCGATAACTCTATTAAATCTTGCTGCTGTGCATCCGACACGTTCTCTTGTTCTCCGTCTTCTATGCTAATTGGTATCTCACTGTCGTCCTCACTATCAGCAATATTTAAAAAAAGAGGGGGAGATAGTTGACTCCCACTCACCTCTTTGGTCTTGTACACCACATTCTTATGGAACACGATGTCACAACTGCGCACCACCTTACACGCATCGTGATCCCAGAAATGTACTCATACCCATCTCCTCGATAGTCGATGAAAGAGAGCTTCTTTAACTTTGTATCAAACTTTGACCGGTCTGTAGGATTGGTCATGACATAGGCGTCACAACCAAATACTCGTAAGTATTCTAGCTTCAACTTCTTTCTGGTCCAAGCCTCCTCAGGTATCCCATAACTGAGAGTCGCAGATGGCCCACGGTTGATTAAGTATGTAGCAGTATTGACAGCTTTGGCCCAAAAATTCTTGGGCAATCCGGAGTGGATCCTCATACTTCGGGCGTGCTCCAAGATAGTGTGATTCATACGCTCAACCACTCCGTTGTGCTGAGGTGTGTCTAGGACGGTCTTAGTCTCCTAATCTCATGGGACGAGCAGAAGTTCTCAAACTCCTGGCTGCAATACTCGCCTCATATATCAGACTTTAGTCACTTCAACTTATTGTATGTTTCGTTCTTCACACAGGCAAGCCACTTCTTAAAAATAATAAAAACATTTGACTTGTGCTTCAAAAAGAACACCCACGGTTTTCTAGTAGTATCATCAATAAAAGTGACAAAGTAAAGAGAGTTGCCAACAGATGGTACTTGCGTAGGTCCCACACGTCGGTGTGCACCAACTCTAATTTCTGCAGTTTTGGAGCCAATCCGGTCTTATTAAAGCTCACCTTCTTCTATTTGCCTAGGATGCAATCCTCACAGAAAGTCAGATTGATCTTGCTCTGACCCGAAAGCCTCTCTCCCGCGGCCATAATCTGCATCCCCTTCTCGCTCATGTGGCCAAGTCATCGATGCCAAGTCATGCAAGCGACGGATAATGAGGATGATGTTTGTCCTGTGACAAGCAAGTGGTCGATCTTCCCGTAGGCGATGTAGAGAGACCTCTTGCGTTTGTCGTGTGCCACCACCAGGGCACCCTTGGACACCTTCCAGCTTCTCTGCTCGAAGGATACTCTGTAATCGGAGTCAGTCAGTTACCCGACTGATATAAGATTTTGCCTGAGATCTGATACATGTCGAACGTTGTTCAGCATCAAGGTGGTCCGCCCTCCATCTTGAGGGTACAATTTTCCTTCTCGAAAAAACCTTGCAAGGTTGATCATCTTCAAGATAGACTATCCCCAAGTCCTTCTTCACAAACGATGAAAGCAGCTTTTGTTGTGAGGTTGCATGGAAAGATGCGCCAGAGTCGATGACCCACACATCGCTTTTGTCTTCTAGGGATAGGAGAAGCGCATCTGAATCCGTCTCGTGCATGAGATTGGCTGCACTGTCATCCCGATCACCCCCTGCTGATGATGGAACAGAAATTCTGCAGTACCATACAAAGTGACCATTCTTTCCGCATTTGAAGGATCTCCCTTCACTGTAACCATTCAGGTTTGGTCCTTTAGACTTCCCTCTGGATTTTGATTAGCCTCGTTGTCCCCTACCCTTCTTATGCGCACGCCCTCGTGCCTCAACATGCAGAACACTCCCACTGCTAGAGGTCTAAGCTCCTGAGACTTTACGGTGAGATTCTTCATCAAGAATTGCCTCAATCATCATGTCGAGTTTCATCTTGTCATTGCCATTGGCGTTGCTCACCGCCATCACCATATTCTCCCATGAATCTGGTAGCCAAGAAAGTAGCAGAAGAGCTTGGATCTCATTGTCGAACTTGAGATCTACTGCAGCAAGTTGTTGCACCACAACCTAAAATTCGTTCAAGAAGTCCGTCACGGGAGATCCTTGCTGTATCTTTAGCTTGAACAACTTCTTCATCGGGTACACTTTATTTGAAGTAGAATGCTTCTCATACAGCGCCTCTAATGTTTTCATCAACTTCTTAGTGGTGGTCGCATGTGAGACGTTGTAAGTCACATGTTGGTGAAGGTTGAGCCTGATGGTGGCAAGTGCTTTACGATCGAGCACGTTTCACTTATTGTTGTTCATTTTCTCATGTTTTCCTACCTCTCCTTGGAGGGGTAGGAAGAGATCCATCTAGTATAAATAGTCTTCTATTTGCATCCTCTAATATCTAAAATTTTGGTTGCTGAATTTCTCAATTCGAAGCCTGTTGTCTTCAACTGTAGATCCCATGACGAAAGATTACGTATTTCCCGAACCGTATTTGTAAATAGTAACATTACTTATAAATAGTACCGTATTAGTGAATAGTATCATATTCGTGAATAGTGTTAGTATCTTAAAAGAGTAAATAATAATCTAACTTATTTTCTGATGTGGAGGATCCACTTTTAGTGGCAGCCACAGGCAGCCACTGAGCATACGATAAGCAGATGAGCATACGATAAGCAGATATGTATACTCTAAGTCAGGCTCTGATACCAGTTGTTAGGATACACACCAATAAGAACGCTTCGAACGTCGACACAATACACATAATAAAGGCACAAAATCAATCACAGTACTCACAGATATACGTGGTTCACTCCTTCGAAGCTACTCCACGGTGCAACGACGACGTCCAATTTCTTTATACTCCAAAAGAAAATGATCAAAGAGAGCACCCTCTCTTGATCAAGATTCTCTTCAAGAATTCTCACAAACTCTCTCTATGTTTTCTCTCTGACTCTTCTATAAGATGAGTTGTTTCTGGGATGAATTTTCTTGAAGAGTTTAGGTCCTGTTTATAGTATTTGAGAAACACTATGCACAAATAAAATATTATTAGTGAGACCTGCCACTTAATAATAATTTATTATTGAACCCACGTCCTTTTTTCTTTTTCAAATCTTTCGGCGCCGAATTTGGCCACCAATCTCTTTTGGTCAAAAAAAATTAGGGCTGACAGGTATGCGTTTCGAAATAGATGGAAACAAAGACGGAAAGAGCGCAATCTTGGAGATAGTTTAGAAACTTTTTACATTACAAGTTACAGTTTTATCATTCCACCTTTGAAATCTTAAAATTAGCTTAAAAACACAGAGAATCACTTTTGTTCTTCTGAGGTCCTGGCTATATATCCTCCTTTTGCCCGATGTGCTCGTGCTACTTCCCGTGCTCTAGTACCAGCTAGGTGATTAGATGATAACTGGCATATAGCTGAGAGACCTGAAATGAATCCAGACGAATGCAGGAGGAGTTACGTTTTCCTCGGTGGAGCTCGGGATGTGACTGTAACTCCTGATCTGTTCACCTAGCTATAAATTTTGTTTTCAAGAAGTTGACGGTAATAAATGAGTTCGAATCATAGCAGACCCTAGAGATATTTTCATTTACATGTATGCTGTAGGGTTGAATGTGCTATCGTGCGATTCCAGATATTTGATAAAGCGTCAGGCCGTACTCTATCACACTCTTCTGAAGCGAACAGAAAGAGAACTGGTAATTTAGCACTCGATGAATTTAACAGTCTTCAATTGAGTAGATACTCACTCTTATTCAGTAGATTAAACAATTTATGGCTGTAGTATTACGATACATACATTTCCTAGGTTGCATTTGTTTTCACCTTTGAAACCTGTTCTCTGTTCAACAGATCATTTAGATATTGCTATATATGAAACTATAAAATGTCTTGAAGATTTTGAAGCAAGCGTCTTCATACAAATTCTTTACGCGTATATTTGACTTCACCTGGAGTAATCTGCATGCCTTCCTTCTTTTGGTTCGTTGGAGCCTGGTGACTATATATATATATATCTCTGAAACACCCAAGTAATGAGTAATTGCATTTTCACTCAGTTAATTGTTGGTAATGTAAAAAATAAACCATTCAGTAATCAATTGGTGTTGCTTGTCATTGGTATATATCTTTGTGAAGATTCTCAGTTCGAACGGAGATTGAATACTCATTGGGCTGGTTGTGCAGCAAGCAACGCGAAGTTAGCGGCCTAGCTAGCTGTTTAAAATACGCTAATGTTTCCCTGCGTTCGATCATTAAGTTTGAGCCAACATGTTCATAAATTGATTACTCCTTGGCCATGCTTCGATCCGAGGAGATACTAGATTGTGGTATGTGCTATGAGCCGGTTGCTGAAAAAATATTACTGTATTCGATACGAATCGCCACTTCGAATTAGAAGGGAACTTGTATAGGTGTTATCACATTTTTGGCAAAGTTAGCCGTGATAACCCCTGTTGACTCCCGTATCCAAATGGGAGATTAACATGAGAATTAACACAGCATCCTAAAAACACCTTTTCTGAATGCTCAGGATCCCTTTACCTCCATCTTTTCTTATTTCACTTTAAGAGATTGTTAGTATTCAGGACGATAGAGAAGCATAACTGAAGAAGATCGTAGACAATGTTAGTTTCAGGATCGGTAACAAATATTAGGTCCGATGTGAATTCCAATAACTCTGATCTTATCTACCAAACTGGGGAGAAATTAGAAAGAAATTCTTCTGAAAAGGGGTGCAATTATACTTTATAGAAAATTTTTATATGACCATGATCTGTAACAAAAATGAGAGAAGCCTTACGAGGACAAAGTAGTGTTGGGAATTTAAGGCCGAAATCCCTAATGCAACAGAAACGCAGTATAAAAATAGTACACCAAGTTTTAACGAGGTTCGGCAACTGCCTACGTCCTCGGGAGTCACACAGATAATTTCTTATTAATCAAATAAGAAATTACAATTATAAGAGCAGATCAAAAAGAGATCTCTCAATTGAACACTGTAGCTACAGTGTTAATAATTAAAGGGTATGAACCCTTTCAATTCTCATTTGAGAATAAATAAATACCCTACAATATAAAACCCTCTTTAATTCTCTCTCTCTTCTTAAATCTCCTCTCAAACTTTCTGTTGAAAACTGAGATTAAAAAGGGGGGAAATCGCTGCTGCGATTTTTGGGGCAGACCGCCGCCGCTAGAGAGAAAAAAATCGGAGAAGGGGGAAAGCTTCAGCGGCAAAAACCCTAGGGCCAAAGAAGGGGGTTTTATAGGCGGAACTGACAGGCTGGCGACAGCCTGTCGCCAGCGGCCTGCGGACGCAAAGGTGGGCACCCAAACGCAAGGGTCGGGATCGCTGTGACGCAGAGTTCGAACCGCCAAAACGCCATGGTCGACACACCCAAACGCAAGGGTCGGGGGAGGCGCTCGCACGCGGAGTTCGTGCTCGCCTGCGACAACCGAAGCTTGCCTGCGCCATCCTGGAGCTCGTCGGAGCTCCTCCGCTGTCGGAGGTTTGTATTCACTCCCAATTAACAATCTCCCACTTGGAGACCAAACCGACGACAACAGGCTATCTCATCAAGCTCCTCTCCTGTGGTAGGACAAGGGGAAGGTAAAAAAGTTTTATTTGGAGACTGCCTGTTTAATCTTCTGCTTTCAACTATAGGTTCCATGTCTATAGGATTTGCCAAAATCTCATTATTGTTAGGCTGCCGAATTTTTCTTTTTCCTTTGCAAGTTGAGGTTAGGTAAAATTAAGTTTCCACTAGGTTGTTAAATGTGTTATCTGTAAGTTCTATTATTTATTTGAAAGGCTTGTGATTTAGCCCAATCTTCATTAAAGCATTTGATTTGATTTTTTTTCTTTTTTCTTTTGGTATATGAATAGAGAACTAGTACTATAATGTACATATCTCGATGCTAGAAGAGTTTGTTTTCAATTCACAGGATTCTCATATCTGACTCATTCTCAATTCAAGCAAGAAGCTCTTTTAATAGAAGGCTAGGTCTCTCCATGTGGTGGTCTCCGTCCCTCATCACATCTATGCATGAAGGCCAACTGAGTTGCGCACAACTCGCAGTTTCTGAACTGTCACCGTCTTGGTTAACATGTCTGCTGGATTCTTACTTCGCCTGAAATCTTTCCAGTTTTAACAAGCGTCATCTTCCAACAGGGATCTGATGAAGTGGTACCGAAGCGGGCAATATGCTTCGTTCTAGAATGAAATGCTGAATTCTTCGCTAAGTGTATCGCACTCTGGCTATCACTGTGCAAAGCATAATCTCTCCTGTTTGAATCCCAGCTCTGTTAACAAACCCTGAAGCCATATCATCTCTTTTACTGGCTTCAGTCACTGCAACATACTCAGCTTCTGTAGTGGATAGGGTAACGATCTTCTGTACCTGTGATATCCAACTAACAGCTGTAAGTTCCGACGGTGAAATACATAGCCGGTGGTGCTTCTTCTGCGGAGTCAACTTCGCCGCCGAAGTCTGCATCTACGTACCCTTGCACTTCTACGTCATCGCATTACCAAAGTGCAAACCACTTCTGTGTGGTGCCTCGTAGATAATCTCAAAATCCACTTGACCGCTTTCCAATGAGGCTTTTCCTGGATTTGACATAAAACCGGCTGACCACTCCACTGCATGGCCAATATCTGGTCTCGTACAGACCATTGCGTACATCAAACTTCCGATAGCTGAGGCGTAAGGAACCTGAGCCATAACTCTCTTTCTCTTCTTCTGACTGAGGAGACTGATCCTTCGATAGACGAAAATGGCTGGTCAATGGTGTGCTCACAAGGCTTGGCGTCGCCCATGTTGAATCTCTGCAAAACACGGTTGATGTACTCGCGTCTGAGATAACTGCAAGAGACCTCTCTTCTTATCTCTCGTGATTTGCATTCCAAGGATCTTTTCGCTGGACCCAAGTCCTTCATAGTCAAACTCCTTTGACAGCTGCTGCTTCAAACTTCTGATATCCTCCATATCTGCTCGCTGCAACCAACATATCATCAACATACAGCAAGGATGATATAGCTGACTGATATCTTTTGAAGTAGCAACACGTGGTTGGCATTGCACTTCTGGAAACCTTCCTTGTGCATGAAGCCGTCAAACTTCTTGTACACCCACTGCCTTGGGGCTTGTTTCAGGCCATACAAGCTCTTCTTGAAGTCTGGCATACCAGGTTCTTCTTCTTTTTCTTCTGAAGAAACCTTCTGGCTGGTGCATGTATATCTCCTCTTCCAAGATCTCCGTGAAGAAACGTCGCCTTCACATCTAACTGCTGCGAGATGAAGATCTTCAATTGCTACAATACTCATCACGGTCTGATAGTATTTAACTTCACCACGGGAGCGAAAATATCGGTGTAGTCAATTCCTTCCTTCTGCTGGAAACCTTTGAACAACCAGTCGGGCTTTTATATCTTTTGGAACCATCCTGCTGCTCTCTTTCACCCGGTACACCCATTTGTTGTGGAGTGCCTTCTTACCGCGTGGGCAACTCCAGCTAGTTCCCACGTCTGATTTGATATGAGAGACTTCATCTCATCTTTCATTGCAAGCTCCCACTTGCTCGCATCTCTCGCACACTGACAAGAATTCATCAAAGCTTTCAGGCTCTCCAACCATCTGTCAACACAGATAGTTCATGTATCTCCCTGTTGGGTACAGGAGGAACGAGAAGATCTTCTTAATATCGGAGCTGGTGGCGTTGGGCTAATCCGCACCAATCTTGTCCAACAGGCTCTTCTTGCTGAGGACCCTCTGCATTTGGTTCTTCGCGAGAGATTACTCGGGACATATATCTGCATCTACAAATATTAACTCACTCTCTGAGTCATCTGTCTTGTGCATGTCCTTGTACATCACCTTCTCGTTGAATATCACATCTCTGGCTCCTGATCACCTTCTTGTTTTCGTTGTCCCAAATGCGGTATGCCGAATTCATCTTCACCATAGCCGATTGAAAGTGCATTTCTTTGACTTGGGATCAAGCTTTATTCCTGCCTTGATCACTAATATGCACGTAAACTACACAACCGAAAACTTTAAGATGTGAGAGTTTTACGCTCCTTTCCGCGGCCCATACCTCCTCTCTGGTATTTTGTGCTCCAATGGAACCGATGGACCTCGGTTGATCAAGTAAGCCTACTGTGTTGACGCGCTTCTGCCTAGAACTGCTTCGGTAGGCCTGACTGTACTCGAATGCTTCTGGCTCTCTCTGTCAACGTTCGCTTCATGCCGCTCAGCTACACCATTTTACACTGAGGCGTGCCGGGCACGATTCTCTCCATTTCTGATCCCGTGCTCATAGCAAACTTCTTGAATCCGGTGTCTTCATACTCACCGCCATTATCGTCCCTGAGCTTCTTATTCTCAGACCGGTCTCATTTTCGACCATAGCTTTCCATCTCCTGAAAGCCTCAATACTATCTGATTATCCTTCAGAAAAGTAGACACACACACACTTTCCGAGAGTGATCATCGATAAAAGTCAACGAAGTAGTGTTTTCCACCAATGGGACGCGGTGGTTGTTGGTCCCCTCACACATCTGATGAAGCGAGCTCTAGCTCTGCTTCCTGGGGGTTCTGCCACTTGTTGAAAGCTGACTCTCTTCTCTGCTTCGCAAAGTATACATTCTTCACACATATCCATCTCCAACTGACTGCAGTCCTGGAGTTTTCCCTTTGTGTGCATGATCTTCAATCCCCTTCTCACTCATGATGATCGAGTCTCTGGTGCACAGCTTTGAAGTTTCATTGGCCTGCTGTAACTGAAATCAAACAACGTGCACCCTGCTGTCATAATTAGGGTACGCTAGTCTTTCTGCCTCGGGCAATCATCATTGTGCCCTTTGAGATCTTCCAATCATCTCCATGGAAGGTCGTGGTATATTCCTTCGCCTCAGCCAACTGGCCTACGGATATTAAATTCTTTCTCAGGTTGGGAATATGCCTGACAATCCTTCAGCTCCGCATACAGAGCCTGTTCAACTTAATTTTACCACGCCTTTTGTCCACAATAGCACATGGTTGATCATCACCGAAGATATATGTATCCAAGATTTTCGGGGTATACTTCTCGAAGAATTCTTTCTGAGAGGTAAGCATGGAACGACCGCTCCTGAATCGCAACACCCAAGATTCCTCCTTGCTCTCCAAAGAGCATATCAATGCGTCGTCTCCTCCTGAAGTGGAAGTGACATTCACCTCTGCCTTCACACTCCTTCTCTTCTGTGCAGCTCTTGCACTGATTCTTGTAATGCGCCGGTCTTTCCACAATTCCAACACTCGATAGCCTTCGAGTTGTTGCTTGGATTCCTTGATTTGGACCTCCTGTCCTTTGATCTACCTCTGAAGTTTGATTTCCTCGTCCGTTTCTCTGGTTAAATTTCTACCTCTTGACTCTGTATGCAATACTGAAGAGGTTGTAGCTTCACCCGTCTCTGCTCCTCGTCGCGTGATCTCCCTCACTGAGAACCAAATCACGAACGTCGTCGAACTTTAACTTTTTATTTCCCGATGAGCTACTCACTGTCGTGACTGTAGCGTTCCAACTCTCTGGTAGAGAAAACAAAAGTATCAACGCCCGAACTTCCTCATCAACTCAATCTCAACTGAACTCAATTGGGTGTAACCGTATTAAGTTCATTGAGATGTTGTGCTACTGACGCGCCTTCTGCCATTTTCAGATTGAATATCCGCCGCATTAAATAAACTTTATTCGCGCTGATGGCTTCTCATACATATTTGAGAGAGCTGGCCAATAAGACCCGTCGTGGTCTTCTCCTTCGCTATGTTGAACGCAACATTGCGAGTCATGTCAATCTGATAACTCTGAGGGCTTGTCTATCTAGAAGGTTCACTCATCTGCCTTCATAGAATCTGGCTTCTTCCCCGATAGTGGTTGATACAGATTTTTCTGATACAGATAATCCTCTATCGTGCATTTTCCAGAATCCGAAATCTGTTCCATCAAATTTCTCAAGTCTCAGTTTTCCTTCATCTGCGGTCATGGCTCCACTTGAATCTGACTTCCTCTAGATCATTTCACGCTCTGATACCAGTTGTTAGGAATTTAAGGCCGAAATCCCTAATGCAACAGAAACTCAGTATAGAAAAAGTACACCAAGTTTTAACGAGGTTCGGCAACTGCCTACGTCCTCGGGAGCCACACAGATAATTTCTTAAATCAAACAAGAAATTACAATTATAAGAGCAGATCAAAAAAGAGATCTCTCAATTGAACACTGTAGCTACAGTGTTAATAATTAAAGGGTATGAACTCTTTCAATTCTCACTTGAGAATAAATGAATACCCCACAATATAAAACCTCTTTATATTCTCTCTCTCTTCTTAAATCTCCTCTCAAACTTTCTGTTGAAAACTGAGATTAAAAAGGGGGGAAATCGCTGCTGCGATTTTTGGGGCAGACCGCCGCCGCTAGAGAGAAAAAAATCGGAGAAGGGGGAAAGCTTCAGCGGCAAAAACCCTAGGGCCAAAGAAGGGGGTTTTATAGGCGGAACTGACAGGCTGGCGACAGCCTGTCGCCAGCGGCCTGCGGACGCAAAGGGGGCACCCAAACGCAAGGGTCGGGATCGCTGTGACGCAGAGTTCGAACCGCCAAAACGCCATGGTCGACACAGCACCAAACGCAAGGGTCGGGGGAGGCGCTCGTACGCAGAGTTCGTGCTCGCCTGCGACAACCGAAGCTTGCCTGCGCCATTCTGGAGCTCGTCGGAGCTCCTCCGCCGTCGGGTTTGTATCCACTCCCTATTAACAAGTAGGACAAGGGGAAGGTAAAAAAGTTTTATTTGGAGACTGCCTGTTTAATCTCTGCTTTCACTATAGGTTCCATGTCTATAGGATTTGCCAAAATCTCATTATTGTTAGGCTGCCGAATTTTTCTTTTTCCTTTGCAAGTTGAGGTTAGGTAAAATTAAGTTCCACTAGGTTGTTAAATGTGTTATCTGTAAGTTCTATTATTTATTTGAAAGGCTTGTGATTTAGCCCAATCTTCATTAAAGCATTTGATTTGATTTTTTTTCTTTTTCTTTTGGTATATGAATAGAGAACTAGTACATAATGTACATATCTCGATGCTAGAAGAGTTTGTTTTCAATTCACAGGATTCTCATATCTGACTCATTCTCATTCAAGCAAGAAGCTCTTTTAATATCAGTCAATCTAGATGGTTTACTTAAGACCCTAAACAAAATTTTTTTTGGGGTGGGTGGGGTGGGGGGGGGGGAGTTATGAGACCCATCATATAAAGTTACAATTTGGTGAACATTTGAGAAGGCCACCAGAGTTGTACACGGAAAGTATCCTGATGTTAGTAGATAGAAAGTATAATTCAACTTAATAGGGACGTATAACTTTCTTCTTTTAAAGATCCATGAAGATGAGGAGTGGGCCTTGCCGTCACTCACCGTTGACACAGATATAAGAAAGAACAAAAGCTAGCCATACGTATATTAAGTTGAACATAATTTCTATAAACTAACAAAACATTCATATGAACATCCTAAAACCTTATAGTATTCTAATTACAAAAGTGAGGTAAAAACAAAAATGATCTGATACAGATCCGATCAAAATCAAACACTGGCCCTGCTTAGTGGGAAGGACTCCAACCGTTCTGCCAAACGCTTCGCAGTAGAGCTTCGTCCTGCACATGTCCATTCATAAATAACCGAAATGGATACATTAATCATTGCTTTATAAGAGAAAGCTCTTTGGTCGAAAATAAATTTGTTTCTTGTGTTCCAGATATTCCAGCATATAGCAGAAAAAAATAAACGCCATAAATCTCCCTCAATTCCTCTTTGTAACTCAATTCTATGAAGCAATTCTGACAAAATGGAGTCAAAGATTTACCCAAGGGGTTTACGTGTAACAATAAAGGTAGAAGGGCAGTAAGTCAAAACATTGATACTAAAGGGGGTCTATCAGCAATTAATAAATAAGGTCCATGGTGCAAAGCTGCTTCCTTCTCGGATCTCTGAAGAGATCCTAGGACAGTTTAATCCTTGAAGCTCCTTTCTCAACTGCTCATAAATTTGTCACCAATTTATTTCCTTTTCATTGTAACAGGATTAACCAGCAAACTAATTTCTAGTGGTCAACACAATTTGGGGAGGAGATCATAGAAAAAGATCCGGCAGCTTAAGGTACGTGACAAGTGCCAACCAAGAGTGAGAAAGAAGGAGAAAATCCAACGAAAGCATATCACACTACTTCATGAAACTGCCAATCTAACAAAAAATTTGTAGGCAGCAATAAAACTATTAAGTCCTGTCCTCTTCTTAGGGGCTGTTTGGTTGGTTTCCTAAAAATCAAGAAAAGGAGAAGGGTACATGAAAATCAATAAAATATTATTTTCATCCTTAAAACTCACCGCAACATCCAATAAAATATTTTTTCATCCCACAACTCATCTCATATCATCTCCTAAAAATAAATCAAACATAAGAAATGGGTCACATCATCCAACTCATCTCATCTTCATCACGTCTCATCTTTAAAAATCACTCGCATCATCAAATAATATGGTGACAACTCATCTTATCTCATTAACATTTCATTTCCACTCATTTTCTCCAAAAAGCTAGGAAATTGACTTCCTTAAATGTAGGTCACATCATCTAATAATATAATAACAACTCATCTCATCTCATCTCATCTATTTTCTTATTTTTATGAATGAACCAAACACACGAAAAGAACCTATTACAGGAAATAAGTTTCTTATAATTTATTTTCTTATTTTTTTAGCCAACCAAACAACCTCAAAACAAATTTTCTTAAAAAATCACTCACATCATCCAATAATAATATGACAACTCATCTCTCATTCTTTAATTTTTTTTAGCCAACCAAACAATCGCAAAGCAATTTTTTTTTAGAAATATATTTTTTATTCTTTGATTTCACTCTTTTTTTTTTCAAGGCTAACAAACAGCCCCTAATTAAATTTTTTAGCCACATTCTTGATGTCTCCCAACCGTACTTTGTGTTCGGAATCAACCCCCACTCATTGTCTCTGACAGCAGACAACCATAGATCCTTGTAATCTACTATTATATTATATGGATATGGATGTGACACTGCCCTTTATCTCATCACAACCACAAGATTGCTTAGATATTTTTCTCATATTTTTTTATTAAATTTGTGGCTATGTGAAATTTGGCCAGCTTCATCTTGACACGTATCATTCAAATGGTGGTTGAGCTTTCAGTGTTTGATTGCCCACCAAGATTTGATTATCTTCTGCTCTTTTTGGCCCTGCCCACTTTAGATATGCCTCTTGCTGCCACATAAAAATCTTGGTGCCCATGCTCCAAAGATCTAGCTTTGCTTTTTATATCATATATATCGTTGATCCTAAACATAGAATTTAGCAAAATTTTATGGTTAGGTTTTAGACAACTCATAAAGATTGTGTTAATGCTACTATTTTGAGTGGTCACAAATGGTTTGTAATGAGATACACATCTATGTCAAATGCGATCCTAACAAATTATTCTGTTGAAGATTTATCCTTTATATCTGAATGTTTGTCAATCTATCCAGATATATTTCCTGAACCTGAGTTAGACTCCAAATTCAAAGATTAAAATTTCTAAAAATCATTGCTATATCTTAGAAATAACTTAGAGCAAAGGATATTAGAAGCCATAAAAGGAACAGTGAATAAGTTGAAAAGGAGTAACAGTGAGTCTATTAAGGCCAGTCCAATTTGATAGGCTTAATTGCACTTGAATACCATATAGTTTTCCCTACTTAGCACTTATATACCTGCACTTATTTTTAGCAGCACTTATATAACCTCAAGTTTTTAAAACTTCGAACTTATATACCCTCACTTGTTTTGGCAGATTTTATACACCCTAAAGTTTTTAAAATCACGCACTTAAATATCCTAAAGTTTTAAAAATGTGTACTAAAATACCCTAAAGATTTTTAAACTTGCATGTAAATACCCTCAAGTTTGCATATCTAAGGTTTTAAGTACAAATTTAAAAAACTTTAGAGTACTTAAGTGCATACTTTTACAACTATAGAGTATTAAGTATTGTGAAAATAAGTGAGAGTATATATTAGTACAATTTTAAAAATTTTATGATATATAAGTGCTGCCAAAATAAGTGATAGTTTATAAGTGTAAATTTTAAAACTTTAGGGTGTATAAGGGGTTGTTTGGTTGGTTTCCTAAAAACCAAAAAAAGGAAATCGGTACAAGGAAATCAATAAAATAATATTTTTATTCATTTCCATCCCTAAAACTCAACCACAACATCCAATAAAATATTATTTTTATCCTCCAACTCATCCCATTTCATCTCCTTTCTTACCTTTAAAAATAAACCAAACACAAAAAATGTGTCACATCATCCAACCCATCACATCTCATCTTATCCCATTTTTAAAAATCACACACATCATCCAATAATATTGTGACAACTCATCTCATCTCATTAAACCTTCCTTTCCATCCATTTTCTAAAAAAAACAAGAAATTGATTTCCTTAAGTATGTATCACATCATCCAATAATATACCTCCAACTCATCTCATCTCATCTATTTCCTTATTTTTAAAAATGAACCAAACACAAACAACCTCAAAACATCATCCAATAATATACCTCCAATTCATTTCCTTATTTTTTTAACCAACCAAACAACCTCAAAACAAGTTTTTTTTAAAAAACCTCTCACATCATCCAATAATAAAGTGACAACTCATCTCATTCCATCTCCTATTCTATAATTTTCTTCTTTTTTAACCCAACCAAACAACCTCAAAATAATTATTATAGGAAATAGGTTTCCTATTCTTTAATTTCCAAGTTTTTTTTGCGAAACGAACGGACCCTAAGTGTTGTCAAAGATTAATGAGAGTAATAAGTGGAAATTAAGTAGGAGAACTATAATATTAAAGTACAATTAAGCCTGTTTGATATGACCTAAAAGAGTAATTGAAATATCATTGTATAGCCTAGTGGCTAAAGATTTCTTTAAAGCTGCATAGATCAATTCTTAATCTCCGATTTTACATCCACGTGCATCATGCACGTAAGCTTACCTAGTTGAACTGTTGTAGGGTTGCACTTTCCACGGATTTGATTTTGATTCTCATGACTCATGCATGACTCACGAGCGATGACCCACCCCCACACCTTATTTACAAAACTACCCTCCCCTGTCCTCGTTTCTTCCTATATTCCCCACAGAGGACAAAACAAGAAAATAAAAATATTTAGATTACATGTGGCCATCATTTTTTCTACCTATATTCTAATGGTCCCCCCACGTTCTAGTGGCGGTGAGCATCCCAATGCGGATTAATTTTTACGCGATATTTTTGCGAAGATAGTGGGACACGTGGCGGACAGAGAGGAGTGGGGCGGCGATCAGTTGCTGACGTGTCGAAAAGCGCAGGAGAAAGTTCAGGTATTGACCTCAGAGTTCCAATCCAAAACCATTGGCCCAGCTTGCTTCCAGGCCTCTAATTAAAATTTTTATATATTTTTAGATATTTTATTGATTTTTCTAACGGACATATTCCTATTATTCCTTTCTCTTTAGCAGGTAAGCCCTTGAACAATTAAAATATCGCATTTTGGTATTTGACCCATATCTGTAAATATTCTTTGCCGTATATTTAGTTAGGCCTGTCCATCCGGGCCGGCCCGGAAATCCGGGCCCGGGCTGGGCAAAACCGGAGCCCGTACCCGGACCCGGGTACACCGGGCCGGGTCCGGGCCCGGGCCCGGACCCGGCCGGGCCGGGCTCCGGGCCCGGGCCCGGACCTTTATTAATCACTTAAAATGACATAAATTACAAATAAAAAATTATAAAAATAAATTCTTTATTAATAATTAATAAATCATTTACAAATTACAAGTATAAATTTATTTTGGAATTCATCGCATCACAATAGATAAGTACATCCCAACTAGGTTTTTTTTAAATTTCTTTTCTTTTCTTTTTTTTTGATAAAAAATGCTAAAAATTAGTTTAATATTATTATATTTTATATAATTATGTATTAGTATATACTTCTAAATTATTATGTAACTATATATTATATATACATATATTATATGTAAATATATTGTATATATTTATATAAGTTATAATTTAAGAGAGAGAGAGAATCGCATAAGTAACCCTGTAGCCGTTGCTCGTTGGGCCAATGGGGAAGTAACCGTTGTAATATACTATACTTATATACTAAGAGAGAGAGTATACACACACACACATATATAAAAGAGTATACTTATATAATAGGGAGTATCTATCTACCCTTTAAAAGAGGGAGTTCCAAAAAAAACTTTCCCTTCCCCAAATTACCCTTCAACTATTGTAAATATAACAAAGTTACCCTCATCTTTCATTTCATTAACTTAATATCTTTTTTTTTGTCATTACTCATCTATTCATCTTCCATGTGATTAAAACATCCTTTTCAAATAATATGACTATCCTTATTCCTATTATTTTTCTATAAATATATGATTAGTATGAGTTACCGCCTCTATTCACCGTTATTAGACATGAGAGTTACATTCTCCATTAATTGGTATTTATGTGTAATAATGGTAGAAACTAATCTGTGCGTAGTGAACCTCACATGTGCTTTGTGAACTTAGGCCACTAATCAATAAAGATTTAAATGATGAGAAACATATAGAAAATTTAATTACCCACTACCTCCAATACCCATTCAACTTCTTTTCTCTCATAACCACCTTCGTTTATAACTTATATTAATCAATCATAATTCAATCAGTTTCATTTCCTCTCATTTATCTCTCTTTCATCTCATCTTCTATTATAAATTAAGCCACTCATTCTCTTCAACCCACCACATTATCTACTAAGCCAAATTCCTAAAATCGTAAAATCAAAACTCGATTGCATGATTCTCTTCCTCTCATCAATAGCTCTTACAATTTATGTCATCAGCATATGCTTGGTTTAGCCCTTGCCAAAGGCACGAAAAAAGGCTAAGGTTCTCAATATAGACCATTTACGGCTTTGCCTATCATCCTCCTGTAGTCGGTTCAACTCCGGCCCATTCCCTCGACCAGTGTCCTGCCTGGATCGTGATTGCACCCTTGATGCTCTTACATCGCTCGCCCCTCATGTGACTACAACTTGACTATCAGATCCGTACATGAGGTCGATGCCTTCACTACACTCGCCAACATCCTCTCAACTCTAGCATTGCCTAGCAGTTTATATTTTTGTTGTTTTTATTTTGTTATTCTAACTTTTCGTTATGAAATTTAAAGATAATAATGCTTGAACTATTTTGATTCATTATAATTAAAAGCATGATACATTAATATAAAATTATCATTGTGTGTTAACATAATCTCTCTAATACTTTCATTGTTGACATTCTTAAAAATTAAAAGCATGATACATTATAAAAATTGTCTCACTGGAATGTTCTCATACCAGAACTATTTGTGTGCCATTTTGTGGAGTAAGATTAACACATGAATTAGTAAATTTATACATAAAATCATTTTTTTACATTACACATTAGAACGTAATTATTTAATTTATAGCTTTCTAATTAGTATGTTACGCATCGATTTTACTATTAATTAAAGTTTTATTCTGTTTGCGGGCCTTTCAATTAGAATAATGTTTTTTGAATGAAAGTTGTGTAACTCATGATGCATGAATTTTACTAAGGTCATTGGGTTTTAGAAGTTATGGAAAATTAAGGAAAACAAGAAAGTTTTTGTAGGTTATAAATCATGAATTTATTATGGTTAAGGAAGTTTTGTAAATTGTAATGCATGAATCTATCAGGGTCTTAGGTTTTAGGAGTTATGGAATTTAGAAAGCTATTGAAACCTTTATAAATCTAAACCATATTGTACAACTTTTAACGTCATAGCCTTTGTGAGGTTAGTAAAATTTCATTTTAAGCTTTTTATTGTGTTTATAGTCTATCTTCAATGTAAAAATGTATGATAATAATTAATAATAATAATAATAGTCCAACCATCAGTACAGTCTCTGGCAACCTCCGACACCCTGTGGTCATGGGGTTGCCCCGTCAGTAATAGTACCGACGATCCTTTTTTATAAAATAAAAGAAAAAATATGTGAAGTTTTCAAACATAAATAGATCAGATGCAGAGAAGAAACGAGTTACCTGTAAACTAGATGTTTTGAAAAGTTTGTCAAGAACTTTTTAAATACTAGCACTCTGTTAACAACAGAGACATAAACTATTATACTAATTTTTAGTTTAAATCATTGTTTCAATCTTGGGAAAATTATGATGCGGAGGCAATAATTGATGTTTTTCGAAAGAAATCCGATTATGGGAAAGCAGAACAATGGAAGAAAAACGAGTAATTTCAGATAGATTTTGAGATGCAACTTTGGAGGACGATATCTTTTGACTCGCTTCATGGATTCCTTATTATAATATGTCTTTGGAAAGCTCAGGAAGTTCTCTACACATAAAATTGATTATAATATTCCGATAAGTTTCAAGTTCTAAGATATTCGTCTTCAGGCTTAGCTGTGTGGGAAAATGCTGGGGTATGTCGGAGTGGTGGAGTCCAATTGGGATACACGTGCATTAAATGTATTTTAATTATCTTTGCTCAATACCAGTAAATTTATACTTTTGCCCTGATTTATACTTTATGGTATTTCAATTATCAGTATCAAATAATTTTCTCAATTTATACTTTATGGTATTTCAATTGTGTATGCGTGGGAAAATTTTGGTCGCTCATTTTGTGTTGCCGCCTAGGACTCCACCACTCCGACATACCCTAACATATTTTCATACTTTTCTTAATAATGACTAAATAGATATATATTTTTTAATCATGACAACATTCACATATTATCTTCAGGCATTATGCCGTGAATAGCCTACATAATTTGCATCCAACTTCCACTACAACCGTTCACTACGGTTTGACGACAAACATTATTATTCATAACTTAAAAGAATATTTTGTGACCTTTTTATTCACGAGGATAAGCTCATACTGTTCATATTGATGAGGAATTTTGTGCTGATGGCAGGTTCAGATATCTGTAATTCTCAAGCAAGATGTTGAATGATGTTGAATCATAATCTACAAGATTTCTATTTGAATATGTGTTTGATTGGACTATATTGAAGTACCAATCACAAATTGCTAGCACTCCTCCACGACCTCTTGTAAGTCTTGCATATATAGGCTTATTAATTTCTTGCTGATAGGTTTTCATTTGTTTTGATTTCTTTTTCTCTATCATATTAACATCTTACTCATTTTTTATCTTCTATACAGGGTTCTGGAGTAGGACCTACTCTGGGTTGGCACCAATTCTTGGTAATGTCAATAGGCAATCTGGTCGTTGTTTTGCTAACTGTTCCTTTGGGGGTCTGCTATTAAGTTTGTTACATTTATTTATGTCATAGAATACATTATGTTTAACTTTTTTTATTAAAAAATTTCCTCCTTCATGTTTGCTCCAATACATGTTTTATCTATTTCCTAGCCAAGTGCTTCTGTGCCACTTAATTATTGTGTTTCATTAACATGGTCATTTGTTCTTAGACCTAACATAGAAAAAATGTGTTTATAATATCTTCATTTTTATTAACTACTGTCAAAAATACCTTTCCCAGACTAGCATTTACTAAATTTTGTACTTGAAAACTTTAATTTAGATGGTATAGAAGGGAGAACAAGTGGTTGGTTAGGAGACCCTTCTCATCGTCGTACATCGGGACAAGCCGTAAATGCAGACGACTTACTAAAAAAATAGGGGTAGCAAATTATTCAAAAGAGGCTTTGGTGAACCAATAGTTCTATATGTTATTGTTTTTAGCCTATGATAAGTTAGGTTCAGTGGATCTATACGACATCTAAATTTCATTCTAATAAGAAACTTATTGGAGCCCAATCTAAAGTGAACTCTACAGTAAATATCATTTAAACCTGATACATATCTGGAAAGACAAATTTGTTTATTTTTAGTTATAGTCTCATGGTTTTCCACCTTTGGTTTCATCTTTTTAGTTATAGTCTCATGGTTTTCCACCTTTGGTTTCATCTGCAATTGATTTTATCAAAGATAGAACTGCTATTTTAAGAGTATGATTCATCTGCAATTGATTTTATCAAAGATAGAACTGCTATTTTAAGAGTATGATTCTTTGGTCTTTTGCCTTCTTAAAAATTCTTGCTCTATAATATCTTCGCAATTTTTAAGAATATTGCAGTTTACTTTGATTCGATGAATTTCATAGACATGTAATCAGAAAATCTCACACTCGTAATAGGTGTAAGTAGCTTACTGCTAGAAAGAAATTTGGAACCATTAAAGCTTAAAATATCCAATGATAAAGATAGATACTTATAGTATCTCTGTTGTTTATATTGCATGACTATCAATTGTTTTAAAAAGATAGAAATAAGTAGGATTAAAGAAAAAAATGTAATTTTATTATTCAATCCTTTTGAATTTTTAAATTCTATCCATATGTTTGATACATGATTTAAATTAAAGAAATCTTAATAAAATGAATCAATAATAAAATAATAAAATTTAAAAAATTACCACACCACGTGCATTGCACGTGTAATCCAACTAGTACATATATAAGAGAGAGTATACTTATATATACATATATACTAAGAGAGAGAGTATATTAGTATATATATATATACACATATATTATACATATATAAGAGAGTGAATACTAATATATACTTATATAAGAGAGAGTATACATATATAAGAGAGAGTATACTTATATATAGATATTTTAGATTCTTTAACTTTATTTGTACCTTCATGAGTTACCTCAAGTGTATGCCAAATATCGTATGCAGATGTGGCCGTTGACACCCTATTGAACTCATTCTTGTCAAGTGCACAAAATAATGCATTCATTGCTTTTGAATCCAAATTTGCATTATTTCTTTGAGAAGTAGTCCATTCTGCAAAAGGAGTTGTTGGCTTCTCATATTTTGTTTCCACGACGTTCCAAAGTTCGTAGCCAATTGATTGAAGGTAAATCTTCATTCGGCACTTCCAATAGTTGTAGTTCGTGCCATCGAATAGAGGTGGTCGCTGTGTGGAATATCCCTCTTTGAATTGTGATGTATTTGTTGATGCCATCTTTCACCTTGCTCTGATACCAAATGTAGGATCTGAAATAGATACACTAGAACACTAGAAGAGGGGTGAATAGTGTTCTTTTAAAATATATGCAAAGTAGATTATAAATTGCAAAGAAAAATGGCAATCTCAGAAATTCACAATCACAAACACAAAGTTTTATACTGGTTCCACCAACCCGGTGTACATCCAGTCCCCAAGCAAATCCCGCTTGAGATTTCCACTATGATTTTGAAACCTTACAAAATCAAAAGCAAACCTGACCAATTTGCAAGACCATGCAAATTGCAACACCAATTGACAAGACCATGCCAATTGCCACCCAATCTCTAAACCAAGAGATCAACCCTCTCAAACCCGAGAGAAATCCTTTTTGAAGCAAGAACACAATTGATCCTATAAGCCTTGAATGTGTAGTGAAGTGCTGCAGTGGCTTAGGATTCTTTTAACTCTCTGAATATTGCCTATACAATCTCTAAGAATGATTGAAACCAAGGCAATATCAGAAACTCTCTTTTTCTAAACACTTAGCATGAAAATCTGGAAAATTAGAGAGTGAATATGCACAAAATGTTTGATCTTGCAAGTGTAAAACTTGGTTGTTGTTTTCTGATGTTTAAACCTATTTATAGCCTCTGAAATGACATAATTTTAAACCCAATTAACGTCCACAAAACGGCTATAAACAGTCACTTATTTTAAACCTGAAATCTGAAAAAACTGCATCTGTAGTCGACTACAAGTCATAGTAGTCGACTACACTGAGTCTAAACAGACTCTGTGAAGTCAGAAAATTGCTCAGTAGTCGACTATAAGGCATAGTAGTCGACTACACTGTAAACTCAGATTCTGGAATTTTTCTGTTTAGTATTTTGACTATAACTTTCTCATCCGATATCGGAATGAGGTGATTTAAGATTTGTTGGAAAGCTCTTGAAGAGACCTACAACTTTGGTCTTTTGAGTTTTTCCAGATTCTAATTTCTAAGGGGTGTAAATGAAATGTTTTAAGACTCACTTAATATCTATAAACTCTAATGGCTAACATAGGGGGTTTCTATTGTTAACCAACACACTAAGCATGTGTTAGTGTGTTCTAACACTATGTGTGTGCATGTGTGTGAGTGATCAAAGCTTGTACAAATTTCTAAGCAAAGAAAATATAAAATTACATTTTGACAATAAAGTATATCTTCTTCTTTGCTTTATTTTGCCTTGAACCCATCTATGTCTTGAGTATCTCTTTGAATATAATTATTGATATAGCTCTGATACTGCAAAACAAATGTTAGCACATAATACACACAACATATAATATTTGTTATCATCAAAACAAACTAATCTTGGGGTCAAGATTCCTAACATTCTCCCCCTTTTTGATGGTGACAAATATATGTTATTAAGATATAAAAATTTTAATCCCTCTGCATGAAATCATTAAATAAAATCTTTTACTCTCCCTGCATCAAAGCATTAGTAAAAAATTTAAAATTAAAATTTTCTATATAACTCCCCCTTTGTCATTAGCAAAAAGAAATAAACATAATTCTAATTAAAAATTTATTTTCTTGGGTACCTTAATAAAAATATCAAGCACTTTGGTACCCTTTTATATTATATCATTAGGATTAGCCCTTAGGAATCCAAATCTTGGCGGAGGCGATTGAGAAGAGGAGGAGGATTGCTAGGGCAGCGAAATGAAAAAGTTTTGCCTCAGCGGAAAATGAAAAAATAGGGGGGAGGAAATGAAAAGTAGGCGGGCAAATGAAAAAAAAAGAGGAGGGAGGGGGGTTGTGTTTGGCGACGCATATGAATAGTAAAGCGTCGGTAAAAGTATACCTTTTGGCGACGCAATAGTTTTGCGTCGCTAAAAGCTATATTTTTGCCGACGCAATATAGCGTCGGCAAAAGTGTTTACTTTTAATGACGTAAAATTATTCGTCGCTAAAAGCTATATTTTTGCTGACGCTAACGTGCGTCGCCAAATGTATACTTTTTTGCGACGAATATTTTTACGTCGCTAAAAGCTATACTTTTGCCGACGAAAATGAAAAAACGTCGGGAAATCCATAACTTTTACCGACGCTAAGTTAAAACGTCGCTAATAATATACACTTTTAGCGACGCTAATTATAAACGTGGGGAAAAATATATGTTTTGCCGACGCTAACTAAAATCGTCGGGAAAAACATAGTTTTTGGCGACGTATTTTACCATGTGTCGGGAATAAGCGTCGGGAAAAGTGCAATTTGTTGTAGTGAACCCAACAGTCACGAAGAGCAGCTCTCTCTCAATCTAAAAATCGTCCAGCAACTCTCGTTCATCAATCATCTTTATTCAGCTCTCGTTCAACGTTGAAATCGTCTAGCAGCTCTCGTTCAACGTTCTTCAGCTCTCTCGTTCATCGTCCAGCAGCTCTCGTTCATCGTCTAGCATATCATCGTCCAGCAGCTGACCTTTAAACATTTTATAGAGATTTAAATGGAGAGCTTGAATTCAGGTGTGTAGTGTCTAGTTGTTTTGATTGGAGTGAATCTAGATTCAGTATTTAAATAATTAGTCATATGACTTATTATATAGGAGCTTACATTCTTAAACATTTTATGGAGATTTAAATGGAGAGTTTGAATTCAGTTCAACACGTTATAGTTGTTAATCTAGATTAACTGCATTGAATCGAGATTCATTGTTAGAGATTACAGTGTTTTTCATAATTTATTCACTTGTTCACTGCAGTGAATCTGGATTCAATACAGTGAATCGAGATTCACTCCAGATTAATTTGCAATGATATGAATTCAAAAAAGTGAATCGAGATTCACTCTAGTGAATCTAGATTCATTGCGATGAATCCAGATTCAGTATATCAAAACTTAGTCATATGACTTATTGTCTAGGAGTTTATATTCGTGAACATTTTATGCTAATTTAATTGGAGAGCTTAAATTCATTGAATCCAGATTCACTAAAGAAAACATGGGAATATATTATGAAAAATCATTACATTCTCTAATAACTAGAACGTGTTCAAACGGATTCACGTGTTTAATGTAGTGAATATGGATTCAATATAGTGAATCGAGATTCACATGAGTGAATCCAGATTCATTGTCATGAATCCAGATTCATTATATCAAAATATAGCCATATTATTTATGTTGTTTTATTTTCAGTTGTTGGCAGCAATGAACAAATTAAGGAACCACATGTTATAAATGCATCGGACAGTGATTTTGGGGAAGATGGAATGGACGAAGTTAGCTCGATTCATTTTGAATCACCAGGTGGTGGTATGTATTGGAAACCTCTGGTTGGAGCTGAATTTAAACCTTATCTAAACCAAAGCTTCCGATCACTAGAGGATGGTATAGAGTTTTACCGAGAGTATGGACATAAAAGTGGGTTTGAGATCAGACGGCATACAGAGAGAAACATGAGGACGGTACAGTTCTTCTTAAAAACATTGTTTGCAGTAGAGCTGGCAGCAATGAATCAAAGATGGATGTTGATTATGAGGATTTTAGTAGCAGTTCGAAAAAGAGAAGGAGAACTGTATCTAGTAGATGTGGTTGCAAAGCTAAAGTTGTTTTTAAGTTTGATGGTTTGAAAGGATATAATGTTCTCTCATTCGTTGAAGAGCATTCTCATTTTTTGGTCTCCGGTAGTGGGAAACAATTTTTGAAGTCAAATAGAGTTCTCGGTCTCGCACATAAGAAACTTGTATTTGATGGAGCAAAAGCCAACATGGGGCCTAACAAAACATATAACTTTGCTAAAGAGTTGTGTGGAAGTTATTCTAATGTTGGTGCTACTTGTACCGAGTTTAAAAATTGGAGTAGGGATGTGAAGCTTTATATTGGTGATCGAGATGCTCAAATGATCATCGAGAAGTTCACGGATAAGAAGGAGATGAGTGATGGATTTTTCTATGATTATGCAGTCGATGAAGGGGGTCGATTAACTCGCATCTTTTGGGCAGATGTTATTGGGCGAAGAAATTACGATGTATTTGGAGATGTGATATCATTTGACTCTACATATTCCACAAACAAGTAAGATTTTATAGTTAATCTCTTACTATAAACAATATTGTAATTATATATCATAGTGAATCTTATATTTTTTGTATGTGATACAATAGGTACAACATGAAGTGAATCTTATATTTTTTGTATGTGATACAATAGGTACAACATGAAGTTTGTTCCATTTACTGGTCTCGACAATTATAAGAAGTGTGTTGTATTTGCAGCAGGATTGATAGCTAAAGAGGACATTGATAACTATGTCTGGATTTTTGAGGTATTCATGAAATGCATGATTCGCGAGCCAAAGTGTATTGTTACAGATCAGTGCCCTGCCATGAAGCAAGCTATACCAACTGTCTTTACAGAAGCACGTCACCGTTTGTGCATGTGGCACATCATGAAGAAATTTAACCAAAAGGTAATGAATCCCACATATAAATATAATGAATCCTCATTAGATAAATACTGAATCTTTCGTTATATATTTATATTGTAGTTGGCAAAATGCATTTCGAAGATGGATGATTTCAAGAGGAAGATCAATGCACTGATTTGGAGTATAGATATAGATCCAGCAACATTTGAAGTCGGTTGGAAAGATGTTATGAAAGAATATAAGCTTGAAAGTCATGAATGGTTGTGTGAACTGTATAACATTCGGGAGTCATGGATTCCAGCCTATTATGTTGATGATCCAATGGCCGGTTTATTGCGGACTACATCAATATCAGAGAGTGAGAACAGTTTCTTTGACAAATTCAACCGTAGATCTGACACATTAACGAAATTTTATCTCCGATACGAGAGTGCTATGGAGAAGCAAAGGCATACAAACGCAAGATTAAACTATGAAGGAACGAAGTCGATGCCAAGAATGGACACTCCATTGTTATTGGAGAGGGATGTAGCAGAGTTGTACACTCGAATAATGTTTTATGAGGTACAGAGTGAGATAATGTCATCCTGTTATGATATGAGTATCAACAGTATATCAGAAGAAGATGGCGTGAAGATTTTTTCCATAAAGGACAAAAAGAGACATGGAAAATATTTGAGGTAAAACTTAATAATGGATATTGAAACAATAGAAATTGAATCTGTTTTTAATGCAATGAATCGCGATTCAGTGATGTGAATCGCGATTCAGTGATGTGAATCTCGATTCAGTGATGTGAATCTCGATTCACAACACAGAATTCATGTACTTGTCTTTTTCTTTTTTTACTCGGTGCTAATATACATTGTTTTTTGAATTTTAGGTGAAACACGCTTACTTGAATAATGACGTGCAATGTACGTGTAGGCTGTTTGAGAAAATGGGTATAGTATGTAGACATGGTTTTTTTGCACTGAACCAAGCTGATGTAACAAAAATATCAAGACATCTTGTTGTGAACTGATGGACAAAAGGTGCTGAGATGAGGCATTCATTGCAGTTCAAGGAAATATCAGAACAGTGCAATGCAATTGAAGTTACAAATCGTAAGTTGAATGACATATGGTATGATTTCCAATCCTATGTGAGTTTGGCAGGTCTAGATGGTGAGAGACTTGTCTACCTGGAAGGGAAGTTGAAGGAGTTGAAGCACAGTTTGCGTGAATCTAGTTGGAAATCTGACACACAGAACAAAAATGATGTAATGGAGTTTTTTGTTGGCTCAAAAATACCAGCGGAAGTGATCGTTAAACCTCCCATTGAAGGTAGAAACAAGGGGTGTGGACGGAGAATTGTTGGTGATTATGAGAAATCACTTACTCAACAAAAAAAGAAGGTGCCAAGGTTGTGTAATATGTGAAAAAATAGATTTCCATGACGCACGGACATGCCCATTAAAGAAAACAATACAGCAGAGTGATGTTTAATTTAGTTGTTATATTTCGTTTCAGAATCATATTTATGAATACATTTCTTATGCAAATTGCTGAATTGTGTAATTCTTAACTACATATATTTACTGGATTATTAAGAAATATCAGAACAATGTAATGCAATTGAAGTTACAAATCGTAAGTTGAATGACATATGGTATGATTTCCAATCCTGTGTGAGTTTGGCAGGTTTAGATGGTGAGAGACTTGACTACCTGGAAGGGAAGTTGAAGGAGTTGAAGCACAGTTTGCGTGAATCTAGTTGGAAATCTGACACACAGAACAAAAATGATGTAATGGAGTTTTTTGTTGGCTCAAAAATACCAGCGGAAGTGATCGTTAAACCTCCCATTGAAGGTAGAAACAAGGGGTGTGGACGGAGAATTGTTGGTGATTATGAGAAATCACTTACTCAACGAAAAAAGAAGGTGCCAAGGCTGTGTAATATGTGCAAAATAATCGATTTCCATGACGCACAGACATGCCCATTAAAGAAAACAGTACAACAAAGTGATGTTTAATTTAGTTGTTATATTTCATTTCAGAAATAAAACTATGACAAAGCTATTCCTCATAAAGTATATTTACATAGAAAAGCAGTTCAACACAAACTAGAGTATTCCATAACATTAAGTGACAATGTACTCAATAACTGTAAACTTCAACGTTTAAAATTATGGTGATTACAGAATATCATTTTCCTTGAGATCTTGTGGTCTTCTTCGTCTCTTTTTTGGTATTGGCAGTTTCATCATAGTGCTGTTGGGCTTTGCTGATGACTTCTTTGGCCAATTCATTTGTTGGTTCAGTAAGAATTTGGCAACAGTATATAGACCTCAGTCTATGTAGCTGATTTTTTAATCACTCCTGTCGATATGAATAAAAGTTCAGTTCAAGATTCAGTAGCTATATTCTAAATTTGATTAATTCAAAAAGACTAAATGTAAATTATCAACACATTATTAGTTTAAACACTTACACCCTCTCTATGAAAACCAGAGTTCCAATTTGCTGTACCACCGCCCATGTAGGTCTCCATATGTCTCATGACAAAAATAGCACAATCAAATTTGTTTTTGGTCGTTCTCCACTCCATCTCAAGTTTGTCAGGCGTTAATGTATTTATTTCGCTCGCCTTGTGATGTTTTTTGTGTGCCAAATATCTCACAAAATTTTGGTGTTGTTTAATCAAAAGTAATCAGTGTCACATAACAAATCCAAATTATTAAACAGTAATGTTTAATGTAGTATACAATTTGTTTTGGTTGTTTATATGCAAACAGTATTAATGACATTGAATCACGATTCAATGGATCTAGCTCTCTAGAATTTAATAGAGTTAGTTCACCTGGATTTACTCTAATGAATCTGGATTCATATTAGTGAATCTGGATTCATTAGAATTAACTATAGGTAGTGCATAGTGATTATGTGATGTGAACACAGATTCACTAGCTATATTGAATCGAGATTCATAGTAAGATGTGAATCCAGATTCACTAACTCTCGTGATCAAAATTTCAGATCACTAGTTATAGCTAGTGGATCGTTATTACGTGATGTGAACACAGATTCACTAGCTCTAGTGAATTGAGCTTTATAGTAAATGTGAATCCAGATTCACTAATTATAGTGATCGAGATTCACTAGAGTTAGCTAATCTGGAATTCTCTGACTCTATTGAATTCTAGATTCACTATAGTGAATCCATATTCACTATAGTGAATCCATATTCACTATAGTGATTCCGGATCCACTATAGTGAATCCGGATTCACTATAGTGAATCTGGATTCACTATAGTGAATATGGATTCACTCATTACTGTTTTTTGCCAGTAAATGTTTAAAGAACATATGTAAGGTGGAAAAAACATACCAAACTCTCAGGACGACCTTGGTATTTTTCCTTGTAGTTTGGACAGTTTTTGCTATTGTCAATCAGCTCCATACTTGGATTCTTTAGCCCATAACATACAATGTAGAAATGCTCAAACGCATTTATGGGGAAGAAGACCTATTTGTTGTGAAATTTAATCAGAGATTTTACAGATATAGTTAAAATTGGGCTAAAGAACAAAAACATTGTATTCTAATCTTTACCATATCAATCTCATTAAACTTCATATGTGGATACAGAGAAAGTTGCTCATCCATACGGGAAGCAAACTGACTGTATCTCAATTCATCATTGGCCTCATCTGTGTGATGAATGTTGCAAAACTGTACAACATAAAACTTGTTAAATAAGATGTAACTGAATTGTTATTTTAAAAAGAATAAAGGAAGATACTTACGGTTGTCTCAACATTGCAGAAGAATCTAAGTGGAGAATTTTCGGACTTCATTTTTTCTCTGTTGTTCAAAATATAGGACCAAATGCTGATTAAATTTGCCTCAATGTCCTCAGAAGGAAGGAAAGTCTTGAAAGCAGGTAAGAAACATTCAATTTGTCTCCACTTAAAAACCATTTCACTGAAAAACAGTAACAATATTCAATTTAATAAAGGGACAAAATACTAAAAATAGTGAGTCTCACACCTAATAATAAAATATCAAATAAGTGTTCAGAACTCACAAATTCTCTTCTTCAGCGGTATCATCACCTGAATGCCTTACTTCTCTATGTACCCAATTCCATATGATGCTTTCCAGCTGACTTTGCCTAGCAGTAATCTGAGATACCCTCTGCACCCATGGTGACCGAAGAGACGTTGCAGGCTTCACCATCCTTTTTTCTTTCCCCCTTCCCGCATGTCCCTTATTTTCGGCCACCTGAACTTTCTTACCTTCACATTCATTTACTGCAGCAGCATCTTCAGGTTGTTTATCAGTTCTTCGTACAGATTCATCAATGATTTCAGATTCACAAGCTTTAGCAATCTGAACAACATCAACCATTTCCACTGATTCAGTCTGAGTATCCTGTGTCTGCCCAAGAGAAAAACTAGGTTCCTCAGTCTGTGGGGTACTACATTCGCTGATCTTCCGTCTCATTGGTCTGTCATCCTTTTTCATGCTAACAGACTCTATAATCTTATCAACTTCTTGAATAAACATTAGGGAGACTTGTGTTTGTGGTATCTCAGCTGATATTGGATCAACAGCAGGGGAACAATGCATATCTCTACTCACCTTGGTGTTCACATTAGGGGTATCATCAACAATGTTTCCCACAGCTGTTTCATCATCACAGGTACTTGCACGATGTCCACACCCCTACACAAGAACATTTGAAACTCTCTGTTGAATTTGAAAGAGCTCATTGTCATCGGGGAACAGCTTTCTCATTGTCTCACACTCAGCATCAAATCTATTTTTTGCAGATTCCAGCTCTGCAGCTCTCCGTTGAACCCTCTCAATACAATCCTGCATTTTGAATATGACAGACATTGGTCACCATAAATTATTAACATGGCGATAGACAAGATTCGATAGATTGAGATTACATTCAATGTATTAGAATCAAGATTCATTAGTAGTGAATCCAGATTCATTCCAGTTTCACTTCAATGAATCGAGATTCAGTAAGAGTGAATCCAGATTCAGTTCAATAGATTGATATTGAGTATCACTGAATCCAGATTCACTTAACTGAATCTGAATTCAGTTTAACTTGAGTGATAATCACTGATCTGAAAAGAGATTCATTACTAGTAAAACGATTCATTAATCTGAATCGACATTTAGTTTAAGTGAATCGAGATTCACTCCTACTGAATCGAGAATAAATTGAATAAACAAAGTATTCCAACTTAATTTGCTAACCTTTCTAATTGTATCAACACTTTTAGGAGAGTTTCCAGTAACACTCTGCATTCGAGAGATGAATCTGGAAGTTCAACCCTCTCTGTAAATGCACCTTTGCCAAATGAATTTGTTCTTATTTCCTCTGATTGTCTTTCCTTCAAGGCGAAGTCAGTCCATCCTAAAAATGTAGGGGTTGTTCTCTCAACCAACCTCCTACCTTTGAACAGAACCCGATCGGCATAGAACAGCTAAAAAGACGGAGATAAGAAATAAAGCACATCAATTAGTAATCATCAAGTAAAACTACTTTAACTACAGTAATGTAAAAATAAATCAATATTATACAAGTGGCTTACAATCAAGAATGCAAGAGGACCCGTGTAGATTGTTTTGTCGGGTCAACCTTCCACTTGTGTTGGCTATCTATCATTGAGTCAAGCAAGAAAGAACACCAATTGTATTCAGAGCACTGATCAACATTATCACTAAGTACTAGAATCCGTTGGTTGACATACGGATTGCTAAGCGACTGGATCATGCTGTTGTGAAAGAGAACCAAGAAATTCAGTTTAAAAAACAGGTTAACATCAGAATTGTGCTTCAGTTTCTCAGACACAGCCCCTGGAGTAATCTTCCAACCAAATCTGTCTGTGAATTGAGCCCTCTATTCATCCACCAATGTTGACTTGCCAGTACTGGAAGCTGGTATACGCTTCCTGCCCAGAGGTAATCCCATCACTTGATGTACATCTTCCTCTGTGATACTGATTGATCCTCTGGGAAGATTAAGCGCAACGGATTCACTGTCAAAGGACTGCAGAATCTGGTACCCCAACATATGTGGCAGTTCCTTTAATCCAAATTGTAAAAGAGCCCCAAGTCCAGCTAGTCTCACCCATTCTTTTTGGGAGTCAGAGAGTGACGAAACCATATCAGAGAATATCTTTGGAAAAACCCTTATCCTAGTCAACTCCTTAGGTTCAGAACTCACTTTTTTTTTCAAAAGATTCTCCAGTGACAAAAAAAATATAATTAGATCAAATTATCCATCAGTTAATACCAAAAAAAAGATGTTTAGTACACTAACCTTTTTCATCTTTTACCTTCCAGTGATCTGTTCATTGTCTTCATCCCTACTACGCTTTTATGTTTCCTCATCGGTAGGATTATTTGGGGGGTTGACGAGGTTATCGTCAATGTTGGACCTCACATATCTTTTTTTCACAAGCTTCTCCACCCCAAAAAATAATATAATTAGATCAAATTATCCATCATTGAATACACAAAAAAAATTAAAAATTTTTAGTACACCAACCTTTTTCTTCTTCATTCTTTTTGGGGTCTGTTCATTGTCTTCATCCCTTGTACGCTTTAATGTTTCCTCACTGTCAGGATTATTTGGGGGGTTGATGAAGTCATCGTCACTGCTTTGCATGGTCACAACCCGTGTTGTCTTCTGTTGAGGTATAGGTGTAAATACCTCAACACATGCTTTTTGTTTGTTTCTTGAACTAGATCGTAGACCTGCTAAATCGATGACAATTCATTTTTTAATGATACCAGACTTTGCATAATGCATGGCAAGCATGAAGGTTTAATCACATTATTGAATATAGATATTATAATCCATATCGCGATTCATTTCAGTGAATAGCATTTCGCTGAAATGAATCTCGTTTCACTGCACTAAATCGCGATTCACTTGAGTAAATATCAATTCACTCCATTGAATCGTTGCAGTCAATAGTGTTTTACTATATTGAATCGAGATTCACTCTAAGTGAATCTAGATTCACTACAATGTATCGAGATTCAATAAAGTGAATCTAGATTCACTACAGTGAATCGAGATTCAACCAAATGTATTGAGATTTAGCAAAGTGAATCCAGATTCAACAAGTTGTATCGAGCTTCATCAAATTGAATCCAGATTCAATGATATGAAACCAACTCCATGCCATACCATACATTCTTTCAGTGTCTTGTCCCTCAACACAACAAGGAAAAACTGATCATCGTTACAGTTTAATTTCACTGTTAGTATACATAAAGCATATAATTTTTTCCATCCTATATACTTGGCTTCGGATCATATTTGGGAAAATATCCATCCTATATACTCGGCCTAGGATCATATTTGTTATTTTTTACAAACAATCATGATAAAGTGAATCTCAATTCTCAATTCTCTACGAACAATCAGGATTCACATTAGTGAATCGAGATTCTCTATGTTTGAGTGCATACAAATTGACTCCACTAAATAGCTATTCACTTGAGTGAATAGAGATACATCCAATGAATCTCGATTCACTGTAGTGAATCTCGATTCACTGCAGTTAATCTCGATTCACTGCAGTGAATCTCGATTCACTGCAGTGAATCTCGATTCACTGCAGTGAATCTCGATTCACTGCAGTGAATCTCGATTCACTGCAGTGAATCTAAGTATTTAATCCATAAACACATTATTTTCCAAATAAAGATGATAAATATGAAACTATTTATGTTTGTAAATGTAACTATTTGTTTCATTTTTTTTTATTTCACTTGAAAGCGATAAACAAAAAACGTGTATGTGTGTAATATTTTAGCTTTAAGCATAAACACACAAAGTATAAGATCTAAATTAGAAACAATATACCCAAGCTAAGAGATCTTCGATATGCTCATCATGGTTGTGGAGAAAACTTGAACTTGTACTTGACTTGAAATGCAAATTTTCATTCCGATATTCCTTTTATCCTCCAATGGATATGATCGTGTAGGCGCAAGTCCATCCAACCTTCAACTGGATGATCTTTATGTAGAATACCTAATAGACAAATAAACACTCGACAAATATTATTAGTAATTATTTGTTAATCATCAAAACTAGATTAGATAGTAGGCTCATAAACAAGAGACCTAATAATCTCCCACTTTTTGATGATGACAAGCAATCTGCACAAAGAGTATATAGAATATGCATAATACCAAATGAATATACAAATTATAATTCTCATGCATAAAACTAATAGAATGATATACTCACAATTGAGTTGTTTCTCCTCCTTTGTCAATATCAATATGGGGAAAACAATAAAAATAGAGAGCAAAAGCTCCTCATATCAATAAGGCACGGTGAGTATCAACAAGAAAAGAAATAGGAAAGGCTCCCTCTATCAAAAAGCCTAAAAACATATGTCAAGAAAAACAAGGCGGCTATATGTGAGCAAAACATATAAAAAAAATATCAATCGCAACTCATATTTAAAGAGACTTAAGAGACTACATATAATATCATGAAAGATGTTTATAAAGGTCTCAAACATAGAAATTATATATATATATATATATATATATATATATATTATCACGCCCCGCTTCCCAGAATAAAGGGAATCAGAACGCGAGCAAGCCCGTGACGTATTAGATTGAGGAGAAATAAATAATAGAACATTTCTTCTCAATCTAATACGCTAAGCGTCAAGAAATAAATGCAAAGAGGCACAGGTCCCCGATCACAAATAGCGAGAATATAATAAACAACTCAGAACAGAATATCTATATCACAAGTGAATATCATCCAAGACATATTATTTGGCATGCCCTTATACATGACTGAACAACTGAATATTGAAGAAATATAAAATACATCGTTCAACTGGAAAGAAAAGTACTACAAAAGTAACTAGGACCATCAACTAAGAAAAGATAACTGAGCTTCGGTCTATTCTTCAACTCTGTCTGCAAGGCACTCCTGCTGAGAATATCCTGGCTCTGGCACATCTCCAAGCTGGATATGTCCGTCCTCTAAATCTGACGTATACCAGAGAAAACAGGTGTATGTCAACGTGCATAGCACACAACAAGACCCCACAAGAGAAAATAGAATGATTGAATGGCTAACACAATAACCGATGCAACAACAGAGATGAAATAGAACGTGCAATTGGAAATCTAACAAATTAAAATGTAATCCACCACTACAATAGCAATCAGAAGGATCTAAAATCAACCGGTAATCTAGGTCTTATAGTTAGCCATCCTATAACAAGTCAATGGTACATATCTCATATAGAGTCAACGTTCATATCATCGGATAACTAACTGTTTATGAATACTCTACGTGTATCCAATACAGCTACACGAATCAGTCAAAGGACTACACGCAATCTGATTTCGGCCTGGTCCGAACTCAAGAAAAACTCAAGTGACTGCACAAATTCACTAACTAAAGTAACTATACGAATTCACTTTAGCCCAATAAACCAACCCCAGTGACTACACGAATTCACTAGTGCGAGCCTGGAAGATACATCAATAGTCACATCCGATCACATGAACCAAAACTTCCCTATCCCAACTCTTCTCGCTTTTCTAAGTCAACAATCATAACCTAAACTAGATCTCTTGTCCACCTCCTAAATTCAGACAACACACACACACATGTCACTAAGTCTTGTTCATGACGCACAAAACAACTAAGTCATGAACTACTAGTGGTTCTCAAACACAATAAGGAACAATAAATGCAGCTAATTCTATGCAATAAAACATGGTATGTCATGTAATTAAAATAAGAATCATGAAATCAGCGAATGCTTTACACATAAAATGTCGCAGTTAACAACCATTAATCACACGATCATAAACTAAATTAATTCAAAAATAAATAATATTTTACAAAATGAATTCTTTTCAAATTATCTCTCACCATAATTATTCTAACAACAATCTTTTAAAATAATAAATTCATAAATCAAAAAATAATCTTTTTACAAGCTAAATTCTCATTAATTCAAAATAATCTATTTTCCTAAAATAAATTCTTCTAAAAATATTTATCGTTCTAAAATAATTCCTTCCACAAAATAATTCTAAAAATATTATAATTATTCAAAAATAATCTCGTTGTCAAAATAAATTCTTTAATTTATTATAATTATTTTGAAAATACTATTTATCATATAATTACGATTCAGTTAATATTATTCATCAAACTCACACAGATAATTATTAACAGATCTAAAAATTGTACGAAATAAAATAATGGAGCGGGGATCTTACACATAATTAATCTATGATAATTATAAGAATTGAAACGAAACTAAACGAGAATCGGGATCTTGCCTACGAGGCCAAGGGTGAGATGACGGCAAAGCGACGACGGATCTGGAGGAGCTTGGGGCGGCTCGAGCGGAGGTCGAGGTAGTGCTATAGGGTGTCGTCGGCGATCGAGCAGGAGGTGAAGGAGGGGCTATCGGATCTGGCCAGGGG
>NC_033797.1:9605247-9649621 GCF_001876935.1 Asparagus officinalis
GGGTATCTGTAGGCGTCAAAAAATGCTAATAGATATCCCAAACATAGAGAAGATCACTCAAAAAATCACTAGAAAAGATTTCATACTGTTTTTGGGAAAAATCAAAACAAGTATGAACTATCTCGCCAGCGAGACAGACTTTGTTGTCTCGCCAGCGAGACAGTATTTGCTATCTCGCCAGCGAGACAGACTTTGCTGTCTCGCCAGCGAGACAGTATTTGCTGTCTCGCTAGCGAGACAGTATTTTCTGTCAAAATAACGGAGTTTGAAACGTGAGAGAACAGTTACAGCGAGAAACTGCCATTTTCCGAGACAGCATTTACTGTCTCGCTGAGCGAGACAGCAAATTTACTGTCTCGCGGGTCGAGACAGCAAACGTTGTCTCGCCCAGCGAGACAGTAAACACTGTCTCGCCGTACTGACTTCTTCGATTGTTAAGTTTTTGCAGTTACTGACCCTTGAGGCTATAAATACCCCCCTAGGGTCACTTCTGACGAGGATCGAGCATTTGTTAGAGCATTCCAGAGCAGAGAGAGCAGAGATTTGGGTTCTTTTCTTGCAACGCCTTGAAATTAAGCTTTGACTTGATTTTAAGAAGAACGACTATCTTACTTCGATAAGATATCGTTTCAATTTCTACTTCGATAACGAAGTTAGAATCATAAGCCCCCTCTTCACGATCTGTGAATCGGCGGTCCACGAACCAAAGCGTTCCCGGCACAGGCAAAGTCCCACGAAAACGAGAATTGATAGACGATTTTCGTGTTTGTTTCTCAAGAGTTGTAATTTTTGATTTGTTGTGTAGAAAAAGTCTTATAAAAAGATTATTCTTTCGAATTTGTTGTAATCGAACAAAGTTATAATGAATTCCACAGCAGCGACTTTTGAACCAAACACACCTGTTTTCTCTGGTGTACGCCAGACTTAGAGGAAGAACAAGTTCAGCTGGGAGATCATCAGGAGCCAGAGGATTCTCAGCAGGAGTGCCTAGTGGATGGAGCAGAAGAAGAAGCTAAAGCTTAGTTATTGGTCCTCTCAGTTTTCTTTTGTACTACCTTTTATTTCTATTTGATCAGTGTATTTTTATATTCTCCAGTATTTCATTCAGATAGTTTTGTATAAGGGCATGTTGACCCAAATATTATGTCTGAGATGAATATTCATTGTGATATGTATTATTTTATTCTGTGTTGTTCATTATATTCTTGCTGATTGTGATCGGGGACATGTGACTTCGCATTGTATTTATTTCCTGACGCTTAGCGTATTAGATTGAGAAGATGGGGTCTAGTACTTATCTCTCCTCAGTCTATGATGCAGCATAAACATGTACCGAAAAGGTTGCAAGTGCACAACCGTGTCAAGTTATAGTATTTAAGATATCGATCCCACGAGGAAGGTGTTTTGTAGGAGAAATATAAAATCGGTTCTTATGTTGTGTGCGTGACATATCGATCCCACGAGGAAGGTGTTTTGTAGGAGAAATATAAAATCGGTTCTTATGTTGTGTGCGTGACAGATAAGATTGATGAGTGAATGTGATTGTGAAGAATTGAGATAGTAAAAATGGTGTGTAAATAGGTGCAAGTGTAAGTGAGAGTGGATTTGAAAAAAGAATGAGTATGATCAATAAGGTGAGAAGGAAAAAATGAATAAAATCAAGAAACAAATAAAAAATCAAGAATGAAGAACAAAATTCTAGAATAAAAGAAAATGCAAGAAATTAAAGATGGTGGATTCAATTATAGATATGGATAATCTAAAATTGAACCCACTTCTTAGAAAAGGATGATTCCCTAGAGGGTTCTAGTCTAAAGGCGAATCAAACAAAATAAAAATAAACAAAAAGAAAAACTAAATCCAAGAGGGTTCTAGCCTCAAGGTGAATAGTGTAAGAAATTAAAATCTAACTACAAAATAAATTATAAAATCTAAACTATAAAATAAATTACAAAAAGAAAATAAATCTACTCTATAAGCATGGAAATAAATCTAATCTATGAGCATGAAATAAATCTAAGGCAAGAGGGTTCTAGCCTCTTGGCTATTTAACAAGAAAATAAAATCTAACTACAAGCATGGAAATAAATCTAAACTAATAAGCAATAAAAGAGAAAAAGAAAAGAAATGCAAACCTTCAAATAATTCTCCATCTTCATCTTCATCTTCATCATCCAAGAAAGAGAAGAAGAGAAAAATTTAAAGTGGTGAAAAAATTATTATTATTAATTGTAACAAAAGTTATAATTTTGGAAGGCCTTCTCAATTAAGAGTAGCCCTCCTCTTCAAAAGGAGTTACAAAAATTTTTACACCCTTAACCCCTCACTCTCTACCCCTATTTATAGTAATCATCAATGAATATGAGCCATTGGATTTGTCTTGAGCCCCAAGCAACAATCTCCACCTTTGAATTTGTTAGTGAAGAGTTTGCTTTTTGTTCTTCTCTAGCCCATACGATTTTCAAATCCTAAGTCCGGTCCATAGCAAAATAAATCAATTCTGTAGCCCATTGTTTTCCGGTCCATGAAGAGTGAGCTAAGTCCAATGAAAATCAACCGGCCCAATTCATTAAAATCCGGTCTTCCTTTGATTTTTTCAACATCTGCAGCCAAGTCCCTCATTTCATTTGATCCAAATCTCCGGCCCATTTTCATGATTCTCTTGTGAAAAAATCAAAACTGCAGCCACATCCGGTCTTCATCAAGTCCGGCCCAATTTGCTTCAGCAGTCCAATGAAGTCCGGTCATGCATTTGATTTTCGGACCAAGAAATTCATGAGAGCTCAATTGATTTTCAAAACAGAAAATGAAAACAAGTCCGGCCCATTCTCTGAATTTCAACTTCCAACCTCTGCAGCAACTTGTCCTTGGAGCTTGATTTGGTGTAATATTTTTGATGGGCTTTGGGCCTTCAAAAATTCAAAAATTTACTTGTGAAAAGAGAAGCTGCCATGGATATTTGGGACATTTGAGCTTTGGGCTTTTAAAATTTAAATATTTCATTTGGCTTCTTGAATTTCTCTTATTTCTTCATTTACTCAAGGGCCTTTGTTGAGAGATGATATTTTTAGGATTTATTCTGCAATTAAAGATAAAAAACAATTATTAGTGGTATATTTATTCATATAAAATAGATAATGAGGGTATAAAATTATAATAAAATGTGATTATCGGTCTAATACGTCGCGGGCTTGTTCATGTTCCGATTCCCTGGTATTTTGGGAAGCGAGGCGTGATAACATGTCATAACTTTTAAACAGTAAGTCAGAATTGAACGAATTATATACGAAAATCGACTATCTCGACCAGACGGAGCCGACCAAACCTACCCTAAGGGTTTGGTTTGCTCTCATCTGTTTCGCTAAATTCCTTACGGTTTGAGAGATATCTGTGTTTTGATTTGAAGAGACCGTCAATTTATAGTTTCTTTTGTTAGAGCTTTGCAAAGATCATCATCTTGTAACATTCGTCTTGGCTCCTTGAAAATATAAGAGTCGTCAAATTGTAACTTCCTATGTTGATTGTGAAGACTGTTGAATTAGAGATTTCATCGATCTATGTGAAAATTTTTAAATTATAGCCTTCTGAAAGCCATTAAATTATAACTTTTATCATCGGTGTTTGATGGGGATAAGCTATCTATAGTAATTTTTAGACAGCCTACGGTTTATATTGAGAGCATTTATTTTGGGAAAATGGGGGAGATAACGACATGCTCCTACTTTGAGATTAAAGCAAGAACGGTTTTTCTATAGAGTGCCCATGGGCACTCTATAAGAGAGGAGAGAGATAGAGAGAAATGAATAGCCAATGGGCCCCCTTGAATTGTATTAATTTCTGTGCATAATTCATTTCTCTCTATCTCTCTCCTCTCTTATAGAGTGCCCATGAGCACTCTATAGAAAAACCGAAGCAAGAAAGCATCTGACTCCCATCTCGAGGGAGTACAAAATTTCTCACCATATTTGTAACATATTATTGAACTTCTGTGATCTCTGCTGTTGCAAAAGAATGTTTATTCGTAGGGGATTTTTGGTTGAGTGGTTTTATAGAAAAGTTTATAGAAAATGGCTGATGGTGTCAATTTTGTAAATAATTTTTTTTGGATATTTCTATAAACTGTGTTTGGTTCAAAAATTTTACATAAAAGTTTTCTATAAAGTACAGAAAAGTACCCCATTTTATAGAAATCAATTCATGCTCAAAATGGACGGAAATCACCTAGAAATCTGATGCATTTATTAAAAAATAATTAAGTACATTAGTGCACTTCCCATGTGATTTTCCATAGACATTGTTAGTAAACTGTTTTCTATAAAGTGACATCCAACCAAACAAAAGAAAAAGAAAACAACATATTTTCTATAAAGTTAATAACTTTTTCATACTTTGAACCAAACAAAGAAATAACAGAAAATAAGAAATATGACACTCTTTTGAGTTCTATAAACTTTTCCTACAAATTTTATAGAAATACAAGGAAATTAATTTTTGAGTACTTTTCTTTTTCCTCTTTTTTATAAAAATTGAACCAAGCAGCCCCGTAGTCCAAATGTTTCTCTTTAAAATGCATCATTAATTTAACTAGTATAATGCACGTGCGTTGCACATGGACATATTTATTTTTTTCTTTAGAATTTTCATAATAAAATTTTTGCTTTATAAGGCCAAAAATATCCATTCGATATAGTGTACGTGCGTTGCACGTGGACATATTTTTTTCCCTTTTGAATTTTCATAATAAAATTTTTACTTTATATGACCAAAAAATATCAACTCGATTTTACAAACTTTGTTCAAAACTAATAAGATAGAATTTTGTGAACATATATGGTAAAAGTAAAAGATAATTTATATTCTTTCAAAAAATTATCCTCAATATTTAAACATATGTAGAAGATCAAGAATGAAAGCAAACTCTTTTTTGGAAATTGATTTATTACAAATGTTCAAAGTCGGAGCTCTCTTTCAAATAATTAGTAAGATATCTGCAAATGCAAATTCTCAACCAGCGGGATGAAATATTTTGTTCTTGAAGTAAAGATTTTTAACATAAATACATTAGTTGCTAATTCCTTCACAATAACCTTTCATTATCATATGTCCAACTTCATTCTAAACTATGACTTCTGTCTCATAGGATCGTCATCCTTTCTCATAATAAAATATCTTTATTAAGACCAATATTCATGTGTAGAAGGTATATGGTAAAAGTAAACGATAATTTATATTCTTTAAAAAAAGTATCCTCAATATTTATACATGTGTAGAAGATCAAGAATAAAAATGAACTCTCTTTTAGACATTGATTCATTATAAATGTTCAAAATCAAAGCTCTCTTCCAAATAATTAGCAAGATATATGCATGTGCAAGTTCTGAACCGGCGGGATGAAATATTCTGCTTTTGAACTAAAATTTTGATATAAATACATTAATTGCTAATTCATTCACAATAGCATTCCATTATTGTATGTCCAACTTTATTCTAAATCATGGCTCTTGTCTCATAGGTTCGTTATCCTCTCTCATGATAAAAGATCTTTGTTATGACCAATATGCAAGTCCATGAAGCACGCATCTTGACATAGCAAGAAATATTATAATTTTCTTAGGAAATTAATGATGCCAAAAATAATCATGTACCGCCCCAGCTTGTTGGTGAATGTCAAGCAAGTTCATCAATGTTATGATAATTTACCATCTAAAGAGAAGTATCAAGAGATTATCTGCATAGGCTTAAAAAAGCCATGGTCTAAACCGGCTTTAAAGCACAGCCGAGGTCAAGTCTATCGGCCAGTCGAGCAGATGAGCAATCTTTTGACCAAGAGTCATCATGACCGACTTGAAGTGCGTGACCAGTCGGTCCCTCGTAATTAAGACGACTCCTCGAGCAGATGTCTCGACCATACACTCGACCTAAAGCTCATTCGACTATTGGGTCGGCAAATCATAATGATGACTCGCAGATCAACCAGCCTCGACTAAAGGGATAAAATTCGACCAAGCTCACTTCAGATGTCAATCAACACAACAGCACTGATCAGTCCCATCGAGATCTCTGCTCCGACAAATCCCCTGCATAAGCCGCTTATTCTACTCACAAGTCACTTCTCTGGGATCGCCATGATGCTCTTCCGGGCTCGAATAACTTCCCCTCTAATCACCAGCTGCCATCTGGAGGGGGAAGGACGACCGAGTAGTGGGCCTATCCTCTGCCCTGCCTCATCTGTCAAATACAGGATACTGAGAGCACATCTCTCTTCTGTATTTGAATGACTTCCCTTCCAATCGCCAGCCGACATCTAAAAGGAGAAGGGTGACTCAGCAGTCTATCTGCTCACCCTACAACCGCCCTCCTTTGCAAAAGAAAAGCCAAAATCTTAGAGGCAATGGACTATAGAAGGAGGTAAGAAGAGTAAGGGTGGGAGGCTGATCTCTGCTTCTTTTTACATCCGAACTTTACTCCCCCTTTCTTCTTTATATAAAAAGAAATTCAACTCTTAAAGAGTACCCCCCTGCAAGGACCTCAATGGCCCAGGGACCTCCCAAAAAACCTCCCTCAAGCTCTCCAGCTGACTTGACCGTCAGAGGTACCACGGGGGGAACTAGTCTCGTACTCCTATGATTCTCGCATGTGCAGGTTATCAGTCTACCCCGCGCGCTCAGAATCAGGCGTAGAGTCGGAGGAGGAGTTGGCACCACCTTTTATCCTCCCAGTCTCCATCATCAACGGAAGACCCCCATCGACTGTGTGTTCACGGACATCAACAATCAAGATAACAATTGTCCATGTACTTTCTTCTTGAGGCATAATGGTTAATACTTGGTGAATACTGAGGCAGGTATGGATAAATTCAAGGTGTGAATTTTTTTTTACATTTTTTTGAGAGATGGTTATAACATTTATCAATATCAAACAAATAAGAAACACAATAGAAAATAGGTATGAAAAAGACGAATAAGACAAAACTAAAATTACTACTTAATAAACCAAGTGTAGAGATGAGCAAATAAGAGTGTCTATTACTGTAGCTGATATTGCAGTTCGAGAAAGAGCATCACGTCAACTTTTCTTTCATCTTTGTATTTATGCTTTAGAGTGTTAGGATTTTATCTTTGATTCTTTGTAGAACTTCATGAGAATTAGATAGGGTTAGTGATCTATCATGATTAGGAGTTTGGGTTCCATCATGATTAGGAATTTGAATCATATTCTAATTAAGAAGTTAGGCTAGAGATAGGGTTTTGATTTTCTTATATATATTCTTCTATTGTTAGAGGAAAAACTAAGAAGAAGAAGAGAGTAGAGAGAAGATGTAGTAGAGAGAGAAAGAGAGAGAGCCAATATTCTTGTAATCTAGGGCTGGCAGAGGGCGTAGCCTGATTCAAGAATATTGTGCGAGAGGCGAAGGTTTCGTGATCTTTATCTGCATAAAAGATTATAAGGAGTGAGCTTTGGAGAAAATATGAGAGTTGATTATGTATGTGAGGTTGAGAGAATGATAGATGAGAGTTGAGTGGGTCCTTTTGTAGTTCTCCCTGATACATAGTAAATTTCTTGTATTGTTGCCCCGTGGACGTAGGTCGAACTTGGTCGACCGAACCACGTAAATTCCAGTGTTCTTTTTTCTTGATTGTGGTAATTTTAAATCTTATTGATTGTGGGTTGACTTCGGAGTTGCTCATATTGTAGTAGGCGGGGAGAGTGAAATTCCCCAACATAGAACATCCTTAGCTAGCACAACCACATGTCGTCCATGCTTGTAGTCGGAAATAAAGTTCAACCAAAATATTGAAAATATCAATAATTAATTTATATCATAAAAATATTTTTTTTCATAAATTGATTTTAGAGAAATGGAAAACTACCAATTTGGTGGTGAGGGGAGAAATAAGGAGGAGCTCAAAAATCTCAATGGAAAAGAGTATAGCCAGAAAATGGTCATTTTGATCAGCTCCACGGGTAAGAAGGACAAAGATAAATTCCATATTGTATACTAACTCACTCTCGTAACATTTTGAAGTTTGACATTGTTGTCGGCTCCTCCCCCACCGCTAAGCTCAGCCACATCAACGATCCCCACTGTACTGCCTCTAGGTAATCCATTTAGGGCTTGACCGTCACCTACATTTTCATTGGCATTATCCCCAAGCCACCCTCTACCTCCACTGAATACTCCTCCGCCACTGTCGAGTCTGCCAAGTGTACGTCATCATCGCTCATGAAGCATGACACATTTGGTCTTCAAACCACACTTTTCCTAACAATTTCACTTTTCCTAATAGTTTGCATGCATTGGCATGGCAAGCCGTAGAAGAGTTGCAAGAAGAAATAAAAAGTGAAATTATAATACTTGTTTATTTTGAGTGATTGTTAGTTTAATTTGACGTTAGTAGCTGGGGAGGGAGGGGTTATATAAGGGTTAGAATATGAAATGAAAGAAAGTTAGAAGGGTTGCATTAATGAATTAAATGATCAATTATAGAATGCCAAGAGTTGTTTGGGTGAAAGAAAGTTAGAAGGGTTGCATTAATGAATTAAATGATCAATTATAGAATGCCAAGAGTTGTTTGGGAAAATAGCTGTTGTTTGGCCATCATTTAAGAATTAAATGATCAATTATAGAATGCCAAGAGTTGTTTGGGAAAATAGCTGTTGTTTGGCCATCATTTAAGTAATACATTGGTTACACAATAGGATATATACCGAGTCAATAACTATTGTCTTGATGATATTGATGGGGTGTAAATTTGATATTATTGTTGAGAATTAAAAGTAATCCTTTTAATGGACCACCTAGCTCTGGTCCTTTTTGGTCGTATAAAGGTTTTTATAATTCTTCAATTTAAATACACGAGAACTTTTCTTAGATAGAGAGAGATGGTGAAAATGTTTTATTAATGACTTTCATGCATAAAAGTAACAGTAATAGTATGAATTGAAAGGACTTGTGAAATATAGGAGAGAGCGGATGGAAGATATCATTTAAGATATTAAATGCATGCCATGAAGGAAAATTATTAATAAAATAATTATAAAAAACATGTACATATGTGTTTTATTATGTATGTATGCATGTGTTTTGGAGGATGCATGTATGTGTTCTATTTATGTATGCATGTATTTTGGAGGGTACGTTGGGAAGAAATGTTTTAACATACCAATCCACTTTTATAATAGTACTAGTATGGTGCACGTGCGTTGCACGTGTACTCATTTTCATATATATAGTTGTTTTACTTTTTGAAAATTGCATGTATACATACTTATTTTACCTTTTGAACGTTTTTATGGCTTGAAAATGATGAAGAGACTTAAAATATACATTTTGGAATATAGTGTAGTCATATTACTTTTCTATATTTGATGAAATAATCGGGAATATGTTGTGATTATACTAAAAATATAAAAATCATATATTATAACGATATATCAAACAATTAAATAATAAATTTGATATTATATATGTTGGATATAATTTTATTTACAAATTATAAATTAATTTTTTTGTTTAAAATTAGCAACTAATTTACCTTTAATTTTAAAACTCCAGATACTTGGACTAATTGATGGAAAGTCAATTGGTCAAAATTAACATATGGTGCTAAGAATTAAAGAATATGGTACAAACGTAAATGTCAAAATAAAATTATTTAGTTATTTGAGCTCGAAAAATTAAAGAATAAATTAATATTTACTTCATTTGACATTAAAAAATAATTTTACTCAATGCCTGATAAGCTTGAAATTACATTAACAAACTTTTATAAATTGCACGTGCATTATAGAACTTCTACAAATTGAAGTTCGATTCTCCAAAATAGATAAAATTTCTCTTAAGTGAAAAACTAAAACTCCTCTCAGGTTATCTAGAGGAAGCTTGAAAAGCAACCGATTCTAATGAATACTATGACTTTCCTTCTTAATGGACTAAATATTTGAGCCGGTGCTAGTGCTACATTATAATAATAGTAAAGGAGGTTATGTGATGGGAAAGTTTTGAGGTTTTAGTTGGATGTCATTAAATAGATATAATGGTACAATTAAAAGAGGAGAATTTCAAAAGTTTTGATTGAATTAATGTCATTTAAGTGGGTTTGATGGAGTTATAAAACCATAAGTTAATTTAATTTAATTTAACATGCAATAATAGAAATGTAACTCTTGTGTCTAACAACGGTTAGGGTATTCATTGTGAATGAAATTTCTAATGAATACTATGACTTTCCTTCTTAATGGACTAAAAATTTGAGAACTAAGATGTTTATATATAGTATGGTAATTAATCAAAATCCTATGAGAACTTGTGGCTTATGGTATTCTTACATTTAATTAATTAATAGCATGCTACTTAGTAACTGTTTCCTTCAAACGTTGATGTATTGTTGCTTCATAATTCATGCGTTAGGGAAATGAAGCCAAGCATACAGTATTCATTGCTATATAAGGTGCTATTCTGTATTAAATATTAATATTTTGGAAGTTTTTTCTTTCGCCATTATTGTCATTAAAAAAGTGTCTGCATGCCGAGTAGGTCTCTGCTAGGAAAAAACCAATGAGTTAATGATTTCGGTTATGAAATGAATTTAAAGAGATATAATATAATTTATATGTGTATATTTACATGTATGGATGTGTTTAATTCAAAGGGCTATGATTTAGGTGTGCATATATGTAATTTATGTATGCATGTATGTTTTTAATGAGTGCATGCATGAGTTTTGGAGGGCGTTTTGGGAAGAAATGTTTTAACATAGCAACCCACTTTTATAATAGTACTAGTATGGTGAACGTGCGTTGCACGTGTAAATACTTTCATGTTTATATGTAGCCCTATAGTTTTTATTGCATTGATTAATCGTTGCACGTGTAAATACTTTCATGTTTATATGTAGCCCTATAGTTTTTATTGCATTGATTAATTTTTTTCTACTTGACATATACATGAAAGATGTTATATGTAGCCCTATAGTTTTTATTGCATTGATTAATTTTTTTCTACTTGACATATACATGAAAGATGTCATAGATAATATATATATTTGTAGGCTGTCTAAAAATCACAATAGATAGCTGATCCCCATCAAACACCGATGATGGAAGTTACAATCTGACGACTTCCAGAATACTACAATTTAAAGACTTTCACGTAGATCGCTGAAGGTTACAATCTGACGACCTTCACGACAACCGATGAGAGCTCTAGTTTAACAGCCTTCACAATCAACATCGAGAGTTACAATCTGACGACTCTTGCATATCAAAGAGCTAAAGTAAAGATTACAAAATGACGATCTTTGCAACGCTTCGACAGAAAGAGACTACAAATCGACGGTCTCTTCAAACCAAGACGTGGAAGTCCTCCCCGCGTACCAGCATCAAGACACACCGCGAACGCAGCTCAAACGCAGCTTCCAAATCGCTGCAAACGCAACCTAGACGCAGCTTAAATCGCTGCCAGACGCAGCTCAAATCGCCGCCAAACGCAGCTCTAATCGCTGCCAGACGCAGCTCAAATTGCTGCCAAACGCAGCTCAAATCACTACCAGACGCAGCTCAAATCACTGCCAGACGCAACTCTAATCGCTGCCAGACGCAGCTCAAATTGCTGCCAAACGTAGCTCAAATCGCCGCCAAACGCAGCTCAAATCACCGCCAGACGCAGCTTCCAAATCGCTGCAAACGCAGCTCAGACGTAGATTCCAACGCTGCAAACGCAGCTTCTAATTGTTGCGTCCGAGCTTCCAGACGATGCGTTCAAGCTTCCAAACACTGCGTTTGAATGCAGAATTCACGTCAGAACGCGGGCCTGCGTTTGACTCGTTCAAACACGAGCTGAACGGTTCCAAAACCGTTTCCCACGATCTGAGAGGATCACAACTCCACTCAGGAGTGATTTAAGGGGCGGTTACATCCCATTAGCCCCACTTAGGAGCGAATTAAGGAGGTGGTTACACCCCTTAATCCCCTATAAATAACTAAGAAATCAACTTAGTTCGTGGCTGGATCTTTCGGGGCGGTCAGTTGGAAAAATCTTGGCAGCAAAGAAGAGATCTTGGGGGGAATTGTTGGAGCTTTGGAGATCATCAACGAGGAGCTTCTTCATCCTTGGCTTATAACCGACTTTCGGTTAAATCAACTCTTTCATAGAGTTTTAAACTCGTTCAGAGTTCTCCACAACGTTAAATCGTGAGGAGAAGACCACGTTCCCAGTGAAACAAGACGTCGGATCGTCAACGGAGAGCAAACTCGACGCGAGCATTCGAGGGAGGCACTCTATCGCCACCGTGAAGAACCCAGAATTAAACAAAGGGAAGAATCCAGATCATTCTCTTCTCTTTTGTAATCAGGAAATCCAATTGTAATTGAGATTAAAGGAATACAAATCAAATTTCCTTCATTGTCTTTTTACTACAAAATTTCCACCAAACAATATTATTATGATATAAATAGATGTTATAGGATTATAAATAGCATCATAAAAAACACTAATTTGGCATATAAAAAACCAGTATATTGACCAAAAAGACTATAAATAAATGAAGTAACCGAAATTATTTAATCATATGTTCACTTAATGTAGCATAATCATATCTTATTTAAGTTTGATATAAATAGACAGAAATGAGCTCAATTTTAGCATGATTCATCAACTTCAAAAGATGCATCTTTGTCAAACTGTAGAGAGCCATGGGGAATCGAGCTGCAGCAAGGCAATTTGATCTATAATAGCTAGAGTCCATGACCTACAAACAGAACTGAATCGAGCATGATCAGGCATCATAAACTTATGGAAGATCAAACCTAACTATAAATGTTACATAAATGGGGAAATTACCTTTGAGATCAAAGATAGTCCGTTGCATTGTAAATAGTTAACAACTTTAATACACATCTTCGCTGCATATTAGAATATTGTGTTAGATAATAATTGTTTGAAAGTTAATTTGTACAAAACGTGCATCATAGAATGAAAAAATAACGAGTCATGATTTTGATGAGGTGATTTACCTTTGAGGCAATAATACTTCTGGATACACAATATTTTTTGCGTATGTTTTTGTTGTTCTTCTTGTTTGGTCAACTTTCACTAATACCTTAGTTGTTCTCATTGATATCCCCCTTGATAATGCAACATATAATTGACCATGTGAGAATACATGGTGTGGCAAATAAACTCCAACATAAGGTATTATTTGTCTCTGCGCTTTGTTTATTGTCATTGCAAAACATAGTCGGATTGGAAATTGTTTTCTACGAAATTGGAATGGATAACCCTCATTTTCAGCTGGAGATAATGGTATTCTCGGAATCATGACATTTTGACCAGAATGTTGACCAATTGTGATTTCAGCATGGATAACATTATGTTCATATCCTCTACAGATCATTCGTGTGCCATTGCACATTCCATTAGATGGATCAAGATTACGTAACAGCATGATCGGACAATTTCTTTTAAGAATCAATTTGTGAGGCTGGAGTCCATTCGGCATGAAGGTGTTCAAGAATTCTTCTTGGTGATAATTATTTGTGTCATCTACTGCTTCATCAAAGCTAAAGAATGTTTTAGCTTCACCAAGAAATAATGCAATTAATTTTTCATTAAGTCCATCAACATACTCATTCCTTGTTGAAAGAATAGCACGTTGTGTCATGTATTCAGCAGATGATGAATTTGATTGTAATGATGGAAAGATAGCATCAATCAAATTTTTTTCAGAGTTTTCATCATTGTCATATTCTACTACCATTTCATGTGGAAGAAGTATCAAATTCTCATCTATTGTGGGTTCCTCTCCATTCCCCACGCGCAATAAGAACTCTCCAAATACTTGATCAGTTCTTGCTCTCATATTAATAGTGAGAGATAATTTCTCCATTTTTTCCCAGAGATATGATTTCACAAGACTTGCATTGACTGTTTCTGCTCTAGTGCCCCGTGGAACAACTGGTAGAACTTGACGAAAATCACCTCCAAACACAACTACTTTTCCACCAAAAATTCTTTTGTCACCCATTACGTCCCTCAATGTTCTGTCAACCGTCTCAATCGCAAATCTTTTTGCCATAGGTGCTTCATCCCATATTATAAGTGATGCCAATCGTATCAATTTTGATGTTCCATCCTGCTTTGATATATTGCACATTATAGTTTCATTAGCAGTAATTGGAATTTTGAATCGCGAATGTGCAGTTCGCCCTCCTGGCATTATTGCTGCAGCCACTCCTGATGTCGTTGTTGCTAATGCTATCATCTTTCTTGATCTTAAATTTGCAAGCAATGCACGATAAAGAAAAGTTTTACATGTTCCTCCTGGACCATCCACAAAAAATATTCCAGATTTTTTTTTGTTGACTCTATCTAATATGATATCGAAGGCTTGTTTTTGCCTTGGGTTTAACTTTGATTGAGCATGAAAATCTTCAAATGGAATGTTTATCTCCCTTTCATCAATAATTTCTCTTGGTAAAGTTTGACATTGGTCAACATCATCATGTATCAGTAATGGTAGATCATAATCTGCAATATGTTTACCCATACTCTCAAGGAATAGACTAATGCTTTTTAATGTCCATGCAACACGAGCTGGTAGCATGTATTCATCTACTCCTCCCTTGAAATCGTCTGCCATCGCTTCAAAATGATCGTTCCATAATTTTCTTACATTTGATGGTTGGCAATAAACTAAAATAATGGCAAATAATCTCCGTAGTGCATAAGGCATTTGGAAGGTAGTGGCCTCAACTAAACAATCAGAAATACTATCATCAGCTTCTAGTAATCCTCTTTTTTGTGCAGCTTCCTTGAAGGACTTATATGCAATACCATCAATTGTTAAAAGATATTCCCATGAAGTAGGTCCCCTCACATGATTTAACAATAGACGTAAATAATATCTCTCTCCTTCTTTTGGGTTTGCAGCGTTTATACGACCAATGACAAGTTTGTGCTTTCGATCAGACCAAATCTTTGCTTGGTTACTCCACACGTAGTGTTCAGGAAATTCGACGTATAGAAATTTCCTTGCATTTTCAGTTGTTGTGCATTTTGTGAAGAATTCAGTGAGCATAGTTTTTGATGATATTTCTGAACCTATTACATCACGAAGATCTCGATGTTGCCAATAACAAATTGATTGCTTATCTCGAAGATGTAACTGAAGACTAATGACTGGAGGAGTAGTTTCATTCATCTTGAATTCATACATTCTCCAAAATGCTTCTTGCGCTGACACCCACCGTCCATCTTGGAAATGTTTTATTTCATCAAACTTATTTTGCTCTTCGTTGTGTGCAAGGTAGATAGAGATCTTGTCGTGCCCTTTATATATATATTTATATAAATATTTGATCGCTTTTACACTTGAGCAGACCTCAACATTAATGTGGCAATTGTACCTGTTAAGAAGATATGACGATATCATATTTAGAGATTTTCTCACATAGTATATTTTTTGTTGAAATGTTCTCATAAATAATAAACTTTAAAGCTATTATGAAGATTGTACCTGGTAAGGAGATATGGATTATAAGGAACAACCCATTGGTTGTTCAACTCTGCTCGACGTACACATACTTTTCTACCATTATTTCTCCTCATGTAAATTGGATATGAATCTTTACCAACTATTGTCTTAGAGGAAAAAGGTCGTGGATAATGATGTCTACATTCTTGATTAACCATGCAAGGGCTGTCCATGCGGTGTTTCCCACGGGGATCATGCATCATATGTTTTACAACCATTTTGTGGAGTCTTGGATGAGTAGACACATCTGGTATTTCTGCTGAAAATTATTTATTGAACTGGTCAGGAGTTAAGACTTTGCAATCTTCTTTCAAGATAACTAATATATGAGCATGTGGAAGCCCTCTTTTTTGAAATTCAATCACGTACACATGTGCTCCAACTCTTCCAAAGACATTCTTTTTGAAGAGTTGATCTTTTAGGTCTTCAAGTTTTGAACGGAATACACGCGATGTCAAATTAGGTCTGTCTTGAGCAACTTGTCCCATTAGAAGTTCGTCTTTTATTTCTTTCCAATCTGGATTACAAGTCATCGTAATAAAAATATCTGGTTTACCAAACCTCTGAACCAATGCCATTGCATCCATATACCGACATCGCATGTCTCTTGGTTCTCCAATAAAAGATGCAGGTAAGATAACCCTTTGCCAAGCTTGATCACCACGAGTTTCACCGATGGTTAGACTATCCACTATTCCTTGATACACTTCAGCTCTTATTTCAGATTGTTTGTTCCGAAAGTAATCAAGTCTAGTTGTCTCAAGTTTGATATACATGTCTACTACAAATTGTTGTAACAATCTTCCAACAAGCAAAAACACAGATGGTTCTGATTCTCTTATTTGTAACTTGTAGCAATAATATTCTCTGCATAAAACATGAGATTGTTTTGGCATAGTGACACCTATATGGAAAAAAATTTATTAACATTTAATATATGAAGAATTATTATTGACCACAAATGTTAAAATAAGTATATTTATGAGTAATTTACCTGTCTGTTCTTGTTGTAATAGTTCATGTACCGATGAGAATTGAAATTGACTTGAATTATTGTTTTGTTTGGAGATAGAGCAATCAATTTTCATGATATTTTGATGCCATCCGGATTCACCTTTTGGAAATAAAAGCGGGTATTGCAATGTATCATAGCAACCATAATAATGCTTCACATAATGTCTTTGACCAGAGTGTTCATGAATCACAATCTCCCTTTCAAATGGAACATTTGAATTATTCCCTTCAATCCATATGGCAGCAACTTCATTGGATGTTAGTGTATTATAGACCCGTTGATCAAGGTTGGTATTTGTAGCAATACAAACACGGATATCTTTGAATGATTCAAGATCTCTCAATGAACGAAGGAATATAGCTTATGGATTATCTTTCAAGATTTCCATCACCATTTTCATAACGTCCTCATCAATTATGTTATTTTGTAATATTTTCATCCGATTGTGAAGCTCATTATCACAACCATGAAAGTACAATTAGAAAAAAGTAGGTTTATCTGTGTTTGGTATCAAACCCGGTAAATGGTGGTAAATTTGCCCTTGTGCTCGAAATGTATAAACACCGTTCGTTGATGATGCCAAACTTTTATCAATAGTAGCTCCAAATGAGGTGAATGAAAATAGACTATTGTATTTTCGGATATTTTTACGGAACTCTATTGCTATTGTAGTGTTGGACGTGAACAATGAGTAAAGAGTTGGATGGACATGCGTTGAAGCCAATTTGATTCGTCCATTATCGCAGCAAAATGTTGGCACTTCATGTTCAAATTTCTTTGCTCCACAATGAATACAGTGCGGGACTACTTTCATTTAATGTAACTCTGAGCATGAAAGATTATAGAATGTGTTTCCTATAAAATAAATTAAGCGATTAGTATTTAATTTTGTATACCATGAGTTTTATATAATTTTAGTGTGTTGAATATACCTTGAAATTGATATTCTGATTGCGTAGCATGAAGTAACCACTTCACTCGTCGTTTAGCGGGACTATGATGATCATTCAAGGCACTGAGACTTGATTCACTCCTATTTTCAATGGATCTATTTATATAAGAATTTCGCTCTTCTTGAGTGAGATTGGTATAATAATCTTTGAAGTAATTATTCTGCTTTCGCTTTCTTGAGGTCTCTCCATCTGCAAATTTATATTAAAATTTATTGATATTTACATTTTAGAATTGAAGGAAACATTTTAGATATTAAGAACATAGTTCAAACCTCCATCAAAAGTCATATATTTACATTTTAGAATTGAAGGAAACATTTTAGATATTAAGAACATAGTTCAAACCTCCATCAAAAGTCATCTCTGGTCTAGTCTGTTGAAATTAGTTCAAACCTCCATCAAAAGTCATCTCTGGTCTAGTCTGTTGAAATAAAACACATGCAAAAGCAATGGAATATAAGTAACCGTATGGAACAATTTATTCATATATACATATGCAGAATGAAGGAAATTTAGTCTGGCGATGAGCGAGAATTTTCAAGTATCATATTTTGACTTGGTATTTCTCATAATGTGAAGTTATTTTGCTGTATATATGGAAATTAGATATCAATAAAATATGAAAATTACATGAAATAATTACATTTTCATATTACTGTGATGAAGAGGTGATACGAATTTTACATATTGCATTGTAATGTATATATATGCTAAGTTAGCTATCAAATTATGGTATGGAATGTGCAAAGCACGTGTACCTATCCAAAAATATTATGATGTGGATATAGCTATACAAAAATAGATAGAAACTCCCAAAATAAAAATAGAAATATTGCAACAAACAAATACCTCCTTATCACAAAAGTGGAATGCTTGCTCCTGTGCCTCTACCAGGTTCTCTTCAAGCTAAAAAATAAATATTATTAGCTTCTCATACTTAGCATTAGACTTCTCGATAAATATATACTTCTTAAAATAACATAACTAACTTTGGAGAAATTTACCTTCTTAAAATAACATAACTAGCTTTGTAGAATCGTAGACAGACACACATTCGTGGGGGTCCCAGACCACTCGAATAGAGAGAAGGTATTAAGAAATGTGTTTTCCTTGTGAACTCGGGCTAGATGTTGGAGAAGATATATTAATAAAATTTTTTCTAATAGAGAGAAAGAGATATTAAGGTTATTGGAGGTTTAGAGTTTGGATGAGTGGTTGAACAATTTTCTGGAGAGAAGGTGCGTAGGATTTATACAGATATGAAAGCAATTCAAATATTTTGAGGATATTTACTTAAAGATTTGGAATAAATTTTAATTTAAGAAATGTGTTTCATTAGGTAAGAAATTTTGGTAATTGTCCTAATCAGGATAAAGTTGTTGTATTTAGTAATAATTAACTTGTAGCCGATATTTAGCATTATTGAAACATTTTTGCTCTCCCTATTTATTCTTATTTGGTAACAAATCAAAATTAATCTAATTAAAATGGATATTTATTTAAAGATTTGGAATCAATTTTAATTTAAGAATTGTGTTTCATTAGGTAAGAAATTTTGGTGATTAACCTAATCAGGATAAAGTTGTAAGTATTTAGTAATAATTAAGCCGATATTTAGCATTATTGAACCGTTTTTTCTCCCCCTATTTATTCCTAATTATCATAAATATGAAAAAATAATTATGAAGTAGCGGAATTATCATATCATAAATAAAAAAATAATTTGTCAATTGTAGAATGGTTAAGCAAATATTAAAATGTTTTGCTCTCCCTATTTAGTCTTATTTGGTAAGACTTGACTTATAACTTAATTATGTAGTAATAATGACTTTCCAAATAATTATTAAGTAATGAAATTATCATTAATGGAAAAAATAGATGAGTAATAATTTTGATTTAACGGAATTATCAGCCAAACAGGAAGTCATAATTACTACGTAATTCGGTTATAAGACAAATCTTACCAAATAGGAATTAATAGGGAGAGCAAAAACTTTTTGTATAGTTAACCAATTGTAGAAACGTTTTGTAAATATGAAAAAATAATTATGAAGTAACGGAATTATCATAATTAAATGAAAAAATAATTTGCCAATTGTAGAATGGTTTAGCAAATCCTAAAAAGTTTTGCTCTCCCTATTTATTCTTATTTGGTAAGACTTGACTTATAACTTAATTATGTAGTAATAATGATATTCTTATTTGGTAAGACTTGACTTATAACTTAATTATGTAGTAATAATGACTTGCCAAATAATTATTATGTAATGGAATTATCATTAATGACTTATAACTTAATTATGTAGTAATAATGACTTGCCAAATAATTATTATGTAATGGAATTATCATTAATGAAAAAAATAGATGAGGTAAGTCCGTTACTTCATAATTATTTGGCAAATTGTATCATTCCGTTACTTGATAATAATTCATAATAATGAGGTAAGTCATTGTTACTTAATAATTATTTGCTAGCCAAATCTTACCAAATAGGAATAAATATGGAGAGAAAAAACATTTTGTATAGTTGGCCAATTGTAGAAACGTTTTGTAAAGAAATTATATAGTTTTGCCAAATATTTATTTAAAGATTTGGAATCAATTTTAATTTAAGAATTGTGTTTCATTAGGTAAGAAATTTTGGTGCTTGACCTAATCAGGATAAAGTTGTTGTATTAGTAAAATTAAGCCGATATTTAGCATTATTGAACCGTTTTTTCTCCCCTTATTTATTCCTAATTATCATAAATATGAAAAAATAATTATGAAGTAACGGAATTATCATATCATATCATAAATGAAAAAATAATTTGCCAATTGTAGAATGGTTTAGCAAATCCAAAAACTTTTTGCTCTCCCTATTTATTCTTATTTGGTAAGACTTGACTTATAACTTAATTATGTAGTAATAATGACTTGCCAAATAATTATTATGTAATGGAATTATCATTAATGGAAAAAATAAATGAGGTAAGACCGTTACTTCATAATTATTTGGCAAATTGTATCATTCCGTTACTTGATAATAATTCATAATTATTTATAAATGAGGTAAGTCATTACCGTTACTTCATAATAATTCATAAATGAGGTAAGTCATTGTTACTTAATAATTATTTTCTAGCCAAATCTTACCAAATAGGAATAAATAGGGAGAGAAAAAACGTTTTGTATAGTTGGCCAATTGTAGAAACGTTTTGTAAAGAAATTGTATAGTTTTGCCAAATATTTATTTAAAGATTTGGAATCAATTTTAATTTAAGAATTGTGTTTCATTAGGTAAGAAATTTTGTTGATTGACCTAATCAGGATAAAGTTGTTGTATTTAGTAATAATTAAGCCGATATTTAGCATTATTAAACCGTTTTTCTCCCCCTATTTATTCCTAATTATCATAAATATGAAAAAATATATGAAGTAACAGAATTATCATATCATAAATGAAAAAATAATTTGCCAATTATAGAATGGTTTAGCAAATCCAAAAACGTTTTGCTCTCCCTATTTATTCTTATTTGGTAAGACTTGACTTATATCTTAATTATGTAGTAATAATGACTTGCCAAATAATTATTAAGTAATGAAATTATCATTAATGGAAAAAATAGATGAGCAAATCGGTGCATGCATGTATTTTTAATATAATTTTACTTGGTTCGCATTCATTCTTTTAATTGGCAAAACTATTTCCCTTTCTTGAAAATTTTCTTTAATCATGATGACATTAATTCTAAAAGGAAGAGTGACGAATCTCTGTGTAAATCCTTCACTTGAATCATCCCTTAGTACACAAATCGTAATTCTAAAAGTTAAAAACATATTTAATAAATTAAAAAATAGAAATTACTTGACTTATAACTTCCGTATTGTGTGCATAGCATATTTTATTTATCTGTTCTATGATTTGAGTATGTGCTATGTCCATTTATATGTTTCTTTTGACGAATCTCTGTTTAAGCTCTATTGGGTCTAATAGTCAGTCAGCATGTTTGGTCGTGCTATAGCAAAACTTTATATGTACATCGCATTAGACATCTGATGTAATGATCTATATATAAGAAAATAATTGATGTGTGTGCAGGTCCTTATTCGAGAAGGTACCTTTTGTAGGGAATAATTGTTCAAAGAGAAATAAAGAGATAAGAATTAAAAGGTTAATTATTAAAATAGAACGGTTAACCATATAAAATTAAAACTAATTATTAAAGATGACAAAAAGAGTGATCACATTACAGCTAAAGAATGAAATAACATTATAAAAGAAAAATACAAATCTCAGCTGCTTGAAGTACTTGGTTTCATTTTTATTTTCTTCTTCAGCATTTCACTCTTGAGTCCAAATAGTCGTTTTCTGGCGTCAATAACTTTGTTTCTGCCAGTTTCTTCAGTTTCGGCAATAGGAGGGTGTATTTCTTCTACTTTTCGAACCTCCTGCGCAATTATACATCTTGCTTTTCGATTGGATTCTTCTTTCTCATTTATCTTCACAAGGAAAACATATTCCTTTTCTAAGCATGATTTCATTTTCTGGTAACATTCAGAAGATTCATCCTCAAACATCTCTACATATGCAATAGCTGTGCAACAAATCAAAATTTCTGCTTCATCAAATAAAGTTACATATGCTGTATCTGTTCCATCATTCACCTCTAGTCGCAAATTATACCTAGAATGATTTTTTGCATAAGAAAGCGTACATACATATTAACAATAATCTAATAATAAGTGTATATTATCCAACCTGATTGTCCAATCTGAATGTCCATTTTTACAGTTTGTACAATTTGCTGTGCTGCCATTAATCTCATGCACTGCCTTTTTGCATTTTGTACATGCACTAAAAAATGGTTCTTCCGCATTGATTATTGTTATAATTTTTGCCACAAATGAGCAAAACATACTCTGAAGAGAAGTCAAATAACAAAAAGACTTAGATGATTAATTAAATTAAATTTCATTATTACTAAATTTAACATACCTTAGACAATTGAGGCGAAATATTGATAACATCAGTCAGCTTGACCCTATTTGCTTGAGTAATCCTTTTTATTGGTGTCAACAATACACTTTTACTGCTTTCACTGTTTGAATCTCTAAGCCTAAAATTTATGAGAAGTAAGAGTTAAAAAAGTTTAATGACAGAATTTACATTATATTACTGTTTATATATTTTTAAGAAATAAATGACCCAAATAATCAATGTCAATGGCCAAAAAATAACAATGGCCAAAAAAATATTAAAAAAACTTGAGAAAATTTGATTTAATATTTTTGTATATGTCGGACTCGCCAACAAAAACCATACATAGGACGTGCAACTACACCATATTGATTATTTATTGGCAATTGATATATTCACTGATCATGAATTTTTTTTTTCCAACTTACCAGTCTATCATTTCTCTACATTGTGGAATTTCAGGATTCACGAGCACCAGAGTTGATGATTTTGTAGATAATTGAAACTCGCCTAAAAATAAAACAAACTTGAAATTAAAAGATTTTCACATCATTTTAAAACCATGCTTGTCGTTATTTTTTTTACCTAAATAACGTCTACCAATTACGCTTAGCAATGCAACAACGGGTTTCGCATCTTTCAAATTCTCCAAAGACGATCCTTCAATCTCCGCTAACTCACCCCATAGTGTCACCGAAATTTGATCAAATCTAAAATATTTTAAAAAAATTAGTTTTCTTACCAATAATCAGTACATAATAATAAACAATAATATTAAATTCTTACTCTTTATTCATAATTATGACCTCCCTTCTTTTGGATTTAGGATTGGTAAAAATTGGTTTCATAGTTGTTACGAATCCAACAACATCTGCAATGGAGAAATTTTAGTGATTATTAATATGAATTATTTTTCGCATAATATTTTAAAAAAAACTTACCAAAAGGCATTATTCCATCATCAAAAGCAGAAGCATCTTTAAATGAAAGGAATGTTGGTTTCAACTTTTCCAATGATACAATTTTTTTTGTTTCTCGAATGATTGTCTTGTTGTGAGTGCCAACTCCTTTTCTGGATTAATTGTTGGATATTTCAAATTTGGAGGTTTTACTTCTCCATTGGTTATAGTATACGTCTCTCCTTTTATCAATAAACCGTTGAACTTTTCTATCAGCTTATTAAATAAAATTGCTTGGATAAGTGTTCACTGCAAAATACATAACGTAGAATAAATTACGTAATCATGGTAATATGATAATTAAATGAAATAATAACAATGTGAAATTCGTATCACCTCTTCATCAATTAGAATTAGCTTTTGTTTATTCCCTTCTCCATTCTTAAATGAGTCTATAGTATTACGTAAGACACGAACATTTATACTCCATTGTTTTTGATAAATTTTTAACTCTCGGATCGCGATGTTGGCTTGATCATTAGTTCCATCTTGATCAGATGACATGCTTCACAAAAAAAATATATAATTTATAGAGATAATTCTGAGTTTATACCTTACAAAAAAAATGATTTTACTAACCTTTTTGTATCACATAGTGTTGTTTCCATCTCTATTTTTTTGGTAGGATTTGATAAGATTTGGTAAGATGGAAGTTGAGTATGAAGTATATTTATATGAGATAGAAGGGACAAAAGTGTAAATTACATTTATTACATAGTTATGAGAGAAAAAAACAATTGTAACTGATGACATTAATTCAGCAAGCAACATAAGCATTCAGCTAAGCATTCACGTATGACATCAATTGTAACAAACGTTGAATTAATCACGTATGACATCAATAGAAAAAAACATTTGTAACTGATGACATTAATTCAGCTAAGCATTCACGTATGACATCAATTGTAACAAACGTTGATGTAATTTTTAAAGTACTATTAAACTTTCTTGTAAATTCGTTGATGTAAATTAACATACAATTTATGCTATCCCATATTCATTAATGTGATTCACATTAAGTTTGAGCTCAAAAAAATTAAAGAATAAATTAATATTTACTTCATTTGACATTAAAATAATGATTTTACTCAATGCCTGATAAGCTCAAAATTACATTAACAAACTTTTATAAATTGCACGTGCATTATAGAACTTCTACAAATTGAAGTTCGATCCTCCAAAATAGATAAAATTTCTCTTAAGTGAAAAACTAAAACTCCTCTCAGGTTATCTAGAGGAAGCTTGAAAAGCAACCGATTCTAATGAATACTATGACTTTCCTTCTTAATGGACTAAATATTTGAGCCGGTGCTAGTGCTACATTATAATAATAGTAAAGGAGGTTATGTGATGGGAAAGTTTTGAGGTTTTAGTTGGATGTCATTAAATAGATATAATGGTACAATTAAAAGAGGAGAATTTCAAAAGTTTTGATTGGATTAATGTCATTTAAGTGGGTTTGATGGAGTTATAAAACCATAAGTTAATTTAATTTAATTTAACATGCAATAATGGAAATGTAACTCTTGTGTCTAACAACGGTTAGGGTATTCACTGTGAATGAAATTTCTAATGAATACTATGACTTTCCTTCTTAATGGACTAAAAATTTGAGAACTAAGATGTTTATATATAGTATGGTAATTAATCAAAATCCTATGAGAACTTATGGCTTATGGTATTCTTACATTTAATTAATTAATAGCTTGCTACTTTGTAACTGTTTCCTTCAAACGTTGATGTATTGTTGCTTCATAATTCATGCGTTAGGGAAATGAAGCCAAGCATACGGTATTCATTGCTATATAAGGTGCCGTTTTGTATTAAATATTAATATTTTGGAAGTTTTTTCTTTCACCATTATTGTCATTAAAAAAGTGTCTGCAAGCCGAGTAGGTCTCTGCTAGGAAAAAACCAATGAGTTGATGATTTCGGTTATGAAATGAATTTAAAGAGATATAATATAATTTATATGTGTATATGTACATGTATGGATGTGTTTAATTCAAAGGGCTATGATTTAGGTGTGCATATATGTAATTTATGTATGCATGTATGTTTTTAATGAGTGCATGTATGAGTTTTGGAGGGCATTTTAGGAAGAAATGTTTTAACATAGCAACCCACTTTTATAATAGTGTATTAGATTAGATAGATTAATAGAGAATGGTTAAAAATACTCGATATCAGTATAAGATTTACTACTAAGCTAAGAATACTAAAAAGCTTTAGCAAGATACTTTTAGTTTCTAATTTGACTTTCTGCATAAACAATGTGGAAGGTGGTAAACTGACTTCGTTAACCAACCCCATGGATTTATTTCTTATTATTCTACTTCTTTTTCTAGTAAGAATTTACTAATTTCTTGTAACCGAATACTAATAGCCTGTCAATCCTAATAACTAAATGTCATGTAACTTTGTTTTTAAATAGCAATATTTGTATATAATAATAAATAGGATCCTAATAAATATATAGATATAATAAATAAAGAGAACCTTCTTGATTATAAGAGCATCTCCAACAGCTTCCCCATTTCTCACTTTTGAAGAATTTAGTTAGGTTTTTGGCCCAACTATAAGAGCATCTCCAACAGCTTCCCCATTTCTCACTTTTGAAGAATTTAGTTAGGTTTTTGGCCCAACAGATTCCCCATCTCATTCCCCAAAATAGGGATGGAGGAGAAAAAATGGGGAAGCTTCTCCAAATCTGCAGCATTCTCCAAAATTTTGGAGAAAAAAATGGATTCTTCAAAATGGGAAAGCTGTTGGAGTAAATGTAAAAATTAGTTGGAGAATATGACTTTTGCTTCCCCATATTGGAGAAAATTTTGGAGAAGCTGTTGGAGATGCTCTAATCCAATACTATCAGTTAATATGCGGCTACAATTTATCTTAGACCCCAAAATTCCAGGGGTTTTATGAAATTTACCCGTGAAAAATGAGATAATTCGGTTCGTTGGTAGTATGATATTAGTTATCTAAAATTCATCAGATGATTGCGGTTGTGAAAATGACTATTCAATTATCGAGTTAGCATAAGAGGTTAATCCCAATTTAACAATAATAACAAAAATAAAAATAAAAACAGTCTATCGGCAACAACACGACCACATTGGGTCTATGCATCCTTGGGGGATAGTGCAGAAGGCCTATCCACAATTAACTCTAGAAGAAATTTGTAAAATAGACCTATTTTGCTAAATATTTAGCAAAACATACCGTTTTGCTAAATATTTAGCAAAATAGACATATTTTTAGCTAACAGGCCAAAAAGAGATCGATTTAACAAGCCAAAAAGAGGTCGATTTTTGCAAAATAAATCATTCGAAACATACGGGACTAGTAGCCAAAAAGAGGTTTGTTTTGCTAAATATTTAACAAAATAGGTATATTTTGCAAATTTTACCTTAACTCTAATTTGTTTGGCTCCACCAAACTAACATGACCTGGCCTTGGCCAAATCGGATAGAAACTGACATTTCGTTTGGTGCACGGGAATCAAGTGAAGTGAGAATGGAACAAAATAAAGAGTGGAATTGAATTGACGTGGGAATGGAATGGAAGACGAGAATAAGCATACTTGGAAGTCATGTATTTATTTGATTCTCATTTAAGTGGGAATGATGGTTCCCTATTGTCTCATTACGAATGCTCGTTTCCACATAAAGTGGAATCAATGATAAATGTGAATGGACATTCTAGCTTCCAAAGAATTATTGTATTTGGTATGTATGAATGAGAAGTGAGAATGAACATTCCATTCCCAGTGTCCCACTCATTCCCGCTTAGCAAACGAGGCGCAACCGTACCTAAGTGTATCTATGCTAGGTTTAACTTAATCATAATATTAAGGAGGCACGAATAGAAAGAGACCAATTGCCCCAATCTGAGCCCAAATCTTCTCAAAGCAAGTAAAAGACAACCACCCTTCACTTTAGTCTCAAACTTTGGAGTTGCGTCTTGAAACAAAATGATCCATAAAGGATGAAATGATTGAACTAATTGATGGTTCTAATCCTTGCACGAAGCTATCAATGCTTATACCAACAATAATAAAATAGTAGTTCAAGTCTGTCACAATAAAAAGAAAAAGAAAAAGAAAACAAAAAGAAAGAAAAAACAAAGTATGAGAAAGGATAAGAGCACTAAATACAAAATTTGGAGGAAGCCTCTTCGACAGAGACCCTTTCCTATATGCCGCTATTAAGAAAATATCTAATGTCGGGACCGGAGAATATCCTACATTGATTTGATATTAATAAAAAAAAAACAAATTGGGATTATGCGGTGATGGCAACCTTTTAAATTATTTTGAAAACAAGTAATATCGGTGTTCCGATCATCTAGGATTTTGCTTCACATATCATCATACGAAAAAGGGGTTTTTGCTTATAAACCCAATGTTTTACCCTTACTTATTTTAAACCCACCAAAGTTGCAAATTTACTCCTTAATCCAAAATACTAAATATGTTTATCTTTAGACCCATATATCATATCATATCATATCGTATCATATCATACTCTTTTTAAAATTACGAGTTCGGAAAAATCTTTTCATGGTCAATATTACCCTTAACTTTTTTAAATATTACATTATTATCCTAATCTATTTTAATTATCATATCTTCTTTGAATTGGTAATTAAATAATTTATCTTATTCATAATGATATTTAACATGTTATTGGATAAAGAAGACACATTTGATATAATTCAAATCATTTACTTATTTCAGTTCGCAGAGAAATCTAAAAAAACATATGCTAGCTAGCACTTTAGCATTTTTGGACTTTGTAAAAAATATCCTTCAAGTTTTTAAATTGTAAAAACACCCCTACAAATTCAAAATTATATTAAAACACCTTGAAAATTATAAATTTTACTTATTTTAATTTAGTGAGAAATCTAAAAAAACATATCCTAGCTAGAAACTAAAAGTTTTTTTCACTTTGGAGAAAATATCTTGTAAGTTTTGAAAAATATAAAAACACCACTAAAATTTTAAATTTTGTAAAAAACACCTTGAAAATTTCAAACCTATAAACACTAGAAACCTACAAATAACACAAATAAACCCTAAAAATTTATGGAATTTGCAATAAACTCTCTAAACTTTTTACAAAATTACAAATTAAAACCCTCAAAATTGTAAAATTTATAAAAATATTGATAATTTCTAACCTAACAGTATATTGAAAATATAAGAATTGTAAATATCCCCTACATAATTTATAATTTATAGAAAACACCCTTAAAGTTTCAAAAATTATAAACAAAAACTCAAATTTTAAATTTTACAAAAAAAAACACCATGAGAATTGTAAACTCATTAGTAAATTGAAAACAAAGGAATTATAAATAGTCTATAAATAATTTGCAATATGTAGAAATGGCCTAAAAGTTTAAAAAATTACAAAAAACCCTAAAATTTATAATTTTCAAAAAAAACACCATGAGAATTTCTAACCTATAGACACTAAAATGAATATACAAACGTACTAATAACCCCTAGAAAATTAAAAAATTTGTAAAAAATATCATACTCCCTTTAAAAGTATAGGTTTAAGAAATACTTTTCATGGTCAATATTAACCATAACTTTTTGAAAAGAATATAACTAATTAAAAATCTATTAAATTTAAAATTTATAAAAATCACCCTTAAAGTTTAGTACATTGCAAATTACCCCTCCAAAGTTTGAAAATTTTCAATAATTTTTTGCAATTCTTTGATTTCAATGTAATGTTTAATAGTTTTGTATATTTGTAAATTATAAATTTTAGGGTGTTTTTTTTTATAATTTTTAAAACTTTGAGGGTGTTTCTTTTATAGTTTTCTAAATATTCATTGTGTTTTCAGTGTAATGTATAGATTCGTTAATTAATAATGATAATGAAGAGTAAGTCGTTCTTAAGATGTATTAGGTCAACGTTAACCAATTTTGTGGAGCTCAACTACTGGCTACAAGCATCAAGGTTTCCACACACACACACACACACACACACACACACACATTTTATTAAAAAGGGTCGTATAATCTTATATAATAAAGTTGATTTAATACTGAATATTAGTATCATTGTAATAATATTGTTATTAGGGAAAATTCTTCATGAGCCAGTATGCTCTTTACAACATATAAGCTATGCACTCTAAATTCTTGTGTGTTTTATAGAGCCAAAAAGTTTGAACACAAGCCTCTAATATTTTGCTCTTGCAACAACAAAATCCACTTAGCAAATGTGGATATTCCATATGAGTTATATGTCCTATATACAATACAATTGTCTGAGGCAAGTAATTTATAATAGCATTTTTATTCATATTATTTGGAGCAAGATATGATAGAGACCTTGCATCAAAGGAAAAAAATTATATTTAGAGCACATAGGAAAATATATCATAATCTCCCTGCTCTAATTTCGCAAGAAAATAATTCTTCATACTTTTAATTTTATTTCTATGATACAGAGAATGCTGAACCATACCTTAATGATATTATTTTTTGTAATATTTTTCAAAGAATAAAAGTTAATCAATTCTTCAAGTACAAGCGTTGCTCCTCAACTACTTCTTTGTAATATTTTTAAGGTGTTTGTAATTTGCAGTTTTACTTCGGTTTGGTAAAAGTTTATTAAAGTTTTACTTCTATCAATCTCACAAAAAACTTTGTTTTCTTTTTTATTTTTATTCTACTTTTATCAATTTAAATAATTATGATATTCAACCACGTGCATTGCACGTGCATCTCAACTAGTACTTATAAACGTACAAGCAGCCTCCAACGCAAACTCAAAAGCCACCATAAACTCAGAGGGCGCGTAATTATCACCTCCACTAGCATCAATAACCATCACACTCTGCAATCATCCATCCTCAACCTCAAGAAACACGGCCATGGTCTCTGCTTTTAGATCTGAACTGCCGGCAATACTAGCTAGAATGTGAACTAGAAATCGTCAAAGATTAGTGGATTTGGTATTTTGGGTTTTGTGGGTGAACTTGAAAGTGGGTGGGTTTTAAAATAAATCAGGGTAAAACCCCGACGCATCGTTTGGTACGCAGGAATGGACTCAAATGAGAATGGAATGGAAGAATGAATGGAATGGAATGTATGCGGGAATGAAATGCCCATTCCCATTCTTTTTTGTTTGGGTGCGTTTGCAGAATGAAGCTAGAATGAAAATTCCATTCTCATTCTCATGTTTGGTATCATTACTTCACAAGTGAGAATGAAACCTAATTTTCTAATAATGCCCTTATAACAACATAGATTTTTAAAAAGATAAAAATAAATAATAATAATAATAATAACTAAATAATTTTATTTTTAAAAATAAACTTTATAAAAATAATCAATATTTCGTGTTTCTATCATAGAATCCATTTCCCTATATATGCAAGTCTAAGGAAAAACATCTTAATCAATTGTTCATACATATCCATGTTATTAATCTAGTTATGTCGCTCAATGTGACAAGATTTTTAATTTTATTTTTATCATCAATGGGTGTGTAATTAGAAATTAAGTAACTAATATTATTCCCACTTGAAAGGAAATGACCATTCCCCATCAATTCACTTGGAATGTTCATTCCCACAAAAAGTGGGAATGAGCATTCCCTAGAAATGATCATTCCAACTTCTAAAAAATGGTTATGTTTGATGTGGGGGAATGAGAAGTGGGAATGACCATTCCATTCCACTCCATTCCTGCATGCCAAATGAGGCGTAAGTTTATATGCAAAAACTGACCCTCATTCTAGTGAAATCCGAATTTTGCAAGACCCAACATTTTATCGTCATGATAGGTAGAAATTGAACGTAAGAACAACATGAGGAATAAAAATGTCGAAAATGAAAAGTGAAACAAAATTTACCCTTATGAAAAAAATCCCTTTATAATTTTGGGCTATCATGATAAGAATCCAACGTAGAAATTGAACGTAAGAACAACATGAGGAATAAAAATGTCGAAAATGAAAAGTGAAACAAAATTTACCCTTATGAAAAAAATCCCTTTATAATTTTGGGCTATCATGATAAGAATCCAACGTAGAAATTGAACGTAAGAACAACATGAGGAATAAAAATGTCGAAAATGAAAAGTGAAACAAAATTTACCCTTATGAAAAAAATCCCTTTATAATTTTGGGCTATCATGATAAGAATCCAACGGCTAAGAAATGATTCCCTTCCGTTCCATTTACTAAACTTTTAAACATGATTATTACACCCCCCCTCCCATTCATTTCCTTTCATTTGCCTTGTTTCTCCTTCCCTTCCCCTCCTGTAAACTCCCAAACATAGCATAAAAGTTTTTAAAAGTCTCACTTTAGAAGAATTTCCCCCAAAAGATAATCATGCAACACTCACATACTAATTTGAGAACATTTTAATTCTTACTATATTAGTTAAATTTTACTGTTAAACTTATCAAACTCACTTGAGCGAATTACATATAAAAAAAGTTCCTAATTTGCATTAGGAAGTAAATGTCGACTATACTGAATAAAGTCGTTCAAAGAACATAATTAATAAACAGGCTTTCAAGGCCATATGTAAAACAATATTTTTTTGAAAACATATCTAACACTTACCTTGTAACCAAAGGGTTTCCTCATATGTTAATCAACTAACGAAAAGAATAAATCATCTCCACAGCAAATTCTAAATTTGTTACCACAATATACAAACTTTCATCCATCATGCACCCTCAACATTTGAGTTTCTCCTATAGCATCCCATAATAATGCTACCGGGTCGGATTAAAAAAAAAAAGAAGAAGGGAAATCAGATAGCATCACTCAAAAATTAATCTGAACTATGTTATGAACCAAATCCATTCAGGAATCTAAACTTTTGAGATGCAATCCTTTGCAACCTCAACATGTGAGTTTCTCTCTTTTGCATCCTCAGCATTTGAATTCGCTCTTTCCCCATAGGACAGAATAAAGGCCTACAACCATAAAAGCTCCACCCACAATGCTGCAGCATATATATGTTCAGTATCACAAACCAAAACACCAGCACCAGGTTAATTAATTAATAACCAAAATTACCACCACAAAATAGATTTTTCGAAAGAAATGATCGATGATTACCTTCCAGGACTTACAACTTCCTCTATGATGAAGGAGGAGGCTATAATGGTAACAACAAGAGCCAAAGGAAAGAACATTCCCACAAAGACAGGGCCTTTTTTGTGTATACACCAAGTTTGCAAGTATAACACGAGTCCAGCCACCAACACTCCCTGTATGTGTCAAATTTGAGATCATATTCATTAGTCGATGAACTAATTAAAAAGGATTTATCGGTTATCTACAAATTTTATACAAATTTTATCGTATCGCATGCAAGAAACCATTTACATTATATACTACTGCAAGAAGTCCGCCATCCCAATGTAGCTTCCATTTGTTCACATTCCTCTCTACTGCGATGTTGGCAACAACAAAGCACTGGAGTGCACTAAACATGCTCACAAGAGCAGAGGACCAAATCCATGATGGATATTCCTTCAATAATAACCCCTATAATTTAGAAAAGTAAATAAAACCATTGAGTATCTTAGTAGAGATTAAGATTTAAGAATGAACAATATTAGGTATATACCTGTAACACAAACCATAAAGCCCAACAAAATGCAACCAAAATCATGAGAAAAGTGCCAATTATCCATGTCCTGTTCATACTAGTATGTGAACGATTCTGATTACTTCCGTGGAGAATTTGGTGATCGTTGATGAATGGATTCGAATGACGATCTTTATAAAATGCAATAATCATGACTCCTGTAAAGCAAATTAGTATTCCAATTGCCTTGGCGATTCCTGTGAAAGTCCTCAATCTGATAATTTCTTCCCTATAATATATATCAGTCAAAATTATGAAACCATATAGATATTTCTCTGAGTTTATATAAAAATGTATGGTTTAAGTATAATCTGAAATTACCGAAATAAAAGTGCAATAATAAAAGTGAAAACAGGTATGAGATTTACTGTTGCAGAGGTGAGGTTGATGGCGATACTGTGCATGTTCAAGTTGACTGTGTATCTAAATTCAAATAAAAGTTATAAAATGTTACAAAATAATAATAATAATAATAATAATAATAATAATAACTAATAAGAATTGGGAAAGCAATGAAATATATAATACCCGAATAGAGCAAGCATGAAAATCTTGAACATCAATTTGAATGGCAATGGAGGGGCAGTTTTCCTAACATTCCCTGAACTCAATCAAGCTTGAGAAAATAACGAATGAAAAATATTTAGATGGGTTAATTGAGGATAGACCCCTTATAGTATCACCCCACTGAGAATAGATCCTTTGTAGTTCTGTTCATGCGAGTAGACCCTTTTAGTGAACTTTTTCAACTCTTTTAAAAGTAAAAAAAAAAAAAAAGATCTACTCTCAACAGTAGAACTATGGAGCGTCTATCTGCCTCTTCAAACATTTTAGCGATTTAAGAGTAAATTTTTTTTTGGGAAAAATGTGTCCAGGCCCCAAAAGCAGAAAGTTCATGTGACCCGCCCCCTTGTATTTTGCCCCATGTGATTCAGCCCCAAATACACATTGTATTTGTGTTAAGGCCCCAAAGTACCAGATCCTGAGAAAAATCCAACAAAAGTTACAAATTTACCCTTTGATTTGATTGAGCTTGGTAACTGCGCCCATCCCTTTAACCCCATCCCATCTCTCTCTCTCTCTCTCTCTCTCTCTCTCTCTCTCTATGCGTTTTTCCCTGGAGTTAGGTAAGTTATAAGCTATTTCATTACATGACTATTATAAGCCGCTTGACGAATTCCCTATTATGTTTCAGATATGGTCACGTTACATCAAATGTTGCAGAGTCATTCAACAAATGGATACATGAGGCTAGGCTACTACGGATACTTCAACTGGTAGAGCACATACGTAAACAGATTATGGTTCGTATGAATGAGCGACGAACCATGGCTGAAAGTTGGAATCAATTTCTTTGCCCCAAAGCTGAACTTGCTCTCAAAGAGAACATGGAAAATGGTCGTCCATTGGAGGTTCGTCAGTCCCACACAGGATTATTTGAGGTACAATCCCATAGATCTTGTCAAGTGGATCTAGACAATAAAACATGCACTTGCCGTGGGTGGGATGTAACCCGTGTCCCTTGCAAACATGCATGCGCATCCATTATGTTTATGAAAAGGGATGTCTACCAGTTCTGTGACTGGTTTATGACGGTTGAAGCCTTTAAAAAGAGCTACGAGCCAATCCTCTACCCTATCCCTGACTTTGAGAAGCGCATCGTGCCAAGGGATGAGATACAGATCCTACCTCCACTTACAACAAAAAGGAAAGGGAGAAATAAAACCAGGCGTATCAACAACAGAACTGTTTACACGCGGCCAGTAAAATGTTCTCGATGTCATATGGAAGGTCATAACCGTAAAACATGTAATGAATCTATAGCTGACTAAGTGTTTGATATGTTGAAGTGTTTTCGTCCCAGTATGCAACAAATATTTTGTTTTTTTCCGATTGAATGTTTACTCTTTGTTAATCGGGAACTAACATCAGCTTACACTAGATAAAAAGTTGTAAGTAACAAAACAACTATCATATTAGGCCTAACACGCTTAAAAGAATAGAACTAACATCTCAGTTATTCGATGCGCTCGAGGGGCTAGGAGTAACAAGCCAAAGAATAGAACTAACTTGGTATCAGATAGTACTAACATGTGCAGAAGCAGAACTGACTTGGATCGGAACAGATTACAGAATAGAACTAACACTCTACAGGATAGCACTAACACTCTACAGACTTGAACTAATACTGTGCAGAATAGAACTAACACTCTACAGATTAGAACTAACACTGTGCAGATTAGAACTAACACTCTACAGAATAGAACTAACACTGTGCAGATTAGAACTAACACTCTACAGAACGGAACTAACACTGTGCAGAATAGAACTAACACTCTACAGATTAGAACTAACACTGTGCAGATTAGAACTAACACTCTACAGAATAGAACTAACACTGTGCAGATTAGAACTAACACTCTACAGAATAGAACTAACACTGTGCAGATTAGAACTAACACTCTACAGAATAGAACTAACACTGTGCAGATTAGAACTAACACTCTACAGAATAGAACTAACACTGTGCAGATTAGAACTAACACTCTACAGAATAGAACTAACACTGTGCAGATTAGAACTAACACTCTACAGAATAGAACTAACACTGTGCAGATTAGAACTAACACTCTACAGAATAGAACTAACACTGTGCAGATTAGAACTAACACTCTACAGAATAGAACTAACACTGTGCAGATTAGAACTAACACTCTACAGAATAGAACTAACACTGTGCAGATTAGAACTAACACTCTACAGAATAGAACTAACACTGTGCAGATTAGAACTAACACTCTACAGAATAGAACTAACACTGTGCAGATTAGAACTAACACTCTACAGAATAGAACTAACACTGTGCAGATTAGAACTAACACTCTACAGAATAGAACTAACACTGTGCAGATTAGAACTAACACTCTACAGAATAGAACTAACACTGTGCAGATTAGAACTAACACGCTACAGAATAGATCTAACATGGTATAGATTAGAACTAACACGCTCCAGAATAGAATTAACATTGTATAATTTAGAGATAGCTTGTTATAAAATAGAACTAACTTGTATAAATTAGAACTAACTTGGCATAAATTAGAACTAACGTGGCATAAAATTAGAACTAACATGGTATAAAATTAGAACTAACTTGTTATAAAATAGAACTAACTTTGTATAAATTAGAACTAATGTGGTTAGTTCTAATTTTTACCAGCTCGTGTTAGTTTTAATTTATTTAATGTGTTAGTTCTAGTGTTAGTTCTAACAGATATCGTGTTAGTTGTAATTTATTTAAGTCATTAGTTCTACGTAATTGTTGGGTCTAAACGCCATGTTAGTTCTATTTAATGATGTGTTAGTTCTAGCTTCTCTAGTGTTAGTTCTAACTGGTATCGTGTTAGTTCTAATTTATTTAAGTCGTTAGTTCCAGCGTAATTGTTAGGTCTAAATGTCATATTACTTCTACTTGATGATGTGTTAGTTCTAGCTTCTCCAGTATCAATTCTAACAGGTATCGTGTCAGTCCTAACAGGAGCTCAATTAGAACTAATATAGCCACTAGAACTAACGCTTATATTAGAACCAACACTAGCTGGAAGTAGAACTAACATTAAATAAGTCAGAACTAAATTAGAACTAACATAGAACAACATAAAATAAGTTAGAACAAACATTAAATAACTTAGAACTAACATTAGAACTAACATGAATTAGAACTAAATTAGAACTAACATAAAATAAGTTAGAACTAACATTAAATAACTTAGAACTAACATTAAATAACTTAGAACTAACATGAGTTATTGCTCATGATAGAGTTCAAAAAAGGGCGGGAAATTTCCCTCTATTTTTTCCATCAGATTGCATTAATGGGCGTGACTTTCCATGTAGTTTGTGGACCAGACGTCTAGGGAAGATAAGTGGAGGGGTAATTTCGGGTTTTTTTTCAAAATACAATCTCTTTTTTTATACTGCTGACGTGGAGGGGCCTTAAAATATTAAATGATACTTTTTGGGGCTGAATCACATGGGGCAAAATACAAGGGGGCGGGTCACATGAACATTCTGCTTTTGGGGCCTGGACACATTTTTCCCTTTTTTTTTTATACACATTTCTTACAAATAGAACTCCGCGGAGTCTCTTCAAAGTTGGAAGATAGTACAAAAGTTACGTTCGCAATTAGTACCCAATTTAAATTCTTGGAAAGAGAACAAACTTACCTTGCAAATATTATAGCTAGAGGCAATAATATAACTGCAGCAATAGCTTGCCTGTAGAATACAAACACAAAGGTGTTCATGCCCCCATTGAAGGCAGCTTTGGAGATCATGGACATGCCTGCAAATATAATCTGAACTATGATCATGGCCAAATATGGCTTGTTTTCTCCCATTGTTGTCGCAAATTGATTCAGAGAGAGAGAGAGAGAGAGAGAGAGAGTTATGAGTGCTTTTTAACTCATGTGATATATACTAAGCGATCAATTATGTCAGTGCACTGACAAGTGCTGAGTGCTCTCACTCTCTAAAGTTAACGTGACATTATTGAGACAAAAACTAAAGTTTATAATTATTATGTGAATGTGACGTTTTACCTTCTGGGGCCCTCTCAGTCTTGATGTTTGTTTTATTAGCCACAAAAGAAATTGATTAATAAAGAAATCCGGGATAGTTGATTTGATGTCGGTTTTTATTCTTTCGGATAAAATAGTGTGTTGTGGGCTTCATTAATAAACAGTTCGGATATTATATTGTGTGGGCTTTGGTACGATGTGATTGTGTGGGCTTGATAATTGATAAGAAATGCGGATAATTATTGTGGATGATGTGAGTGATTTTTTAAAAAAACTTATTTTGAGGTTGTTTGGTTGGTTAAAAAAATAAGAAAATGAATTGGAGATATATTATTGGATGATGTTTTGAGGTTGTTTGTGTTTAGTTCATTTTTAAAAATAAGAAAATAGATGAGATGAGATGAGTTTGAGGTATATTATTGGATGATGTGACACATACTTAAGGAAATTAATTTCTTATTTTTTTTTAAGAAAATGGATGGAAAGGAAGGTTTAATGAGACGAGATGAGTTATCACAATATTATTGGATGATGTGTGTGATTTTTAAAAATGAGATAAGATAAGATGTGATGAGTTGGATGATGTGACATATTTCTTGTGTTTGGTTTATTTTTAAAGGTAGGAAATGAGATGAAATGAGATGAGTTGGAGGATAAAAATATTATTTTATTGGATGTTGTGGGTGAGTTTTAGGGATAAAAATGGATAAAAATATTATTTTATTGGTTTCCTTGTACCGATTTTTTTTTCTTGGTTTTTAGGAAACCAACCAAACGGCCCCTAAAAGTAAGAAATGAGATGATATGAGATGAGTTGTCACCATATTATTGGTTGATGTGAAAGATTTGTAAGGATGGAAAATGATGAAAGTGAAGAAAAATAGGTTTTGGAAAATAAAGGAAACGAACCAAACAGGTCCTTACAGGACTTTGTTATATGAAATAGGGAAAATGTGTGCCCATGGGCTTTGATATCACATATGCGGGGTTGGTTTTTTTTAAAAAATCGGGTATCAAAACATGTGGGTGTCAAAGCGCCCCAAAACCAACGGGATTATTTGAGCTTAAAAAGTTTAGGGGGTTATGAGGCAAAACCCGGTGTGATTTTTTATCGAGGACCCCCTCCCCCAAATGTAATGGTCTTAAGAAGAAGAAAGAAAAACTCTTTTTTTTCCAGTTGTAATTTACTAGTGTATTTTTCCTCTGAATTTTTTTGGGATATTACAGATAGGGTAAAAGTCCAATCTTCAGAAGAGTTTTAAGCGAATGGACTGTGGCTTAGACTAATTGACTAAATAAAATCTCCTTTTTCATAGGCTTATCCAACTCCCCGAGAGATCCCATTACTCCCAACAGATGATTGGTAATAATTTTTTTAAATAAATACATAATACACACATTGTAAAGTATGACTCTAATGCATAAACCTAATTCATTCAGTACATAGTTGACTATGGAATCTAAACTTTTGGGATGCCATCTTTTGCACCTCCAACATTTGATTGCACTAGTTTTTAATGCACGTGTAATGCATGTGGTTTAATATCAAAATAATTTATTTTTTATTTTATTACCATAAATAAGTCATATTCATTTTAATTATTAGATTTGCTATAATTTTTATTTAAACATTATAAAAAATTTGATGTGATGGATTTTTGTGCTAAATTGGGATCAATATACTTAACTTGGATATCATAATTGATTTTCGCACACAAAGATATTAGTTGACATAATAATATCTTCAAGCATAATAGTAAAAAAAATAAGTTAAGTTAATACTACATGTCATATTCTAAACTCTACTAATCCCAAGTTATAGTATGAAGTCAATGATAAATAACAATATCATTATCAACTATAGTTCTAGCAATAAAAAAATAACATTTCTTATTACATTGAAAATAAAATTACACTGCACTTTTCTATATATATATATATATATATATATATATATGAGATCTCAACCTACATTATTTGATAGACTTAAAATACTAAAAAGACAAAACCAAAGATTAATGGTAACTACATTATAATTTTATGTGATAAAAGCAATCACATAAGCATACAAAAATACTAAAAATTAGCATGAAATTCATTCTAAAAATTCCTAATTTTACTCAAAAATTAAGTTATAATATAAAATGTTCAAAAAATATTATCATTTATTCTTTTTATTTCATATTATAATTGAGCCGAGTTCAATTCTTCTCCACCTTTATCTTTTTATTAGAAAATTCTAGAGTAGCGTCTTCATCATCTACATCAATTATAATATCAGGTTGGTGTTGAATTTCTTGAAATAATCTCTTCAAATAATGAAGTCCAACACCAAAATCAACCTAATTGTCTTCTGCTCCCCCCTCAAAAACCACCACCCCCAAAAAAAAAAAAAAACCATAACCCTAACCCATGAAATGAGTTTGTACATAATGAAGAACAAAAGACAATGTCAAGAGACAAAAAAGGAAAAAAAGAAGGAATTGAATAAGAATCGCTAGGTTTGTACATGATAAAGAGCAGAAGACAAGATAAGACTCCAGAAATATATTAGGATATACTTGTATTAATTAAATTATATTATTACTCGTAATTGATATGCATAAGAGACAAAATGTGTTGACAAACTTAAACTATAAAACAGACTATATGGGCCCTCTAACATAATTTTTTAATGCAAGCAACCCCCAAGATTAATTTTAAAAATCTCTTGGTTCTGTGGAAGAGTTTGGGTGTAAAGAACGAATGTTAAATTATCTAATCCGATTAAAGTAGGATCATATAAGTTAACCCCATACATGAAATTTATTTTAACAAAAACTCATATATAAGTATTATAATTGGCATTAAGATCAAAGATACATGTGAAATTCTCTTTGACTTTTATACAAACAGCATCTATTTAAATAATAATAGTATAATTAAACTTTATGATCTGAAAAGAAATCAAACATACAATATAATTAATTTCTTTAAAATAATCTAATCTAATCTAATAATAAGAAAATAAATGAAAGTACTATGAAAATTATTACAATTTTATAATTTATAATTTTTAAACAATCTAATCTATTCTAATAAGAAGAAAATAACAATGACATATACTTGTTGAAGGAGATAAAAGTACTGTGAAAACTATTGTAATTTCTTGATCTGAAAAAAAGATCAATTATACGATATAATTAATTACTTTAAAATAATCTAATCTAATCTAATAACAAAGGCACATGCCTGTAGAAGGAGATAAAAGTGCTATAGAAATTATTGTAATTTCTTGTCTTATATATATTGATATATGATGTTGCATGTGTGATGATGACAATTATAAATAGAGTTCTATTTAAATAATAACAATATAATTAAAATTTGAAACTAACTATGCAGTACTTTGAACTACTTTAATTTTAGTCGGTGAGACATCATCACTTTGTGTGTAATTATTAATCATATATCATGTGAATAATTATTTACAGATTGACATTATTAATTATGTAGCATGTGAATAATTGTTTATAGTTTGATCATTGATCACATATAAGAGCGAGGGTGTAAATTTGGTATTTAATAAATCGTCTAATTAACCTAAGCGTATTGTGAACTACTTGAATTTTAGTCCGTGAGAGATCGCCACGATGTGTGCAATTATTAATCATATAGCATTTTAATTATTGTTCTCACTTTGGCATTATTAATCATGTAGCACATGAATAATTGTTTGCAATTTGATCATTGATCACATATAAGAGCGAGGGGTGTTTGTAAATTTGGTATTTAATAAATCGCCTAATTTACTTAAGCTGCTCTTTCATTCATGTTTATATTTCAATTTAAACTATATTCTTATCTTCATACTATGTATATCTTAATACATATAATCAGTTGTAAGTATACTTTTACGGGGCAAAAAAATCCAAAATATCCCCAAACCGTTAAAATTCACCCCACCCAAAAAAAACCCATGCAATTTTCTTTTTTAGAATTTGTAGAAAGCACATTGAACTTTTTAAAAATTAGAAAAATCACCCCAAAATGCAAAATCAATAAAAAAACCGAAAAATTCTAACCCCACAAACAGTACACTATAAATCTAGGAATTATTATACTCTTGAAATAGTTACAATTTGCAGAAAACACTTCAAAAGTTTCAACAATTGCAATAAAAACCATGAATTTTTTTACGAATACATCCTAAACCTATCAAATTTTTAGAAACATATACAAAAAACACATGTTTTTACGGTTTGAACTTGTTAAGGTGTTTTTTATAAATTTTAAATTTTGAGAGTGCTTTTTGTAATTTTTACAAATCTTAGTGTGTTGTTTGCAAATTTAAAAAATTTCAGGGGTCTATTCATAATTCCTATATTTTTAATGTATTTCTAAATTTTTTGGGTATTTATTATAAATTTTGAATTTTAAGAGTGTTTATTGTAATTCAAAACTTCTAGGGTGTTTTTTACAATTCTAAAATTTCCTCTAGAGAGTTGATTCGTTTAACGTCATACTAAAAATTCCCATCTTCACCCTCATTCTAACAAGAAAAAAGGGTATTTTGGGTTTTTTCTTAAAAGGGGACCATATAGACACGTACTATGTGCTACATATTTGGGAGATTGGTTTTAAAGACAAATATATAAATTAGTTATTTAGGTTTATAAGAATAAATAAAGCTACTTGGGTTCAAACATAGATCAGAGTAAAGCTTTGGGTTTAAAAGGAAAAACCTCCAATAGAAAATAACTGGAATCGTCCGTGCACTAACATTGGCAAGGTTTCTTCTTAATCTTAATTTTCCAGATTAGGAGAGCAAACTCCATCTGATTGAGTTTAGTGCCCTGTTGTGTTTTTGACTAATCACAATGATGAAGCTGCTATTACGAATGATATTAGTTTATAGTAGTTAATTTTATGAATGCTTAGGTGAGAGATCGCCAAGATGTGTGTAATTATTAATCATATAGCATGTGAATAATTATTCTCACTTTGGCATTATTAATCATGTAGCACATAAATAATTGTTTACAATTTGGTCATTGATCACATATAAAAGCGATGGGGTAAATTTGGCACTCGAAATGAATAGCTGCTGGTATATACCTGTAACACAATCCATAGTGCCACTCGAAATGAATAGCTGCTGGTATATTCGTGTAACACAATCCATAAACCCCAACATAATGCAACCAAGATCATTAGAAAAGTCCCAATTATCCAAGTCCTGTTCTTACTAGTTTTTGAATGGCTCTGATTACTTCCATGGAGAATTTGGCGATGATGAATAATTGAATTCAAATGAGGGCCTTTATAAAATCCTATAATCATAACTCCGTGATGTGTTATTTAATTATATTATGCAAGTGCACAACTCGCATTGTAGTCTTTATAGGTCGTCCTCTCGGAAATTTTGTTAACAAAATTCTATTTAAAGATCCTAGAGTTTGATCAAGGTTTTACGCTTGAAGGATCGATGTTGGTTTATAGACTTAAACTAGGTTACTTAGGCTAACTCTTCTAGGTTTCTAATCTAGATATTTTATTTAATCTCTTCATTTAATAGAACCCTAAAAGCATAAATTATATTTCGTTAGAAACTATAACCTATCAATTAGTCCTAATCTTTTATTTACTAGAACCCTAAAAGCATAAGCTATATTTCGTTAGAAATTATAACCTATCAATTAGTCCTAATCTTTCACTATAGTTCACAAACTAATACAAGTTTTGCACGACACAAACTTGTAAACCCTCACTCATCTCACACCACCTCAAGAATCTGAGTACACTCTCACTCAAGAGTCTAAAGAATGGTGATATCACTCAACATATATACATACCTCTTTTATAGTCTACAAAGAGTACTTCAAGAAGCTAGCTATTAATACCATGAACATGCACCATTTCATCTTCTCGCGTATGCATGAACATGACCTTCAAACTTTCGCCGCTTCATATTGACTAGTCTTTCAATATTTCTAACTTAACACTTGCATATGTTCTCATTAATGAGATTTGAGGAGTACCCAACACTACCTTTAACTTTGAAAAAGGTTTGTATTAATTAGCTCGTTTCCCTCGCCTAGCCTTTTCTCCTTCAGTGCCATAATACTTGCTGAGTGTTCACTTTCTGAAGATAATGTGACAATGAGTCAAAACTGAATGGTACCTTCGCTACAAGAGTACCTCACTTCGCTGAAGAATATACCTTTGCTACAAGAGTACCTCACTTTCTGAAAATAATATGAAATTTGACCAAAGAATACCTTACTTTGCTACAAGCGTAAAACTGAATGTTATATTTCAGCAAAAGGTATGATTAGGATGCAAGTCATATTCCTTTTCTCTCTCTTTTAAAAAGGTTTAAAATGCAACTAATCTTTGTTAGTTTATTAACCTATGTTAGTGCTTTTAACGGGGTCATTTTCTTAACCTACGATTAGATATTTTACAGGTTAATATTATATATATGATGTTGTTTTTGTATCTATTAATGAGTTTTTATCAGTTTGACTCCTTTTTTTCCCAAACTATGAAATATTTTTTCAACTATTCCCACCCTCCTCCCCCACCAAAAAAAAAAGATAGCGAAAAAACAAGAATTGGAAAAAAAAAACTATGGCATTTTTAGTCTACTAAATATTTGAGTGTAGGCTCACAAAATTATCACATTGGGCACATGTTCACTGTTTAAACAAGAAAATATGCAAATTGATTTTTTTTTGTGGTGGTGGTGG
>NC_033797.1:9649631-9693618 GCF_001876935.1 Asparagus officinalis
ATACTTAAAAAAATGATCATTTTGATAATAATAATAATAATTTGCACATAACATCTCTCATCTATACCTTTAGTTGTATTTAACACCCCCTCAGTTAGCGTATGGATACCACTTCTATATTGTCATTTTGGCAAAGATAAATTGCAAATTTTCGATCGGTTAACATCCGGTCTCCCGTCTCCCTCATGTAAAATTATTTTTGGGCGCGGGAGGGGGGTAAATGATAGGAATTAGGAAATGAGTTGGCCAACGTTATGAACAGGTGAAGGTGTAAATAAAGGGGAATAATAAGAGCATGTTTGGATGCTTGTAGTTAAATCTACACATTTGTCCTGATTATAGTGTAAACCGATAATATCGTATCTTATGAAAGGAGATCATGGGTTTACTATCTTCTATGTCTTTTGCTATTTGCCATGTTTATAGAAAAGTTAATTATGTAGCTAGTCGTTTAGCCTCAAATGGCGCAAGAAACTATAACATTGGCACCTTTAGTTTAGATTTGGATCTCCTTCAAGATGTCAAGCTCAAATGGCGCAAGAAACTATAACATTGGCACCTTTAGTTTAGATTTGGATCTCCTTCAAGATGTCAAGCTTGCTTTGATTGATGACATGATAGGTCTCCCTCACATATCCCAAAGATGAAGCTCACATGACGAAATAGATGACTTTATTTAAACGATAGTAATTGATAATAAAAATATTATCCAATTGAGTCACCAAAAGAGTGAGGAAGAAAGATAAAGATCAAGAAGATGATGAGCGTTAAATATTTTTGGGAGATTAAAGTTTTCTTCTTCACTAGAACCCTTTATCATTTATCATTATCAAGAAATTAAGTATCTAGTATAAAGACCGCGAAATATGCGATGTAGGACCAACAAAATTTTGGAAACGTCTAGTTAAAGGGACCTTCTAGTTAAATTTGGTTCAAATAGGAAAAAAACAATTTAATCGTCTAACGATATTACTGAAAGCAAAGTTTTGTTAGTATTATGCTCTTTCACGCTTATCGCAATTCCTCAAGAAAAAGAGAAAAAAAAATCTAATACGACAGAGACATATTACCATAATAGCCTGAGAAAAAAGGACGTATGTGACATACTTTGACAAAATTAATTTGAAGAGAAAAAAAAAATTTGGTAATCTTTTGATAGGGATTTGATAGTTACTCTAATGTTATCATTATCGATCAGAACAGCCTACATTTATTCTTTTCGTAGGTTAGATTTCACTAAACCCCCCTTAGAGTTTAAGCCATTATGAGATATTCCTCAAATTTTAAAAAAGTCACTTAACCTCCAACTTTTGAGCGAGTTCGGAAAACACCCGTGACGTTTGAATTTTTCCCAACTCACCCCCCAAACAGCACCCGGCCAATTTTTTCAACATACCCCTTATATTTAAACATTATTCTTAGAGGACCCCTCAAACTTTGAACATTATTCTTAGAGGACCCTCAAACTTTCAACAGTAATGGCATGTTTGAATTTACACATAGTCAAGAGAAGTTAAGTGAACATGAGATAAGTTAAGGGAAAGTAAGAGAACATGTAAAACTTATTTGGGAAATTAGTAGAGAGAATCAATGGGAACTTATTTCACCTCGTTTGTAAAGTTTGCTAAAGTGAAGGGAAAGTAAGGGAATATCTGTAAATTTACATAAATATCTTAATGCTATTTCATCCCTTTGAATCTCAATATGGGGGCAACATTGTTTTTGTGTAATATTCTCTTTTTGTAAGAGCATCTCCAACCGAGCGCTAAATCACCAAGATGACGCAAACCCAACGCTAAATCCCCCTCCAACCGAGCGCTAAATCCATCGCCATTTTGATGAGGTGCTACAGTACTGCGCTAGATTTGGCGCAGCACTGTAGCTTTGGTGCAGTAAATTTTTTTTTTTTTTGCTTTTTATTTTTACAGAAACCCCTAATGTCCCGGACGAGCTCTTCTCCATCCTTCAACAGGCAAGAAAGAATCGGTGCTGCTTCAAGCCCACGAGCAGAGGAAGGAGGTTCAGCATGTTGTGGATTTGGTCTTGAGGTTTCAAGTGTTTGATGATTTCATTTAGAGGGAATCGAAGCTTGTTGGGGGTGAGGGAAGAGGAGAAGCTTGCTGGGTTTGAGAAAAGGAAGAAGGTTGAAGAGGAGGAGAAGAAATTGGGGGATTTGGGGCTTTGTGATGAAAACCACTTTCTTACTTGATTAAGAATTATTTTTATATTTGTATTTTATTCATAAAATATATTATTATAATTAATTATATGTAATGTATTATAAAATTATATAATATATAATTTGTTAAATATTTAAAATAGGTAAAAAATTTAGAAGATAAGAATCATAAAAGTAATATTCTTTTTTGGTGTAAAATTTGGTGTAATGGGTTGGAGATGGAATAGTGATTTGGTGTAAAAACTACACTAACTTGGTGTAGAAACTACACCATTTTGAGTTTTGTGGTTAGAGATGCTCTAAGAGTTACCTTACATTACCTTTCCCTCCGTTACGCTCCAAATTGCGGGGGAACAGAACCTAAACCTTTTGTCCTCTACATCCCCTTTATGCACATTACCCCCAATCCAAACAACAAGTCATAAGGCTCAGAAAACATTAGAGAAGGCATGACACATAAATTTACCTCATTTTTTAACGACGCCACATACAGGAATGTTACCTTATTGGCTTGTTTCATAACAAATGCTGACAAAAAGTCACCTACTTCACTATGCAACCTCTACTTTCGATCGAGATGCTATCCTTTGCATCCTCAACACTTGAATTCATGTTCTTTCTTTCTCTACTTTTCCCCCATAGAACACAGTAAAGGCCTACAACCATGAAAGCTCCACCTAGAACACTGCGTATATATGTTCAACATCACAAACCAAAACACAATATTGATCAAACTTACAAATATAAAGAAAATAGAATTTTTTTTTTTTTTTGGTGATTACCTTCCAAGGTTTATGACTTCTCCTAAGAGGAAGGAGGAGGCCGCAGCGGCGATCAAAAGCGCCAAGGGGGAGAACATCGCCACGAAAACAGGGCCTCTTTTGTGAATGCACCAAGTTTGCAAGTATAACACAAGTGCCGACACCAACACACCCTGCAATATTGTCAAATTTGAGCTCATTGCAGTCATGATCGTTGATGCAAGTAATTAAATGACTATATATATATATATTGATTAAACTGACAAAACTTGAAGATTATGGTGAAGTCTAGATGATGGTTTGGGTGTTATGTGACATTTTTAAAAGTCTCTGTGTCTTTTCGAAATGGGCTAAAGTTTCGGGGATTATGTGAGATTTACCTGACAAAGTTATATGTATTCGTAATAATCACAACTACACTTGCACTTCGGGGGAAAAAAAGAAAAGGGGAGGAAATGGGACAGTTTTACAAAACCCTCTGTGATTTTTTGGGGGTTTCCCACAAAGTTCTCCTGGGTTTTTCCCCCTCCAAACCCCTTGAAATTTGACGGATCTTGCAAACCTACTAAACTTTCAATGTTCCCTACAGACCCCCTAACTGTGGTAATGTCGTCATCGGCCATTATTTGATTGTGTAGGAATAATTGATTCTTGACCACGTGGGAAATTTTTAAAAGTTTAGGGGAGTTTTGTGAGATAACCCAAACTTCATGGGCCCAGGTGGGGAAAAAGAGTTCACGCAGGTTTCTCAGGAAGCCTCAAAAATTCAGGGGGTTCTGTGAAATTCACACTTGCATCAAATTTCGTAGTCGTACTTAAGAGATGCATGCATATTTCACATCATAATCAATCTTGAAGGGAAAATAAATAGGTATGCGCTTGAAATCATTTACACCGTATACTACTCCAAGAAGTTCTTCATCCCAGTGTAGCTTCCACTTGTTCAAATTCCTCTCGGTTGTAATGGCAACAATAAAGCATTGAATTGTACTGAAGAGGTTCAAAAGAACAGTGGACCAAATCCATGATGGATATTCCTTCAATATTATTCCCTGTAAACAGAAATATAATCCATTCGGTATCTTAATAAGTCAAGGGAAAAATTGCGGATAGACACCCGATACTATCGCTAAATTACGAATAGTCTCCTTGTAGTTCCATTGTTGCAGTTAGACCAGTGTGCGAATTTTCTTCTACTCTTTTCCCTAAGATCTGGAGAAAACTAGTTTTCGATGACTAGACCTTCTGAGAGTAAAAGAGTCAAAAAAATTCACTCGGCGGATCTGTCTGTAACGATACAACCACATGAGGTATATCTCCAGTTAGGCAAAAGCAATGGGGTCTATTAGTAATTAATTAACCCTAAGTTAAGATCGGAGGTTGAACAATTTTATATACCAATAACACTAGCCATGAAGACCAACAAAATGCAGCCAACACCATGAGAAAAGTACCAATTATCCATTTTTTGTGAGTAATGTTAGAATCATTCTGACTACTTCCATGCAGAATTGGATGATGATGGATGAATGAGTTCAAATGAGGGCCCTTGTAAAATGCAATAACCATAGCTCCCGTTAAACAAATTACTACTCCAATTGCCTTTACAATTCCTGAGCAAGTCTTAAACGTGATAATTTCCACCCTGTAATATCCATCAAAGCGATAAATTATTTCTCTGTTTGAACATTAAATTTGAATTTTGATTTGTTTATGTAAAATCTAAATTACCGAAATAAAAGTGCCAGAACAAAAGTGAAAATAGGAATGAGATTTGATGTTGCTGAAGTCACTGTTGCTGAAGTGAGTTTGATGGCGATATTGTGCATGTTTAAGTTGATTGTGTACCTAAATTCAAATAAAACCATTACAAAAAAAAAAAACCCAAGAAAAAGAAAGGGTAAATTTACCGAAAAAAAGTACGTATAAACAAATTTTGTACCCGAAAAGTGCAACCATGAAAATCTTGAACATCAATTTGAACGGCAATGGAGGGGAACTTCTCCTAAGCATCACATAAGTTTCATCAAGACTAAAAAGATAATTAAAGAATTGATCAAATTTTAAAAAAAAATTACCTTTCAAATATTATAGCCAGAGGCAATAAGACAAGGGTAGCGATTGCTTGTCTATAGAATGTGAAGACGAATGTGTTCATGCCTCCATTGAATGCAGCTTTGGAGACTACGGCCGTGCCTGCAAATATGATTTGAACTATGATCATAGCAATATATGGCTTTTTCTCTTCCATGGTTTTGGCTTAACATTGATCCATGGAGTTCTAAGACAGAAGATGATAATGATTATCATTTTGAGCTTTATATATATAGGCTAAATACCTATATTGGTATTTTAATTCCATCCCATTTACCAAGAAGGTATTTTAATTAGGCAAACCTGCTTTAAGACATTTTAATTTATTCAACTTACCAACAAGGTCATTTTTCTCATCGGCGACTAGTTTTCCGGCGAGAGCTCGTCGCATGTGTGGCACATATGATGACTTAAACTGTTTTTTAGCTGATGATATGGCACGAATTTTTTGACGTGGATAAAACAGTTAGGCGAATCTGTCCTATTTTGGGTGAATTGGGATTTTTAGAGTGTTAATTCCCGCCTTTAAACATAGCCACGTCAGAAAATCTGTGCCACATCAGCAGCTAAAAAATAGTTTAAGTCATCACATGCCACGCACGTGACGAGCTATCGCCGAAAAACTGGTCGCCGATAAGAAAAGCTTGGTAGTGAGGTGTCTCATTTCCATCCACTCATTCAATTGGGGGGGCCACATTCAACCCATGTGAATGTGGTCCCCCCATTTGAATGAGTGAAGGATAATATGACACCTCACTACCAAGCATAAATTTTGTGCTTGGTACCAAGCATACCCATATTTTTCATATATATAGGGAGAGGTTCTAAAAAACCTAGAGAACTAAAAACCAATCCTAACCCTCCAATCTATTTAATCCAATGGCCTACATTTCGATGGCAGAATTGAAAATATACACAAATCTAATACACATCAGCTGTAAAAATTAATGTGAAAAGGGTAAAATTAGAACGATTCACTACAATGGTGGCTGGCAACATTGGAAACTGGAGATAATGATTAAAACAAAAAATACAACACGTCCTTTCACTTCCCCATTTCTCTCTCTAACTAACTTCCCGCTCTCTGTAACTCACTTCCATCTTCTATCAAGCTTTGATCTTCCATCTTCACATGAAGAACACGACAACAGTTCATTAAAAACCATCCTAACCATCTTCCATCTTCTATGAAGCTTTCATCTTTCATCATCCATCTTTGTAGGAAGAACACAGCAACAATTCAGCGTCGAAAACAACATTCTTTGCAGGAAGAACACAGCAACAATTCATCTTTCATCAAGCTATAAAATTTTAAACCATGAAAAGATTTCACCTTTTACAGTAAAAAGTTACGATTTTTATGGTAAAAAACAAACACCTCACATAACTGAATCTGGATTCACTGCAGTTAATCTGGATTCACACATGCGTGTCTTCGTTTTTTAACTGGTTTCTTTAAAAAACAGGAAACTTTTCAGACTAAAAGGTGAAATTTTTTACCTTTTACAGCAAAAAGTTACGATTTTTTATGGTAAAAAACAAACACCTTACATAACTGGATCTGGATTCACTACAGTGAATCTGGATTCACTGCAATGAATCTAGATTCACACATGCGTGCCTTCGTTTTTCAACTGGTTTTCCAACTGGTTTCTTCAAAAAATAGGAAACTTTTCAAAAAATTAGAAATTTTTCACCTTTTACAACAAACAATAACTCCTTATTATTAATAAACTCTATTTTGAAGTTATATCTTATATAACTTTATATTATATACTTTATATAATAATTCTCCCAATATATCCAGTCCATAAACTCTTAGGTTGTGACCTCGTAGGACCCAATTATAATAACAATGAACTTTATAACATAAAGTCCATAAATCATAGTTGGCTTCTAGCAAAGCACTATGACTACCTAAAATAACCGGATTGTAAATCTCCATTAAATGTCCAATTTCATAATTAGTAATTGCACATTCGATTAAAGGACACAATTCCTTCAAAATTTACCGAAAAAAGTACGTTTAAACAAATTTTGTACCCGAAAAGTGCAACCATGAAAATCTTGAACATCAATTTGAACGGCAATGGAGGGGAACTTCTCCTAAGCATCACATAAGTTTCATCAAGACTAAAAAGATAATTAAAGAATTGATCAAATTTTAAAAAAAAATTACCTTTCAAATATTATAGCCAGAGGCAATAAGACAAGGGTAGCGATTGCTTGTCTATAGAATGTGAAGACGAATGTGTTCATGCCTCCATTGAATGCAGCTTTGGAGACTACGGCCATGCCTGCAAATATGATTTGAACTATGATCATAGCAATATATGGCTTTTTCTCTTCCATGGTTTTGGCATAACATTGATCCATGGAGTTCTGAGACAGAAGATCGATGATAATGGTTATCATTTTGAGCTTTATATATATATATATATGAACACGGCACCAACAATTTCAAATTAATGATGCGGTTTCTTTTGGCCAATACACCCCCACCCAAAAATATCTTTCAAATTTATTAATTAATCCCTCGGATCATTGTTATTTATTGAAACGCCCCACAAATCTTAACATTGAGTTAGTCTGTAACCCCCCATGCATCCTCCATACCCACCCCCAATAGTTAATCTAGGGAACATTCTCAAAATGTTCTGTAAGTCATAGTTTTATTTTTAAATTGTCTAAAATACCCTGAAGTGCTTGATTATAGTTATTATGTTAATTAAGAGAAGTGTATTAATTAGTCCGAAATTATTGTCATTGTAATTAAGCACTTGGGGATATTCTAGGAATTTTAATTTTTTGCACAATGACTGACTCAATTTTGAAGATCCAGGGGTTGTTTTAATGAACATCAGGATTTATGCTATGGGCTAGGTTAATCTGCTTTGTCATAAATAAGTCAAAAGGATTAATTCCCACCTCACTTTTTTTTTCCCTAATCATGGCTAGACTTCCACTTGTGAATGGATGAGAGTTCAAACATATTTAAGCATAAATCTAACCAATTGTGTCCAACTTGGACTAGTCTCACCTCACGGCTTTTGTGAACTAAAAGCTACACTTTAAACCGAATTGGTGTCGAAAACACTTAAATAATATTATTAAGATCGTTGAAGTTATATCAGTATTGATAGAAGTAGGAATGTCACTTTCAAAAAGGGCTTAACTACTATACTGCATTAGCTAGTTTATCATTTTGATTGGCTCTTTCCCTGCCACATTCCTTTATCAAAATAACCAGTGCGCTGATGAGTGGGATCACTTTCTGAGGATAAATGCGCATAATGAAACAAAACAATTCCCAAAAGAAGAAAGGATATACTTAGTGCGTAGTGAGATGGCACATTATAGTTCACTAATTCTAATTATTTAACCCATCTGTATTTATGTGAATGTGGTTTCGTGAGTGGATGGGGATAAACCACTTCTTTACCAAACATCAAGTTCATTACTTGATACTAAGCTAGCATACTCATATATCATACTCCCTTTTAAAGCACGAGTTCGGAAAAATCTTATGGTGGACAAAAATATCATTGAGATTAAAATACTAATCCATTAAGCAAGAGTGAGTTGATAAATTGATGAATTCTTATTGGATATACATAGTATGAAGATAATGATATAGTTTAAATTGAAATATAAACCTGAATGAAATTATTAAGTGTCAAATTTACAAATGTATACAAGATGAAGGGCGTATATGCAAAAACCAAACAAATTAATTAGACAAATAAAGTCCGCCCTAGAGGTCGAACCCAGAAACGACACAAACCTACAAATGTACATAATATGAATGAGGTATTTGCAAAATCCACCAAACAAATTAAAGAGACAAAATCTTTCTCAAAATTATTAAAAAAATTAAAACAAATGGCTACGATATAAGGACACAACGTGGCGATCTCTCACCAACTAAAATTCAAATAATTTACGGTATTGCATAATTAGTTTTAAAGTTTAATTATACTCCTATTATTTAAATAGAAATCTATTTACAATTGTTATCCTCTCACATGTAACATCACATACCAATGTATAGAAGCCAAGAAATTACAATAATTTCCATAGCACTTTCATCTTCTTCTACAAATATATTTCTTTGTTATTCTCCTCTTATTAGATTAGATTATATTATTTTAAAGTAATTAATTATATAATATATTCGATCTTTTTTCATATTAAGAAATATCAACAATTTTCACAGCACTTTTATCTATTTTCTTCTTATTAGCTTAGATTAGATTATTTTAAAGTAATTAATTATATTGTATGTTTGATCTTTTTTCAGATTAAAAATTATAATAATTTTCATAGTACTTTCATCTCTTTTAACATGTATATGTATTTGTTATTTTCTTCTTATTAGATTAGATTAGATTGTTTAAAAATTATAAATTATAAAATTGTAATATTTTTCACATCATTTTCATCTATTTTCTTCTTATTAGATTATTTTTAAGCAATTACTTATATTGTATGTTTGATATTTTTTTCAGATCACAAATTTTAATTATACTATTATTATTTAAATAGATATTGTTTGTATAAAACTCAAAGAGAATCTCATACATATTTTAGAACTCAACGCCAATTGTAATATTCACACATGGGTGGTGGTTATAATAAATTTCATGTATGAGCTTAACTTATATGATCCTACTTTAACCGGATTAGATAATTTAATTTCTTTTAAGATCCAAAATCTTCTACAAAATTAAAAAAGAGTAGCAATGTTATAGCTATATATATCCACAGGATCACAAATAGCTTAAAAATGAACGAAGAAAACCACACAAACAAAAACCATATTACTTACCCATACGCACACACTATTTTCAAAATCATCGTTCTCCATCTCTATCTATAATATATTTACATATCAAATTAAGCTGCCGGAGTTTTTCCTCACCAACTACACTATTGATCAACTGATATTTTTTCTTTATACTTAAATTGTATAACATTCAATGCAATGAGGACTCACATGGGCCTGTAAGCGTTAAAAAATGCTAATAGATATCCAAACATAGAGAAGATCATCAAAAAATCACCTCATAGTGTCTTAGGAGAGAAATCAAGACAGATACGAGCCAGCGAGACAGTGTTAAAATGGTCAAAAACCACCTTGATAACTGCCACCCACGTGTCCATTAACTGTCAAAGGACATGGGAAAACATCGTGGGTGAAAATCACGTGAATAACTGCCAAAATAACGGAGTTTAAAACGTGGGAAAGCAGTTACAGCGAAAACTGCCAGGAATATGCCTTTTCCGAGACAGTATTTACTGTCTCGCGGGCCGAGACAGCAAACACTGTCTCGCCCGCCGAGACAGTAAACACTGTCTCGCGGCCTTAACGTGTTATTTTGTTGATGTTTTTTGTAGTTATTTCCCTGAGGCTATAAATCCCCCTAGGGTCATTTCTGACGAGGATCGAGGACATTATTGAGCAATTTAGAGCAGAGAGAGAGCAGACACTATTGTTCTTGGATTCCCTTGAGATTCGAGCTTTGACTTGATCTTAAGAAGAACGACTATCTTACTTTGATAAGATCTTCGTTTCAAATTCTCACTTCGATAAACGAAGGAAGAATCATTAATTAAGCCCCCTTCACGATATGTGATTCGACGGTCCACGAGTCAAAGCGCTCCCGGCACAGGCAAAGTCCCACAAAACAGGATTCGATAAACGACTTCTGTGTTATTTTCTCAAGAGTTGTAATTTTCTCTTTGTTGTGTAAAAGAGGTCTTATAAAAAGACTATTTCTTTGAATTTGTTGTAATCGAACAAAGATATAATGAATTCCACAGCAAAACCAACTTCTGGCGAAAACAAACTGGCGACCACAGTGGGAGGTTCTTAATCATGATTAAGAATAAATTATTCTGATGATTAGTTTTCACCTTGAATAATTAATCGGTTTTGGGTTATCCTTAAAATACCATGTGTAGTATTCTCCAGAAACTTTCCATTGGAATGAATTGAGGTATTCCACCCCCAGCTCTTTGGCGAATCTAAATCCAATTATATTCGGCCACATTGTTGGGTTATCCTTAAGAATATTAGGAGTAATATTCTCTAGGAACTTCCCGTTATTAAAAATAAGGGAAGCCCAACAAAAATAATAATGTACTAGGCCTTGTAGTTAGTTAATAATGAGATCTTATCATTATAAACAAACTAAGTAAAGATTAATAATTCTTAAGAATATACTACGTTCCCCTAACTTCCACTGCAAACTTGTTAGTTGTTTATTCCTTGCCCCAAGAGATTTTTAAAATTAATCATGTATTTCATAAATTTTTAAAAAATGTTTAAATAAAATTTATGGCAAATATAATAATCCATGTTTATAGATTTTAACTCAAAATAAATCTGACTTATTTTATAGTAAGAAAATAAAAAAATTTATTTTGATATTTAACCACGTGTATTGTACGTGCACAAGACCTTATATATATACTAGATTTTATGCATGTGCAATGCACGTAGTTAAATACAGTGATTAGGTATTTTTGGTTTATTTTCTTACTAAAATTTGTTCCTCGGTTACTCTTTGATAATTTTTTCTCACTTTGATTAAGTATTTTTGGTTTATTTTCTTACTAAAATTTGTTCCTCGGTTACACTTTGATCATTTATTTATTTATTTGATGTTTGTTTGAATAGGCTAAGCCCAATTGAAATTTTTATGTAGATAGTTGAATTGTCAAGAGAAGAATATAATCTAAACCTAATTTAAAATTTTATTTCATTTGGATCGGTATAAAACCGAGCTTGACCTGAGGAAGTATAATGTCATGAAAGTGAAAACACTTGAAAAAATAACATTATAAAAGAAAGATGAATAATAAAGCTAAGGAGTCAAGATGATTTTAAGTGGGCTAAAATGACAGAAAATAGTTAATAAAAAAAATCATAAACTGAAGATTAATGCTAATTATAATACACTTTTATATGATAAAAGCATCCACATATGCATATGAAAGCAATAAAAATAGTTTATGAAAACCTCTTCTAAAGATTCCTAATTTTACTAAAAAAATAAAATTATTCTATAACAATTCACAAAACATTATCTTTTGTTGCTTCTATTTTAATTTTTATTGAGTCGAGATCAATCCTTCTTCATCTTTATCTTTTTTCAGGGTAATTCTAGAGTAGTGTCTTCATCGTCAATTCTTCTTCATCTTTATCTTTTTCCTGAGCAATTCTAGAGTAGTGTCTACATCGATTGTGATATGAGACTGGAGCATGTTATCTTTCCTTGAGCTGATTCATCTTTTGTCTTCTCGTCTAAATTCACAAATAAATTGAATATATTTCTTATGTTCAACACAGACTTTTAACAATACGGACTTTGATTTTTTTCCTATTTTAATAAGAATAAATGTTAATTTGATATATATGAAATTTTTTGTGCTTTTAATTTATTACTTAAATAATAATGTTAGGAGCTATCATTTTTTTCTCTGCAATGAATTTTTCTCTTGTGCATCCAATAAGAATCTCTGATGTGTCATAATGTTACCTTTACTTTGTTTGTGTCATTTTCCATGAGGATATGAACTAAATACATTATATTTTTTATTGTCAGTTTACTTTAGATTATAATATTAATATTTAATTTTGATATATTTATTTCATGAAGAAGAGATATCACTTAGCCTTAGTACTACATCATTGGCGATTCTACAATATTTATCATCTGGACACTTATTATTAACATCTCTATTCACTTTCTTATTGTAGCCTTTGCAAACATAGAACCACTGCTCAACTCTATTATAAATGGTAGTTATCATTGCCTTAAAGGTGCGATAGTGTGTCTATATATTTGTAAATTATTCTTAGGTTTAATTTTATGAATTTTGGAGTAGCTTTTCTAAGATCATACCTCTTTCGAATATTATAATGGTTGTATATATTAGTAATTTGATTTTTTTTGCTGCATTTATAAAGAGCATTAATGGAGATGCTTTTATCTTGGTAGCTTACTCTAAAAGAATGTTGCATATTAGATATCCACTTAAGCAAAAAGTTATCCACCAAACTTTTTAGCCACTTATATTGCCTAGGGATCTTTGCATGGTATGAAAAAGTTTTTTACAGTGTTATATGGATGTTTGCTTTGTTTGCTTACTAATCTCTTATTCCTTCAGTAAGTTGTATATTTGGATTGATATATATTAATGATGCAATTTACGATGACATGCATATCTCCTCTATAAATTTGACACAAATGTAAGGTGAATTTCATATTTAGTGGCCTTAATAAGAATTTTAGTAATGAAATATATTACCTTTATATTTAGAGATCTTGAATTCTAATAGTGTTATTACATCATTATCTTTGATCATGTCTTTAAAAATTGATCATTCGTTAGTAGTCATACCCCTAAATAAAGTCACACTTAGGATCATGATACTATATAAGAAAAAGAAAAAGGGCGATTTTATATTTTTTGATTACACATAGTCATGACATGGTAATTTTTCTTTTATCTTCCATAAAGAATGTTTCTTTGATTTAGAACAAAGTTGTTCAATATATTTTTTCAGGGGGTATATAGTTGCTGTTTCTTTGATAAATATAACTTAATTATGTTAGTGTTAATTTAAAGTGATTTGTGGACGTTCCGAATTCCAATTGAAATGAAATCCGCTTGATTCTTTTGAAGGATATCTCTACATTTTCTAATAGCTAGTTCTACATACATAAATCTATATAATTTTTTATTCTATAAATATTATTACTATTAGAGATCAATATTTATAGATTATAATCAATTAATGTTAAGTTATTATATTATAGTTTTTTACCTGTTTTTTGCGATTTAGTCTTCTATCAATTAATGATACTTATGTATTTGTGCTGCTCTAATATATTATTAAAATTATATGCAGTTACTTTAATTTATACAATAACATTAATTTTTAATCTATCATATATTTTTTAAAAATTTTATTCTTTAACTGGATATTTTTAATCTGTTATTATTACTATTTTTTTACCAGTATCAACTTGACTAACTGGATATTTTTAATCTGTTATTATTACTATTTTTTTACCAGTATCAACTTGACTATTTTCAGATTCTGAAAAAGGGGTAGTAAACCTTAAATTATAAGTTATATTTATATATCTTAATGAAAGAATATCACACAATTATTCTTTTCTTTGCCAAGTTCTAAATTTTTAGATTTTTATTTTGTGTAATTTGACTATGAAAGCTTTTCTTGAACTCGTGCTTTTAAAGGGAGTATGATTTTCGTTTTCCTTAATTTTTCTTTTTTATAATTTTGAGAATGACTTTTGTCTCTTTAATTTATTTGGTGGATTTTTTAAATATCTCATCCACATTATGTACATTTGTAGGTTTACGTTGTTCCAGGGTTCGACCTTTGGGTAAACATTATTTGTCTCATTAATTTATTTAATTTTTGCATATACGCCCTTTATTTTGTAGACATTTATAAATTTGGTATTTAATAATTTTATTTAAATTTATATTTTAATTTAAATTATATCTTTATCTTCATACTATGTATATCCAATAAGAATTTATCAATTTATCAACTTACTCTTACTTAATGGAATAATATTTGAATTCCAAGGGTATTTTAATTTGTCTAACTAAAGTTTTTTCCAAACTCGTGCTTTTAAAGAGACTTACATTATATAATATCCATATTCGATCATACTAGTGTAGCTTCCATTTATTCATATTTCTCTCAAATACAATTGCAACAATAAAGCACTAAAGAGACTTACAAGTGCAGAGTGCTAAATCCATGATGAACATTCCTTCGCAAATAATCCCTGTACATAGAAATATAAGTACACTTCTCTCGAAAAAGAAAAAAGAAATAGATTATATTTTATAAAACTCTTCAGATAAGACCCAATAAATTTGGATATGTCTTTCAACCCCCTGGCCTTTTCAGATAACCGCAAAAAGATTTAGGGGTTAAATGACAATTCTAGACTCTTTTGGGGTATCTCATAAAAGGTCAAACTTTCTGGTGTTTTTTTGAAATTTAACCAAAGAAATATAAGCACTTATATGATACCTGTAACACAAACCATAGTGCCCAACAAAATACGACCCCATCCATGAGAAAAGTCCCCATTGTCCAGAGATTAGCGTTAGTCTTATTATGGCTACTTCCATGAGAACTGGGTGATTATGGATGAAGGAATTCATCTGAGGGCCTTTATATAAAATGCAATAGTCATGCTCCCACAATACAAATCAGCACTCCAACAATCTTGGTGATTCCTAGGCAAGTTTTCAATATGAGAATTTCCTCCCTATAAAATTGGTGAAAATCAATAAGATATTTTTCTATTTTATATCAGAAAATCGATTTGTATATGTAATCTAAAAGGTTTTCATATATTCATCCCCTAAATCTTTCATAAATTTAAGGGTAGAGTTCATAAAACCCTCATAAACTTTGGCTCATTCCGAGATAACCCTCAAAATTTTGAACATATCACTAATCTCCAAAACTTTTGGGTCTTATACGAAAACCCTTGTGACATTTGAAAAAAAAATCACAATAACGACATAATGGTGGTTTTCTGAAACTTCATCAAAATCTATGGAGGAATTCTGAAAATAACGTTGAAAGTAGGGTTTATTTTAACATAATGTTGAAATTTTGAGGGTTTACCCAGTTTGGGGAATAAGTCGAGAAATACTTCATACATCATGATCGAGAGTTTTGTGGATGACCAAAAGTTTTGGGGGGGTCAAGTGACATTTTGGAGTGACTTGTATGATGATGATTGGAGGGCTAAATAGCAACTGCAATCGTTTGGGGGCTAATTGAAAATATAAGAGATTTAAGGAATCGACATCTAAAAAGAAAGCATGATACAAATTACCCAAAGAAGACTGCCAGAATAAAAGTAAAAACAGGATTGAGATTTGGGAGAATTTTTCAATATAGACTCACTACCACGTTTTATCATAAAAATCGACCCTACCTCTTTTTTATTAGCGAAATCAACCCAGTTTCTATCACTTCACCTTCGTGGCCTGAAACTGAGTCGATTTCTCAAAAATGTATTGCTTAATTAGTCAGAGTTGACAACCCCGACTAATTAGTATGTGCTTGATACACCAATTCTAAGTCTCTGCAAAAAATTGGCGGGGTTGTCAAACCTGACAACCCCGATAACTTTTTTTGTCCTGAATGTTTCGCAGTTGGCCAATTTCGAGCTCCAAATTGGCTGGTTCCCAAATAGTAGGGGTTGTCAACCATGACTATTTGGCGGAGACTTTTGAAATTAGTCCACCCCCCAATAATCGGGGTTGTCAACCCCGATTATTTAGTTGGCAACCCCTTAGAGCTGCTTCTAATTAGTCGGAGTTATCAACACTAACTAATTAGAAGATCATTTTTTAAAACGACCCAGTTTCTAGCCATGATGCTGACGTGACCAGAAACTGGGTCGATTTCACTAAATAAAAGTGAAATGAGTCGAATTTTAAAAATAAATTAGGGAACAAGACTGTTCTGAAAATTTCTCCTTGAGATTTTGCATTGCTGTAGCCACTGTTGCAGAGGTAAGGTTGATTGCAATGCTTTGCATATTTGAGATATTTCTATACCTAAAATTCAAATAAAAGCAATTACGAAAAAGAAAGAAAGAAAGAAAAAATAAATATGCGAGAAAGAAAGCCTTGAACATCAACTTGAATGGCAACGGGGGAGCATTTTTTCCCTAAGCATCATATGAATTTCATCAAGACTAAGAATATAAAAAAAATGTAATGAACTAAAAGACATGAAATAGAAAAAAGAAATTACTTTGCGAAGATTATGCCTAGAGGCAATAAGCAAACGGTGGCGGTTGCTCGTCTATAGAAAACGAAGATGTACGTATCCATGCCTTCATTGAATGCAACTTTGGGGGTCTTTGGGCATGAGAGCAAATGTCATTTGAACTATGATCATGGCAATATATGGCATTTTGTCTTCAATAATTTTGGCAAATTGATCCATAGAATTATGGTACAGGGAAGAAGGAGATGGGGTTGAGTTCTAGCTAATAGTGATAGTGTTAGAGTTCTAGCTAATAGTTGTTGTGTTTTTTTTCAAATAGTAGCCCCCCAAATCTTCACTAATTCCATATGACGCCCTCAAATCAGGGGAAATTGCTCATGCGTCTGTCAAATTCTAAGGGTCTTGTAAATTGGTTCCGCAAGTACCAAAAATACCCATCAGCTTATGTTCTTCCCTGAAAACTCCAAATGCCTGCGTTCATGAAAACATAAGAGAAAGGGGTGTTTCAGTAATTTAGGGACCAAAGTGCAAGACCCTAATTTAGAATTTGGGGGACGTATGAGCAATTTCCAAGATTTGATGGACTAATACAGAATTATTGGAGAATTGAGACAAGTTGAGATTTTAATAGTCACAAGTATGAATAGATTAGTTTTGCTCGTCTGAGAAAATATATTGTTACATATTATGAAATTGATTTATCTTATTCAATTATTTTGATAAATATATTTTCAAAGTAATGTAGAACTTTCGGCCATTTTATTAAAAATAATTTTTTTTATATCGGATTATCACTAGAATTCGTAATATGGTGTGCTATGATATTGGATCTTTTGGTAAGAATAGTAATTATCGAATTTTCCACTCAACCAACGAAACAAATAAGACTCAGCGTTTGGCAAGAGGTTAGAGAGAAGGGTTAAGAGGAAGGATTACTTAATTAGCCCTTTATGAGAGATTAAAAATATTTTAATTCTATTTAGATTAGAGAGTCAAGGTGAAGGGTTAAATTTTTTTGTCTTTGGTAAATAAAGAAGGGTTAAGGAAGTTAATTGCCATAAAACTCTAAAATACATTCTTTTTTAAATTTTTATTTATTATTTTCAGAGGAAGTAATTCTTAACCCACCTCTTTAAATTGATTTGTAAACCCCTCTAAATGATGGGTTAACTAGTGGTTGGTCACTAATTACAATCATCAATAAACAGATAACATGGTTGATCCCCTGCTTAATCATCTTCTACTCACATCTATATACTATATTAAATCTTTTACCACTAGATGTGCCACCTGACATTTTTTCATTATTTAATTAAATTTTCTAAATAAAATGAGTTTAAATAGGAGTTTGGGTCAATATCTGATAGTTATAGTTTTTGGATTAAAATTGATTCCTAACTTCTGTTTAAGACCCATTGACTCTATATTGGGCCCGATTTCTCCCCCAACAATGGTATCAGAGCTAAGGTCATGGTCCAAGTAATTTAAAAAAAATAGATGATATTCGATGTGAAGCTCGAAGGTATCTGGAGAATCCAAGGATGCCCGTAGGAATGATATAGTCTAGTTAGCCACCATGAGTGAAGTGGCGGAAGTTTCTACGGATGTTTGATAGCCATGTGTTGAATGCATTGTCTGGTTAGCCCACGAGTGGAGTGGTGTAAAAGTTTGTGAATTGGTTAACCCACGAGTGAAGTGGTACAAAACCTTAGTGAATTCTGTGGAAGATTGAATTATAGTTGAATTGAAATATACTTACAAATTAAGGAAAAGTTGTTGAGGTGATTAATATGCGAGTATAGTCCCACATCGGATAAGATAATAAAGAGTGATGAGTTTAAATAGGAGTTTGGGTCAATACCTGATAGCTATAGCTTTTTGGTTAAAATTAATTCCTAACTTCTGTTTAAGTCTCATCGACTCTAGATTGGGCCCGATTTCTCCCCCAACATTATTGTTGTTGGGAATTTTACTCTCCCCGCCTATTATAATATGCGCAACTCCAAAGTCAACCCACAATCAACAAGATATAAAACGGTCACAATCAAGGGAAAAAACAACACCGCGATTTACGTGGTTCGGTCGACCAACTTCGACCTACGTCCACGGGGCAACAATACGAGAAATTCACTATGTATTAGGGAAAACTACAAGAGGAACCACTCAACTCCCGTCTTTCAATCTCTCAACCTCACATACATAATCAAATCTCATATTCTCTCCAAAGCCCACTCCTTGTATTCTTTTGCACGAATAAAGACCATGAAACCCTCGCCTCTCGCATAATATTCTTGAATCAGGCTACGCCCTCTGCTAACCCTAGATTACAAAAATATTGGCTCTCTCTCTACTACATCTTCTCTCTACTCTTTTCTTCTTAGTTTTTCCTCTAACAATAGAATAACATATATAGGGAAACCAAAACTCTATCTCTAGCCTAACTTCCTAATTAGAATAGAATTCAAACTCCTAATCATGATGGAACCCAAACTCCTAATCATGATAGATCTCTAACCCTATCTAATTCTCATAAAGTTCTACAAAGAATCAAAAACACAATCCCAACAATCTCCACCTTGGATTTGATTCCTAAACTCCCTTGAAGATATATCATCGTCGTCATGAAACTTTGTCTCTTCTGCTAGAGTCTTCTATTTCTTTCACACTTCAAATCGAAGCAGCCACACTCCTAATCAGAACACATGCATTCCAACTGGTTGTCTCGTGACTCTTACTATCATCTGCTTTACCGTGGTGCCTCCACCTCTCTTGTGTGACGCCCCTGGGTTCACACAAGGCTGCAGTCCGAGGTAAAACCAGAAATATCAAACCTGCCATGCACTACACCGTGCAATAACATGTTTCACCATCACAATTACTATCTCTCTAGTAGAGTCAATAACAGGTGTAGGTACAAAAACAAGTAGGAGATAATACAAGAATCAACTGATGAAATAATAGAGATCAAATTAATATTTCATCATCTAATATACTGAAATACAAGTAAATGTCTGAAATAAATGAACTGGAGTTCTCAACAAGTCTCAATTACAAAATGTCTGACAAGAGGAAATAAGGCACACAGCCTTTACAACTTTTAGAATAAAACTCTCAAATGTCTACACAAAAGTTTACAATGGAGCTCAAAAGAAAATATAACTAAATAGACGGCTGAAGCTAAAGTGCATCGCCATCAACCTACGACTCTCCGGGCTCCTGGCTCGTTACCTGAAAGGGGGAGGGACAACGAGCGTCAAAGCGCTAGCGAGCAACATCACAACCAACCCCAAGGAAAAGGGCTTGTTGTATACAGAACATACAGTTATTGCATAATAGATAAAAATCATTTATACTAACAATAGTAGGTTTTAGTACTTAGGAAGTTACAACACGAGCATAGGTACGTCGAGCGAAATAATCCAAACAAGGAAACCCTCATGTATATACCTTGTATCTCAAATTGTAAATCCCTAAATACTAAACCCGAGGTTTAACACAAGAAACAATAAAAAAAGAATACAAACCCATCTCTACCGATACAATTTAAACATGTCAAAGCTACAATAAGTGTCATGTCCAGCCTAGGTAGCTATCACGTCCCAGCCTTATATAATATGTTGTGTTCCAAACTCGGTTAAGAAACATACTCAAGGTTTAGCAATTATCCAACATAAGACTGTAATGGATTATAGTCCAACACGAGGACTTTAATGGATTATAGTCCAACACGAGGACTTTAATGGATTATAGTCCAACACGAGGACTGTGTATAAGAACTATGGAATACTAATGGTATACATATTCTACTCTTGTACATGCCTCGCTGTACCGATCTAAGCTTGTGTCCGAAAAGTCATTTTACATGTGTAGATAAAATCATAAATACTGCAATTTATTACCTGATAAACAAGGCAACATTCTCATGTTCAACAAAAGCTCAACAGAACCCTCGATCATATATGAACACTGTATGAAAGTATAAGCACAGTAGGAGATCAAGCAGAAATACAAACAAAATAGGAAAAACTCCGATGAGTCGACTCGTGATCAGCTATGAGTCGACTTATGACTCATGGGTCGACTCATATACTGACGAGTCGACTCAGCAGACACTTATGAATAACAGGAATTGACTTCGTGAGTCGACTCATGACAGTCATGGGTCGACTCAACCTGATGAGTCGACTCATGATGAGTCATGAGTCGACTCACGGGCTGAAAACTGGATGTTTCACAACTGCAGGTCGTCCATCTCGTTCCATACTCCCTCTATACTGATCTTCACCTCCATCACTATCAATTCTAGACTATGAGGCAGTGATAAATTCATATATAGCATGAGAAATGAACATTAGCATGTTAGACCTAACTTTTAACTCCTAAACATAAGTGAAAGCATTTAATCAAAATAAAAACTCATATTTGTCATTCTTAAATAAATTTCCAGATCTGGGTTTTTATCAAAAACTCGTTGGTGAGGATTTCAAATCTGAAACGCATGATTTCTAGCATTCACCCTAATAAGAACATTGATTTATACTTGAAAATAAGTCTTAGGCTCAATAAAACTCATGAAAAATGTTTGTAAACTATTGAAAGCATGGGAGAAGGATTGGGCGAGATGTTACTCGCCTCAGATGTGATGAAGAACGATCCCCTTCGCTGCAATTCAAAAGAAGCTGCTGAAATCCCCAGAAAATCTCCCAAAATGCCCAAAAACGAACTAGGGTTTTGAATGGGAGAGGAGGCTAGGGTTTCGCTGGGGAGAACTAATGAAAAGAGGTGTTTTCGGGTGGAGGAGAATATATATGAACAGTTAAAACCTGACCCAAAACCCAAACAAACCCGACCCACAAAACCCAGAAAACCCCCGATGAGTCGACTCATGACTCATGGGTCGACTCATAATATAATGAGTCAACTCAGCAGAGACTTAAGACAAAGGGAGATGATATCATGAGTCGACTCATGACAGTCATGGGTCGACTCATGAGCTGAAAACTGAGTTCTTCGACTCTGATGCTTATGATTTGCAAATTTGCAAACTCAACCTCATAACTGATGCATATATACATTCTCATAAGCTCAAAAATGCTAGATTTCATGCACAACTAGATATTTATGATATTTATCATAAATAAATATTATTTTTCACTAATAGTCACATATATAAATTATCAAAATCTACGGGGTCTTACAATATATCATGCATATATTATATGTATATAATAAAGCATGAAAGAGCTGTAAACATGAGATACTCCTAAACATAAGTGAAAGCATTTAATCAAAATAAAAACTCATATTTGTCATTCTTAAATAAATTTCCAGATCTGGGTTTTTATCAAAAACTCGTTGGTGAGGATTTCAAATCTGAAACGCATGATTTCTAGCATTCACCCTAATAAGAACATTGATTTATACTTGAAAATAAGTCTTAGGCTCAATAAAACTCATGAAAAATGTTTGTAAACTATTGAAAGCATGGGAGAAGGATTGGGCGAGATGTTACTCGCCTCAGATGTGATGAAGAACGATCCCCTTCGCTGCAATTCAAAAGAAGCTGCTGAAATCCCCCGAAAATCTCCCAAAATGCCCAAAAACGAACTAGGGTTTTGAATGGGAGAGGAGGCTAGGGTTTCTCTGGGGAGAACTGATGAAAAGAGGTGTTTTCGGGTGGAGGAGAATATATATGAACAGTTAAAACCCGACCCGAAACCCAAACAAACCCGATCCACAAAACCCAGAAAACCCTCGATGAGTCGACTCATGACTGTCATGAGTCGACTCATGACTCATGGGTCGACTCATAAGATAATAAGTCGACTCAGCAGAGACTTTTGACAATGGGAGTTGATATCATGAGTCGACTCATGACAGTCATGGGTCGACTCATGAGCTGAAAACTGAGTTCTTCGACTCTGATGCTTATGATTTGCAAATTTGCAAACTCAACCTCATAACTGATGCATATATACATTCTCATAAGCTCAAAAATGCTAGATTTCATGCACAACTAGATATTTATCATAAATAAATATTATTTTTCACTAATAGTCACATATATAAATTATCAAAATCTACGGGGTCTTACATCTTGTGTGCACCAAGAGATCTTCGCGACCTCTGACAATAAAAGCAAATCAATCATACTTGTCCTCCCAAATTGAGCCTGACAATAGCCTTCCCTTACTTGTTGTCCTTGTGCTCCACCTGCATCGCTCGTCTGAAATCATATAGGTGCATCTCTCCTACTCCACACTACGAGCCGGATGCATCTATCTCCTCCATCACTTGGCTTGGACCGAATATATGAGCGTTCATCGTCTTCAAGTCTAATACCACTATCTCTATTACCCTGCGTATCACTCGGTCGTGCCAGCTTGCAAGCTCCACCTAATCTGGCACTGTCCTCCTCTAGTCTGCACACCAACCAACTCATGCTCCTTATCTTCCATCAGATTTGTCTCGCCGTTGAATAGCGGAGTATCGAACTTCGGACCCGAAGAAATCATCATTCTCTAACCATGATCAAAATTCAAATCAGTCACTGTAGAGATTGAATTTGATAAAATCGACTCTAAGAACGAATTCAGCACGTCAACAAACCCTACGAACGACTCCTAGATCACCAAAATCCGCCTCCAAATCCTCGATCAAAAGACAAATCAATCTCAACTGTTGGATCTGTGTGAACAGTACCCACCACGCCACTACAGTGTTCCTGCTACAGTATCCTTCTCAGCTGTTACGGTGTGCCGCTGCTACAGCATTTTTTTCCTTTTTTCTTTTCATCTTGATTTTTATAATGCCGATCTTCAATCTTGCACGACGTCATCTTCTATCTTACGAATTCACTCCCGGACCCATCATTATCATCATGGCTTTGATACCACTTGTTGGGAATTTCACTCTCTCCTACTATAATATGCGCAACTCCGAAGCCAACCCATAATCAACAAGATATAAAACGACCACAATCAAGGGAAAAAAACAACACTGGGATTTACGTGGTTAGGTCGACCAACTTTGACTTATGTCCACGGGGCAACAATACGAGAAATTCACTATGTATTAGGGAGAACTACAAGAGGAACCACTCAACTCGGGCAACAATACGAGAAATTCACTATGTATTAGGGAGAACTACAAGAGGAACCACTCAACTCTCGTCTCTTAATCTCTCAACGGAGAACTACAAGAGGAACCACTCAACTCTCGTCTCTTAATCTCTCAACCTCACATACATAATCAACTCTTATATTCTCTTTAAAGCCCACTCCTTGTAATCTTTTGCACGGATAAAGATCACGAAACCCTCGCCTCTTGCACAATATTCTTGAATCAGGCTACGCCCTCTGCTAACCATAGATTACAAGAATATTGGCTCTCTCTCTCTACTACTACTTCTTTTCTCTACTCTCTTCTTCTTAGTTTTTCCTCCAATAATAGAAGAATATATATATGGAAACCAAAATCCTATCTCTAGCCTAACTCCCTAATTAGAATAGGATTCAAACTTCTAATCATGATGGAACCCAAACTTCTAATCATGATAAATCTCTAACCCTGTCTAATTCTCATGAATTTCTACAAAGAATCAAAGACACAATCTCAACAATTATCACTCATTTTTACGAATATTTTTAAACAAAGAGTGTGCTTGCAATTTAAGGATATGAACGCAAGGAGAAAAATCACATATTAAACTTTAAATTATTACAAAACTCATCAGCCATATCAATGTTTCTTAGAAACTCTCCAGTTGCTATTAACCTAAAGAGAGAATATCAAATTCTTGAATTTGTTCGACCTCAATTTCAGACTTCTTCGGATATATTCGATGGGAGTTCACATGGGTTTGATTCAAAGTTTCTTTTTGGATTAGGATTCTATCAGTTTTGTTATTTGAGGTGGTTGAATCTGATACTTTTTGACCTTTGCCCGCTCTGTTTCTAGTAACTGGCCTTTTTTCTTTGTAGATGTGGATTATGCTACATTTGAGCTACCTCCTGAATGAGGATAATTGAGAATGTTGAATGAATAATTATATGGATTCTTTTAAGGCTTGAGATATTCTTTTGATACAGACTTCTGATAAAATTTGTTTCCAATTTTGATTGTTGGGTTGTTATTACATTTGCATAGCTCACCTTTACCATTGATGTTAGCTTAGACTTTGCACGCGACGTTCTCCTAGAGGCGGTAGGGGACTAAATTATGATATATGACCGAGTTTCTCTCAAAAAACATGATGTTCATACTTCTTGAAACATTCACTCTCTAAACTCCAACCTGATGTATCCTTCATGAAGAAATCATGGCTTTCTGATAATTGGATAGTTTTGGATAATAGTTTTGATCGTGTGATTTTTGCATGTTTAAATGGAAAATGGATGGGGGGGCTATATAATTTTTTTTCCCGCATCGTTTGTATAGATATTATTAGAGTTAAGAGTTAATTTTGTAGGGGAAAGGTCCGGGGAATATATTTTTTTTATGATTTTTGAAGAGAACATGATGCTCTCTGAAAAGAAGAAATTGTTCTTATGTAACAAGTTTCTACTACTTTTAAGTGAAAAATTAAAACTCATTGATTGCTTAAGAGAAATTTTAGTTGAAATGTGCTGAGTTATGGACCCCTCCCCTCACCCCCACCCCCACCCCCAAAAAAAAGATTTTAGAATTTGATTTCTCTTTTATGTAGTTTTCTACATATCTTTCCTAAGGTTTTAATAGATTTCTAATCGTACTAATTTCCTCTAATGTTTGTGCACAATTTTAATTGAACATTTAAATTTGGTAAGGAGAGTTTCACATTCAATTGCCTTTACACTCCCATTTCACATGAGCAGGTATGTTATAGTCTTTTATTCTTTTTATTCTTATATATTAATCAAGAAAATTATATTTCTCAATAAGAGTAATTAGCATTTTTTGAATTTTTTTGAGAATGATAATTGATTAAGGATTCTTTTGATCTATATCTAGCTTTTTTTTTCAAAAAAAAACTATTTTAATGCAACTCTATTTGCTATAAGCATTCTAACCAAGGGCATATCTACAGGTTCATTTTACAGTCCTTTTCTTTTCCGTACATTAACTATACTATCTAATAAGCAAACTTATGTGGTCATCGAAATTTTATATCCATAATTGTCCTAATATTATAACAAGAAGCATTTTTTTCTTTTAATCTTTTATTCTTTAGTTGGTGTTATAAGATGGTTTGTTCTGAATTTTCAAGAAATTTTAGGATTTTGAAGGAAAGGAGAAGGTTTTTTTATAGCGAAAGGAGGAGGAATTTGTAGAAAAGGTATGTACTTTAAGCTAAATTTTTTGATTTTTTGTCCAAATATTTCAAGTAATGACGGGATGAGACATAAAGAACCAAAATAGAGCAAGATTCGGATCAGTATATGATTATAATGCAACTTTAACTAGTAGGTCAACTCAGTTATGGGATATTTTCCTCCCTTTTATGTTTTTAAACTTTGAGCTTACAAGTAAGAATTCGATTGATTTTGTTATGTAAAAAAGATTATTTCCAATGCAAGTCTAAAAATATAGTACCAAAATAAGTATAAACTATTGCAAAATTATGTAACATCATTTATATTATGAAGTTTAAAGTTTATTTGTTATTGTGCATGAATTGTATTGTGGTTTTTTGGCGAGTGAAGAGGATTAGTGTTTCTATGTAGTATTTTGTTTTTCATTTTCATGTTTTCTTTTTTACTTCTAGCTCTTTTGACGTTGTCCAATTTTAGATAGTTCCACTAGTAGAAAATCACGTATTCTAGACGGAATATTCTAGACGGAATTTTTTCCGTCTAGAATGTATTAAACTAGACGGAAATATTCCGTCTAGAATATTCCGTCTAGAATAAAACATTCTAGACGGAAAATTCCGTCTAGAATACTATTCTAGACGGTTTTTTTTAATAACCATGTATTCTAGACGGAAATTTCCGTCTAGGATATTCATTCTAGACGGAAATTTCCGTCTAGAATAACTGACCAGTTTAAAAAAAATTAACCCGTCAAAAAATTAACCGCGCTCCTTTCCCCCCCAAATGAAAATTTTTACCCCAAAATCAGCCTCATCCCCCCAAATCCTCATTCTCACACCCCAGCCCCTCCCTCTCCCTCCAAGGCCAGGTCGCCGACAATCTCCCGCCACCGGAGGCGACCGCGACGCTCCTCCTCTCGACCTCGATCTCAAAGCTCCGCCTCTACGGCGCCGACCCCGCCATCCTCAAATCCCTCGCCGGCACCAACATCTTCGTCGTCATCGGCGCCGCCAACGGAGACATCCCCAACCGTCGGCAACGAGGTTTTAGAATCCAACGACCCCTCCCTCTCCTCCCAGCTCCTTCCCGCCATGCAAAATCTCCAAAATGCCCTCTCCGCCTCACTTCCGGTGAAAGTCTCCACCGTCAACACGATGGCGGTGCTCGCAAACTCGAATCCAGCTCCCTGTTTGATCTAATCAATGTTTTGGGTTTTTCTTTTGTTTTCTTCTTCTTGATTAGGACTCGAGAGGATATAAAATCAAGCGAAAATTTCTCGAAAAGGATTAATGGAGCAAGACCTTAGTAAGCTGGACGTGAACACGCTGACCCCGTTGTCGCCGGAGGTGATTTCTCGTCAGGCTACTATTAATATTGGTACGTTTTAGTCCTTTTTTTTTAATTCTTTCATGATTTTTATTTTCATATTTACTAATGAAAATACACAAAATTCCTACAATGCAGTAATTTGTAAAGAGGAATAAATGAAAATATATCTAAATGAATTAAACTGCAATTGGAATTTGTGAAGAAATCAAACTTGTTAGGCCAGTGACGCAAATAGGGATAAATGATATTCATTTAGCGGACCTTAGACTTATGAATTAATAGGGCATGAGAATATTTGTCATGAGTTAAGATCAGAGGATTTCTCCAAGATGACAACTTAGATGGAGATAGAAGAATATAAGGGCTGCTTTGCAGATGCGGCATTTTAATCTATATGGTATGACTTTTTTGACAGAAATCTATATGGTATGAATTAAAACAAAGAACTCCTTGACAGTGTGGATCAATGGTGCATTGAGTTATCTTCTTAGTGTGGCACGCAAAAAACTTTGCCATTTTAATAATGGCCTTGTTCATGTGGCTCGGGAACACTATTATTTCTTGTTTCATAGCTTCTACATTTGTTTCTTGTGTTCCCAGAATTTTGGTTAAACTTAAAAGGAATGTGTACCTCATCATTAGAAGGTTTACATGGCACAAATGTCTCTGTTTTTTGGGGGTTTAAATATGCAGAAGTATGCAGAAAAGTGGCATGATGATTCTTGAAGTTTGATGGTTGATGTGTGTGCTAATGTGTCAGGTACTATTGTGTCAGTTATACCAAATTATCAGATTCATCAAATGGTCATTGTCAGACTAGAGATTAGCATTTTCAGTTTTAAAAATCAAATTGACAGTTATACGAACACATGCACGCATGTACGCACACGTATACGTGCACGCATGCACGCACACACGCGCGCACGCGCACACATATATCTTGCATTCTTCCCAATACTGATCTTTTACATAGTTACGAAGGGGCCTCTTTGCGATGGTTGTCTGTACAAGTTTGAAGTTTCATATGTTGAATGTTTTGCATTGAATATTTATGTTACGTTTTGGTAGCCAATAAGAGCCTTTTAGGCATTTTTTATTTTTAAATCTTCCGTTAATGCAAAGATTTATAAATGTGAACTTCATAGATGTCCTCGACCAATGTGTTACAAGTATGATATTGTTGATGGGACAAGTTCCGATTTTTGTCTGTATTTATCTTTCGCTGTTTGATGAGATTCACATGCATGCAGGGCTTATGGAAGAGGAAAAGAAGACGGTCCCTTGTGTGATGTGCCAGGATTTGAGAATGCTAGAATGAAGCTGTTGAGGCATGTTTCATTTGTGGATTGTCTGGTAAAATGACTGCTCGAACTATTAATGCCCAAGCCTATCTAGGCGATGCTCTTTCATACTTAACTACTTCTCCCTTGTTAGAGAAGCATTCAGTGCTGCATCAAAGAATGTAAGTTTAAAATATTAGACAAGCTTCATTAATACTAATAATAATATAAATAGATAAAGGGGGTGGAAGTTATAGCTGCATCTATAAGTCCAATATTGAAAATGATTCTTGAGTAATATTAATTAATCACCAAGCATATGAAGAATATTTCTATACCACTTTTATATTATAGTTAATCTAGGAAGACACAAATATAAAAATCATATACACATTCATTGTGGATCAGGTTTTATATGTTACTTAATTTCAGAACATAATGCGCTTGATCAAGCATTATCCTTATTCTCGTTGAGTTTAATTAAGCTCATAAAATCAATAACCTTATGGGTACTTAATTTCAGAACATAATGAGCTTTGATCTCTAAAGCTTGTATGAATATATATTGCAACTTAATAAGGTGATTATTATATGTTGCAAATTGAAAGAACTGTATGCAGAGTTTTTGGAAACATAGCTATTGCAGCTCGGCATGCTCAACGTGTACATGGATTGAAGCGGGTTCTTATAATTGATTTTGATGTTCATCATGGGAATGGTACATGTGATGCATTTTATGATGATCCAGACATTTTCTTCATTTCAACTCATCAGGTAAAAGCTCTTCTAGTTGAATATGTATTTGTTAAACAGTTAGAAACATATATATTGTGATGAGAAACTAATGTGTTGTTCTCTTAAAAGAGTAAGAGGAAAATGAAAATGAAATTTCAGTTTGTTCACAGTTCAAGTTGGCTTTGGCATTGAATTTGTTGTTCTCAACTGACTGTTCATTTTAAACCTAGATTTATATCTTGGGAGCTCAGTCAAGGCATCCAAAGCATACGAGAAAGTTCATTACAGTATGCAAATGACAATGCCTTGCAGCTTGCCAAGGTGAGTAAAATTCTGAATCCTCTTCTCAAATATCTTTTGTATATATACATGAAGTGCATGCAAAAGAATGTTGTATATAAATAGCACCTGTTTTTTCAGGACATCAAGGTGCTGATATATCCATTGCTTAGACCTGTAAGCTTTTGGTTGGGTTGTGTATTTAACGTTATTGCTCACATTTCATACTAATTCTAAACGAGATGCTTCTATTGAGTACTTTTTTTTTGTTTTGCTGGCATGCATCTGTTTTATTAAAATGTCAGTTAATCATGATGATTCACATGTCCTACAATAATCGGATTGTTCATCTTCCTTTGACATGAGTGGCATCACAAATTTTAAGGCATGTGGTTCCTGGCACCTAAAAGTTGCCGTTGTGAGAAGTCTTGGCAAAAATGCACAGATTTATTTATCTTTGATTTTGAATGATAATATATCTTTGTTTTTGAATGATAATATCGATGGTAAAGGCATGCATGATGGTGGGGCTGAAGGGAATCGTTTCAAGAAGGTGAAAAGCGAAGATACATGCGATCATTCTGACAAAGGCGAGGAAGATGTTGAAGAGGAAGAGGCAAGGAAGAATAGGCTTGGGCTTAATAAGAAGAGTGGTGATGATGATGAGTTGATTGCGAAGGGAAAATCCTATGTGAATTCGTGTAAATAATTGATGTAAAAGTTTGTAAACAATTTTTTTTTCTAGTATTTTGGTGAATGTATTATTTGAATATAACGAGATTTGATATTGGAATATAATTATATTGTGTTGGATATGAATATAATTTCTTTTTGTTTAATATTATGTACATGCATCCCAAGTAGATTCTGCAAAAAAAAAAAAACTACTGTAGCAAAGTATCCTAGACGGAAATTCCGTCTAGGATACTAAAATTCCGTCTAGGATGCCTTTTTTAAAAAAAAAATTAAAAAAATTAAAAAACATCAATTTCCATCTAGAATGAGTATTCTAGACGGAAATTTCCGTCTAGAATACTCATTCTAGACGGAAATTTTTTCCGTCTAGGATACAGTATTCTAGACGGAAATTCCGTCTAGAATAATCCGTCTAGGATGTATTCTAGACGGTTTTTAATTCCGTCTAGGATGTATTCTAGACGGAATTTCCGTCTAGAATACTGTATCCTAGACGGAAACATACTAGACCCGTATTCTAGACGGAATTCCGTCTAGAATAAGCATTCTAGACGGAATTCTGGGTATCCTAGACGGAATTTTCCGTCTAGGATGCCTAATTTTTTAGCAGTGGATGTACAAGGACTAAGTTGAGAAAAANGTAATCATCTTTATTTTCATTTCACCACTTCAAATTTGGGATCTCAATCTACCTTTTGATCTTTCCAGCGTAGTTGATGAGATTATTTTTGCTATCTCCATTATCTAAGACATGAGTTTAAATTGTATTGATTGTTTGGCAAAGGAAAAGCTATCTAAGATTTGATTTGCTCTATGTCATATAAACCAAATGTGTCTGGTTATCATTTGTTTCTCAAATGGTTTGATATTTTTGTTAAGCATTCATGCATCTTACTTTTGTGGATTTGTTCTCTATAATGTTTATTTAGAGTATCTATATAGTTTGAAACGTGGATGCCATATGTTTCTATGAATGTGGTTTATTTAAATTATTATTAATGTTGATATCACTTATTGTATACTCTTATGGTTTGATTTTATTCTTGAACGCCAATTGAATGGTAAATTTAACATCAAATGCACTTTTATCCCAATTTATTTGTTGTCATATGTGCTTGTATTGAGTATTTGCAATCAATGTATCTCATCCAAGAAATTTGATTCGAACCATCTGAGAAATTTGATTCGAAGACTGCTACAATATTATTATTTTACTGGTTTCCTAAACATTTTCCCCCTATAAAACTGGTTCCCTAAACATTAAATAGTGGTATTTTTAATTTATATATTACAACTTCTAGAGTTGAAGCAAAAGAACAATTGCGTAAATCATAATTTTATACAATGTTGAAAATAGCGATAACGTATAGCGTAACGTTTACCTCCGGTTAGGTTACAATAGCGATAACGCATAGCGTAACGTAGGTTAAATAATTTATTATTATTTAAATAATTTATAGATATATAACATTCAAAATAAAAAATATGAATAATCATCGTAATTTTCAATTTCACAAATCAATATATCATCACAATTTCACACCAAATCAACCATGTTTGCCTTAACAATCAATCCAAAAGCATAAAATACTTCAAGTTCGAAACCAAAAAGGATCCAATGATCCATAAACTATGAAGTATGAAATTATTAGGTTGGGTTGGAATCCATGAAAAAGGAGTGAAAATGGGAAGGGGAGGCGGAACTGCGGGCGGCGTGAAAAAGGCGGCGTGAAAAGGGCGTGAAAAGGGGAAGGGGAGGCGGAGCTGCGGGCGGCATGAAAAAGGCGTGAAAAGGGGAAGGGGAGGTGGAAAATAACCTAAGTTATAACTCAATCACAGCCGTTCATTTCTTTTAAAAGCAATCTAAGCCATTGACAAAATAACCTAAGTTATAAAACGTTACGCCGTTACGTTACGTAACTTACGTTATAGCTAAAATAACCTACGTTATTTTGTCTTTGCGTTATTTTCAAACGTTACGTAACGTTAAGCTAACGTTACGTTACGTTAAGCGTTATTTTGCGTTACGAAACGCGTTATTTTCAACACTGATTTTATAGTATTACGATTATGACGACATCGTATATATGCAACACACGAGTGAAAAACGAAAACATGTAAAACTTGCACCATAATGCACTATTAATTCAATGATATGTTTCTTTTATTGAATTATGGATATCTGTGATTTCATTTTTTTTCTTTTTGTAACATAAAATTTTAAAATTTAGCAACACTTTTTATTTTAAAAATTTTAATAACCTCAATACTAAATAAAATCATGTATCGCACGGATCTGAAACTAGTTTTATATATTTAACATTTCTTTAAAGAATGTGAATTCTCAATTTTGTAAATGATATATACATGTATATAACAAACCTAACACAAACGGAAACTTTCATAAGTATATTTTTAGATTCTTTTTTAACGAAAAGAAGGGTGAATTTCGCATAATCTCCCTAAATTTGACATTTTGAAATCACATTAAATACTTTTTATAGTTTCATATAACAACAAAAACCTGTATCATGTTGGGGGTTACATCACCTTTTTTTTTCTTTTTGGATGTTACGTGATATTTTAAAGAACTTTTGGTTTACTCTCCCAAATTGGCCAAGTTTTTTGGTTGTATGTGAATTTTACGCTAATACTTTAAATCTATATCTATACTACATATAAAAGAGGATTGGAGTGTTAAAACTTTTGATTGCCTCCTTTACCCTTTCAAAATTTGATAATTCACAATAATGCCTTGAAATTTATTCAATTCATTCTATTTATTACACTATAATTATTCTTAAAATAAATATGAGAACTAATACTAAGAATTAAATATATATTATAAATTATAATCATAAATTTTATTCAATTCATTATATTTCTTACACTATAATTATTCTTGCACTAAACATAAGAACTCATATATTATAAATTTTACCAATATTAGTGTTATGTTTAATAAGATAAATATTTCACTTTAGATATTAGATATTACACAATAAATATACAATTATAATATATAAGATAATAATATCATAACTTATATTTATAAATTATACCATAATTTATAAAAATTAAATATTTAATTAAACATCTAACATCTAATCCAATACTATAATATATTGATATGTGCATCTGATGTGTAAAAAATCCATGGAGAGGAATACCAATATAAATGTTATCCTCTTGGTGTAGTCTAGAAATAGCAATAAATTATCATAATATATATTACTAACTATTGCGATATACTTATCATGTATTTGGATACAAGGTAATTCTAAACATGCAGAATTCTAAGCAGTGTGGGAAGCTATTATATTTGCTCTTTACGTTGGATGAGGAAAGATAATTCCTAAAGAAGATGAGGATGTGGTAATTAGAGATATCTGTAATGGGGTGCTGCTCCTCGATTTTTGGACACTTTGTGGATGATATTCAACGATGTTGCACATGACTTGAGGAATGAGATTTTTAGATAGTTCATCAATGGAGAATATAACAACTCATATGTTGGTCTGAAGAGCTAAGGAAATTAATGATTTTGTGGTATTGCTCGAAGACTCACCTAAAATTACCCTAGAGAGGGTGAATAGGGTAATAAAACAATAAATGTGCAATGATCTTGCTTGGCAAAATACAATCTAAACAATATCACTCAATCAAGCAATTAGCACAAATAATGATGTTTATAAATCATCATCAAAACAAGAGAACTAACATCACCACATTTTTACACAATGTTTTACAATCTGATCAGGAGTAGTGTTAATCCTCATTCTTTTGATGTGCTTCTGGGTTTTTAGATTAGTTTTGATGTATCTTAATATTTTTGTAAAAAAACTATTTGCAATACAATAATTGAATCCTAGCTAATAAAGTATTTATGACATCTCCTCTTCTAAACCCACAAATAATGCATTTAATATGAATTTTACTGAGAAAATGAATCTATAATTAAAGGATTCATGTATATTCTCTTACTGACTAATCAAATTCTCTTCATTAAAAAGGGGTGTTTTCAAAAAAACTTTTTGGCGGTCTTCATGGCGCAAAATAGCAGGCGATTCCTCTGCTAAATTGCGCCCCCGCCTAGATCTTGATGGTTAGGAAGAAGAAGATCAGCGGAAATCAAATTCTTAGCATCGGATTGAGAGCAACTCCCTGTTTACAATCCAAGGAGACCAGATCTAAAGCGAAATTTGTGGGAAATGGTGAAGTTCTTGAATCGGAAGCTATGGGATCGACTGGTCCTAAAGGGGAAAGAATGAAGAAATCCATGGAAGAGATTCTCAGAGATCCAAATCTTGAAGTTCAGATGGATCCTCAATCGATTGGATATAGATCTCACAATCTCTGTAAGTCTTCTTCATCTCGTGATGATCTGAATAAATCCAGTAGATCTTCTTGGGCTGATGATGAAATTCTTGAGATCGATTCAGAAGATCAGTTTTTCTCAAATTCTCCTGTTTTAGATTCAACTGTTACTTTAAATTCTGCTGGGAAATTAGCTGAAAAGGATGTATGCATTGATTCTGATTTCCCTCCTCTTCCAAATGCTAAACCTGTAAAAGAAGTGGTAAATCTTGAGGAAAAGAGCTGGACCAGTTTTGTAGGCTGTCTAAAAATCACAATAGATAGTTGATCCCCTATCAAACACCGATGATGGAAGTTACAATCTGACGACTTCCAGAAGGCTACAATTTGAGGACTTTCACGTGGAAGGCTACGATCTGACGACCTTCACGACAACTGATGAAAGCCCCAATTCAACAGCCTTCACAATCAACATCGGGAGTTACAATCTGACGATTCTCATATTTTCAAGGAGCCAAGACAAAGATTACAAGAGGATGATCTGTGCAAAACTCTGGCAAAAGAGACTACAAATTGACGGTCTCTTCATATTAGAATGCAGATATCTCTCAAACCGTAAGGAATTTGGTGAAACGGAGGAAGCGAACCGAAGCCTTCGGCTTGGTTCGGATGGCCCCGTCTCGTCGAGATAGCCGATTTTCATATGTAATTCGTCCAATTCCGACGTACGGTTTGAAAGTTATGACCTGTTCTTCATAGCAAGTTGTGTTCTGAAGTCCGTCTGCAAGACTGGACTTCGTCAGAACATTGGACTTAGCCTGAAGCTCGCCAAGCCCGCTTAAGGTTCGCCTCTGCATTACAGAGTCAAAACGCACATGCTCAACTCTGCGTTTTCAACATCAAAACGCAGAGTTAATCTCTAAAACAGCACAATTGTGCGTTTTCAGCCTCAAACAGGCTTAACTCTGCGTTTTCCAGCATACATCTAACTCTGTGACGCAGAGTTAAAGCACAAACGCACACCTAACGTGCGTTCTTCAACAGACTCATCCATGCGTCCCAAACTCTTGACGCAGAGTTGAATTCCAACGCACAAGCGGCCTGTGCGTTCAGCCACTAACTCTGCGTCTCGGAGTTCATCATGCTGAGCGGCCTGTGCGTTCAGCCTAAAACACCCTAACTCTGCGTCTCAGAGTTCATTACGCTGAGCGGCCTGTGCGTTCAGATACTAAAATAGGCCCAACTCTGCGTTTTTAGTCTAAAAACGCAGAGTTCGGGCCATGAACGCTATCTTTTAGCGTTTGACTCATTCAAACAAGAATGGAACAGTTCTAGAAACTGTTTTCCCCCACGATTTGAGGGATTTCCGCCCCACTTAGGAGCGGATTAAGGGGGTAGTTACCATCAGTAACCCCCCCTATAAATATCAGAAACTCAATTGAGTTAAAGATCGGATTTTTCTCATCGATAAGGGGGAGATTCGGTCATTCTTTCGAAGGGCTTTTTCAGATCTGAGGCTTGGCAGCAAAGGGAGAGATCTCGGAGCTTGGAAGACCAGCAACAGGAGCTTCTTCCTTGGCTTATTAACCGAACTTTCGGTTCAAATCAACTCTTTTTCAAGAGTTCAAACTCGTTCAGAGTTATCAACTCGATCAGAGTTCAAAACTTGCTCTGCAAGTTCTTCTAAAACTCGTTCAGAGTTATCAACTCGATCAGAGTTCAAAACTTGCTCTGCAAGTTCTTCTAAAACTCGTTCAGAGTTATCAACTCGATCAGAGTTCAAAACTTGCTCTGCAAGTTCTTCTAAAACTCGTTCAGAGTTATCAACTCGTCAAGAGTTATTTCAAAACTTGCCACGCAAGTTCTCCACAGCATCAAATCGTGAGGAGAAGACCACGTTCCAGTGAATCAAGACGTTCGGATCGTCAACGAGAAGCAAACTCGACGCGAGCATTCGAGGGAGGCATCTCATCGCCACCGTGAAGAACCCAGAATTAAACAAAGGGGAGAATCGAATTCATTCTCCTCTCTTTTGTAATCGGAATCCAAATTGTAATTGATTTTGAGAGGAATACAAGTCAAATTTTCTTTCACTGTCTTTTTACTGCAAATTTCCAACAAACAAAAGATGGCGACTCCGCTGGGGATGAGCTTCTCTGACGAAGAAGTGGTGGTGCAATCCGACGTTCATCTCACTGGAACGACCATTGAAACTCTGATTATCGAGTTTGATCAAGCCAAGTACGAGGAGACCCTCTCCTCCGGATCCCTTAGCCCCAAGGCTATGCGCAAGATCCACAAAGTTTCCGAGGAGACTAAAGCTCCAGTTGTAGCCAACTCATCTAAAGACTATCTCCCATGGGGGTTGCACTGTTCATACAGTCCCCTCCCTAAAGGAGAAGAGTCGACTTCGGCACGACTCCAAAGCCGATCCTCCAATCAACGCGAACTCCGCGTTTACGAGCCTCAACATGAGCTCTGCATAAGCCAAGCTAAACGCAACCCTCAGGTGTGCGTTTCCCAGATAGAACACAGCTTTCAGAGGCGTGTTCTAACATCAGAACGCAGACCTCAAAACTGCGTTGATCTGGCTGAACGCAACTCTCAGGAGTGCGTCCCAGAACCAAAACGCAACTCTCAGGAGTGCGTTTCACAAACTGAACGCAACTCTCAGGAGTGCGTTTCTGAATCCGAACGCAGATCGCAGGACTGCGTTTCACTAGCAAAACGCAGACTTTGGTCTTGCGTTAATCAAGCTAAACACGACCCTCGTGTTCCTTCTTTGGAACACGATGTGATTCGTCGTGTTCAAAATGATCAACATGGATTTAAAATTCATGTTTACCAAGAACCAGTCCCATCCTTTAACGGACAGGGGGTTCCATCTCTACCCTCACGCTCTGTGAGAGGTGCCAAGGAGACTAAAGCTCCAAAGGTTGCTCCTATGCCAAAGGAAACCCTCTCCTTTAGTCGCCGAGATTACTCGAGCAGCCCTACCTCTAAAGGAGTGGGCTCAGTTTATGCCAAACGCAGCCCTCAGTGGTGCGTTGTGCAATCAAAACGCAGCCTTCAAAACTGCGTTGATTTGGCGGAATGCAACTCTCAGGAGTGCGTTTCAGAACCAAAACGCAACTCTCAGGAGTGCGTTCAAGATCCAAAACGCAGACTTACAAACTGCGTTAACCAACAAAAACGCAACCGGCAAAGGTGCGTTTCATCAACAAAACGCAGACTTCGGTCTAGCGTTAGTAAAACAGAACACGACCCTCGTGTTTCTTCTTCAGAACACGATGCGATTCGTCGTGTTCAAAAAGATCAACGTGGACTCAAGATCCATGTTCACCAGGAGCCAGTCTCATCCTTTAATGGACAGGGGGTTCCATCTCTACCCTCACGCTCTGTGAGAGGTTCATCCCAAGTCTCTGACTTGCGGGAATTGCTGTCGATGTTCAACCGACCGACGAATGTCGTTTTGCTCAATAATCGACGACATCATCACAGGAAGAAGACTTTAGAGGTTGAATACCTTGGAGTCACTTCTAACATGGTTGGTAGAGGGAGATCATCAACCCTTAGTTCTGACGAGTCAGAGACAGATCATTCTCCAAGCGTCAGAGAAATCGCTAACGAGTTTGAAGGAGTCTACCAACGCACTCGGACGCAAACAGGAGCCATTCCCCCTGTCAACTATCGGAGTTTGGCCAGAGAAACTAATTCCGATGACGAACACTCAGCCATTGCGGAGTCCCAATCATCAAGCTCTTTCGTTGGGCATGAGAGCTTCGTCCACATGGCAGAACATTCGGAAGACCTTTCAAAGAGACTTGATGAACAGGAAGCCATGCTCAAATCTCAGCAGGAGGCCATCAATGAACTCATGGCCATGTTGACTCAAATCGTCGCAGACAAGGCCAAATCTCAAGAGACAGATTCGCCTCTATTCCGACTTTATGGATAGTGCCCCACTAGGCTATGTGCCTTGTCTACCTCTTTTTTATTCCCCTGCTAAGTCTTCATCAAGACTGGGGGTTGGTTACTTGGAATCCACTGGATTAAGAGTAACGAATCTTTCACATCGTCGAGTTAACATTACACTTCTGACGATCATCATCCCCACAGAGTATGCATTCAGTTTGCATCACTCCAAATTCTTGTCACGTTAACAATACACCTCTGACAAAACCCACTTATCAATCCTCGTCAATAGGATGATAAGTCCCCAAAGTTGCTCCAATTGCAACACAAATCCTGTCACGTTAACACTACACCTCTGACAAAATCAACTTATCGACTCTTTCCAATAGAGCGATAAGTTCTCAAAATTGCTTCCATAGCAATATCTTTCTTGTCACGTTAACACTACACCTCTGACAAAATCCACTTATCGACTCTCTTCAATAGAGCGATAGGTCCACAAACTCGTCAAGTTAACACCACACCTCTGACGACCAAATCAACTTATCGACTCTCTCCAATTGAGCGATAAGTTCTCAAAATTGCTTCCATAGCAATATCTTTCTTGTCACGTTAACACTACACCTCTGACAAAATCCGCTTATCGACTCTCTTCAATGGAGCGATAGGTCCACAAACTCGTCAAGTTAACACCACACCTCTGACGACCAAATCAACTTATCGACTCTCTTCAATAGAGCGATAGGTCCGTAAAATACTGTTATGTTAACATAACACCTCTAACAGTCAACCCCCCAATGAACTTGTTAATTCTTTCGGTGTTTCAAGCTACACAGGAAGAAATGACACCAAAAATCCATGCCTTCACGCATGGGGGACTTTATCTCGATCCCTAATTAGAGATAAGTCTGCATCTAACACATGCTGCCGGGTAGCCTATTCCCGCAATAATAGCAAAGCCTACGTATTCAATATCGTAGCAGGTCGTTATTAATAACGCCAAAATCCATGCCTTACACGCATGGGGAATTTTATCCTGAATCCTAAGTAGGGATAAGTCAATGTCTAACACACGTTGCCGGTTAGTCTTTTACCGTGAAAAGGACATCAAAATCCATGCCTCACACGCATGGGGGACTTTATCTTGATCCCTAAATAGAGATAAGTCTACGCCTAACACGCGTTGCCGGTTAGTCTTTTACCGTGAAAAGGACATCAAAATCCATGCCTCACACGCATGGGGGACTTTATCTCGATCCCTAAATAGAGATAAGTCTACGCCTAACACGCGTTGCCGGTTAGTCTTTTCCCGTCAAAATGACAAAGTCTATGTATTCAAAATCATAGCATCAAGACTAAGAGAGTTCATTCTCTTAGCACAACGTTACATGTGGAACGGACCTAGATAATTCACATGCTAGCCCGACTCAAACGGTAGTCGGTAAAGGCTTATCAAATCCGTTGATGGCTGAGGGTTTGCCAAAAATCCTACGCACATTTGCAGGCCCATCAGCTTAATAGATGTGAGTCGAGACTTAAAACAGATGCGCCAAAGACAAGTCTCAAAGACTTAGTCAAAAATGCACGGAAGCCACTTCCATGTCTTAAGTCAAAATGTTGACCCGCGATGCAAAAAACCAAACGCCGAGGTCACACCTGTGTTCCAAATTCAACATGCAACGGTAAAACCCGCATCTCAAGTTCAAAATGCAGGGTCCACCCCCACATTCCAGAAGCAGGATTATGGCACATACCTTCACGCAGGTCCTACATGGAAAATCCCTTCAACCAAGCTGCCTTCGAAGCGAGTGCAGAGAACAACTCCTTTGTGACAAGGAATCAACAGCTCCAAGATCAGAGTTGAGATCCAAAGTATTCCGAAAATTCGTCCCAGTCAACCGCGAACTTTCGAAAACTTTGGAGGGGGTTCTGTAGGCTGTCTAAAAATCACAATAGATAGTTGATCCCCTATCAAACACCGATGATGGAAGTTACAATCTGACGACTTCCAGAAGGCTACAATTTGAGGACTTTCACGTGGAAGGCTACGATCTGACGACCTTCACGACAACTGATGAAAGCCCCAATTCAACAGCCTTCACAATCAACATCGGGAGTTACAATCTGACGATTCTCATATTTTCAAGGAGCCAAGACAAAGATTACAAGAGGATGATCTGTGCAAAACTCTGGCAAAAGAGACTACAAATTGACGGTCTCTTCATATTAGAATGCAGATATCTCTCAAACCGTGAGGAATTTGGCAAAACGGAGAAAGCGAACCGAAGCCTTTGGCTTGGTTCGGATGGCCCCGTCTCGTCGAGATAGCCGATTTTCATATGTAATTCGTCCAATTCCGACGTACGGTTTGAAAGTTATGACCTGTTCTTCATAGCAAGTTGTGTTCTGAAGTCCGTCTGCAAGACTGGACTTCGTCAGAACATTGGACTTAGCCTGAAGCTCGCCAAGCCCGCTTAAGGTTCGCCTCTGCATTACAGAGTCAAAACGCACATGCTCAACTCTGCGTTTTCAACATCAAAACGCAGAGTTAATCTCTAAAACAGCACAATTGTGCGTTTTCAGCCTCAAACAGGCTTAACTCTGCGTTTTCCAGCATACATCTAACTCTGTGACGCAGAGTTAAAGCACAAACGCACACCTAACGTGCGTTCTTCAACAGACTCATCCATGCGTCCCAAACTCTTGACGCAGAGTTGAATTCCAACGCACAAGCGGCCTGTGCGTTCAGCCACTAACTCTGCGTCTCGGAGTTCATCATGCTGAGCGGCCTGTGCGTTCAGCCTAAAACACCCTAACTCTGCGTCTCAGAGTTCATTACGCTGAGCGGCCTGTGCGTTCAGATACTAAAATAGGCCCAACTCTGCGTTTTTAGTCTAAAAACGCAGAGTTCGGGCCATGAACGCTATCTTTTAGCGTTTGACTCATTCAAACAAGAATGGAACAGTTCTAGAAACTGTTTTCCCCCACGATTTGAGGGATTTCCGCCCCACTTAGGAGCGGATTAAGGGGGTAGTTACCATCAGTAACCCCCCCTATAAATATCAGAAACTCAATTGAGTTAAAGATCGGATTTTTCTCATCGATAAGGGGGAGATTCGGTCATTCTTTCGAAGGGCTTTTTCAGATCTGAGGCTTGGCAGCAAAGGGAGAGATCTCGGAGCTTGGAAGACCAGCAACAGGAGCTTCTTCCTTGGCTTATTAACCGAACTTTCGGTTCAAATCAACTCTTTTTCAAGAGTTCAAACTCGTTCAGAGTTATCAACTCGATCAGAGTTCAAAACTTGCTCTGCAAGTTCTTCTAAAACTCGTTCAGAGTTATCAACTCGATCAGAGTTCGAAACTTGCTCTGCAAGTTCTCCTAAAACTCGTTCAGAGTTATCAACTCATTAAGAGTTATTTTCAAACTTGCCACGCAAGTTCTCCACAGCGTCAAATCGTGAGGAGATGACATCGTTCCAGTGAATCAAAACGTTCGGATCGTCAACGAGAAGCAAACTCGACGCGAGCATTCGAGGGAGGCATCTCATCGCCACCGTGAAGAACCCAGAATTAAACAAAGGGGAGAATCGAATTCATTCTCCTCTCTTTTGTAATCGGAATCCAAATTGTAATTGATTTTGAGAGGAATACAAGTCAAATTTTTCTTTCATTGTCTTTTTACTACAAATTTCCAACAAACAAGTTTCTTTGCAGATAATAGAAAAAATGGAAATGGCATGAGCTTATATTTCATTCCCCCTGATTCAAATGATTCTGTAAGATTTGAGGAGGAAGAATGGCAGGAAGGTGAATCAATGTGGGAATTTTCACTAATTGGACAGGTTATAGGCCTAAATGCCAAATTTAAATCTATGGAGACATTTGTTAAGAAAGCTTGGGCTCCAATAGCCAATCCTGAAGTTTTTCTGCTCAAATCTGGATTATATCTGTTTAAATTCAATAATAAGGAGGAGATCAATGGGATAATTGAAAATGGCCCTTGGTTTTTTGGGTCAAGGCCTATCTTGCTAAAGCACTGGTCAAATGAGGAAGAGCTAGAGAAGAATCTTGATAATGTTTACCCTATGTGGATACAACTGCCAAGCTTAAGACTCAATTTGTGGAATGCTAAGTGTATAAGCAAAATAGCTAGTGTCATTGGTAAACCAATAACAACTGATAAACTTACAGCCAGCAGACAAAGGCTAGCTTATGCAAGGGTTTTGGTTGAGGTTAAAATGCCTTCACAACTTCCTGAGCACATTACTATACAAGGGCCAAATGGAAAAACAATTGATCAAAAGGTTCATTATGAGTTTAAGCCTAGATGGTGTGATTATACAAGGGCCAAATGGAAAAACAATTGATCAAAAGGTTCATTATGAGTTTAAGCCTAGATGGTGTGATTATTGCAAACAAGTTGGGCATGAAACTAGATCAAAAGGTTCATTATGAGTTTAAGCCTAGATGGTGTGATTATTGCAAACAAGTTGGGCATGAAACTAATTTCTGCAAAAGGAAACCTAGGACTCAAAAGTTATGGATTCCTAAGCACTCTGCTCAGATTTCAGATCAAAACCCACCTGGTGATTCAAATCAGACACAAGGCTCTGGTAATGCTGCAGGAAATCAGATACATGTACAAAACCAGCAAGTTCTTTCAGGAAAACAGGTGGTGATGGATGAAGGTACCTCAGATAATTCAGTGCATGTTGTGCATGTTGAGGTTAATGCAAATAGCAAGAAATCCCCTAATGTTCATGCCCAGCAACCTGATTCTGTAGATTCTGGAAATGCCGTGCATGTTGTGCATGTTTCTGTGAATAAAGCTAGCAACAACAATACCCCTACTGGAAACTCTTGGATGTTGATGCAAAGAAATAAAAATAAAAAGGCTATCCCCATTAACTCTTTTACCCCTTTGGCAAATATGGTGGATGAACTGGATCCATTTACAATGGATAGGGGGAGGAAAATTGATGAATCTGTCAATATGGAATATAAGGGGTATGAACAAATCCCCTAAACAACATCTGGTCAAGCAGCATATAAAGCAGTATCATCTTCCTTTTTTGGCTCTCCTTGAGACAAAAATTAAAGAATCTGATATATCAGTCATTTCTAGAAAAATTGCGGCAGGCTGGAAAAGTGTTTCAAATGCAACAAACAATGTCAGAGCCAGGATTCTGATCTTATGGGACCCCAGTATCTTGAGCATTCAAAATATGATAATCAATCCTCAACATATTACATGTACAGTTAAGTCATTTGATAGCAGAGTTGATTGTGTAATATCA